>NW_003852405.1:35707383-35727288 GCF_000181295.1 Otolemur garnettii | reverse complement strand
GGGGATTCGAACCCGCCACCTTAGGTGTACGTGGCTGGCGCCTTAGCCGGTTGAGCTATAGGCGCCGAGCCCTGATTTGGTTTTTTAATTGTGACCCACAGAGGACCTATTCCAGCAAATAAAGCAAACCCTGCAAATACACCATCTGGAATACAGCAGTGACCTCAACCAACCGATCTTCATACAGCAGCGACCTCGACCAACAGATCTTTGTACCGGTCTCTTTTGATTGCAAGAGGCAGGAGACTTTGCTCAAAGTGCGTGGGCAAGAATAAAATCAATCAAACCATTGGTGAGGCTGCACTGAGGAATATCCAGAAAGCGGCCTTCTGGTGCCTGCTTTGGGAAATGAAATTATGTCAAGAGATCTTACTTCTCTACCGTCATCAAAGTGTACGTTATATTTTATTAGCTTCATTCTCAGGCTTCGTTGGAAGGACTCCAGCAATTTTGGGCTTCTATCCTCTGAGTTCAGCGCAGTCAGAGAAAGATAGGCCACCTCTTCCAGGCACCCTCTATGGAAGTGTCAGGTTCACTGATTAGAATAACTGGAGCCCTGTGTCCTTGGTGGCTAATGCTTGGTCACACGCCTGTCACTGGAACCAGGGGTGAAGACTGCCTTTAGCCCCACGAGCTGAGAGTGACCCAGACTCTCACTTTACCAAAACAAACGGTCTGAGCACTGGGCGGCCAGAGAACGCCAGCTCTCCCCCAATACATCGGTCCTCTTCCCTTACTCTCCAGGAAGTTGTATGGCTGGAATGATCCAACTTGAAAATAATATATTAGAGGAAAGAAACAACAGGCAAGTCACACACACTCAGAGCCAGGGAACACATGAAAAGATGTTTGCCCTTACTATTAATCAAAGAAAAGTCAGTGAGAAGAATGAGATATTCTGGACGTGTTGCCAGCTCCAGCCCACACACAGAGGTGGGCACCCCAGAACTTAATGGGATCTACAATAGGCATGCCTCCTTATCTGAGACAAATTCACTGAAGAGCAGCTGCTAGGAAACAGTTAAGGATATGAGTAAGAATTTAACTATAAGAAAGATTTTCCTGGTATTGTTTAAAATAGTTCCCAAACTGGAAATATAAATGTCTAACATTAGGAGATTGAGTAATTTAATTATGACAATCTATGGGCTATCATACCCCTACTGAAAAGGCCCCTCCAAGGCGTATTGTTGGCATGACTTACTAATAAGTAAGCAGAAAGGCAAACCACAGAAGAGTAAGCCCGGGGGAGGGGGGCATCGTCCATCAGCTGGACCCACTAAGTGGCTGAACCTTCATCTCCTGGTCCTCCCTGAGTGCTTCTTTAAGAGTTGCCACAGGGTCTAAAGACCCAGATGCCGACAGCCACAGCTAATTGGTTGGACATGCATGCGAAGAGACCCTCTAAAGCCGTGTATGGGAGCGGCAGAGTACCGCTCGGAAGAAGTGGGCTCCAGCTGGTGAGCGTACAGCAGCTTCTATAACAAATAATTCCATATATTTTTTAAAAAACTATCTTTCTTGCCTGTTCTTCAAAACTTGTCATGTAGCAATTCATCTTCAGTTCCCCAGAGTTCTTCCCCCACAAACAAACCTGCTGCCTTCCCAAACAAAACATACCAGAAACACACTTACTCTCCATCTCGTTTCTGTAACTTTAAAATGTACTCACCCCGGAGGAGCTGGGCCAGCCTATCTTAAGAGTTTGGTTGCTAAGATCAGATGAAGTGATGTCTACAAAAGTACTGTTATGAAGGATCAAGGGACGAGTGTGAGGGACCAGGGACACCACACACCACCCGGCTCACACTCCCCCACAGTGGAGAGCTCACAGACAGCCTTGGGCCCGGCTGACTTCACCTTTTCCTCCCTGTGATCACTTCCAGATTTTTGTATGATTGTGTTTCCAGATATTTGCTTGCAAAGTCTCTCTGTGGCAAAAGGGCAGGCCCTCTTTACTGCCAAATTGGCTGAAGAGTGATTATCAAAGCACGGTGTGTCTCCCTGCTGAAACTTAGGTAATTAAATAATGAGGGGAGATGTCCAAGATAATCTAGAAAGCAGACAGATATGCCTGGTGCAGACCGGAGCCCGGGACAAGGAGAGAGTTAACGGTTTCCATGTTATCTCAGTCCAGCCGCAACACTTAACAAACCTACAGATGGAAACTTCCGAGAATGAACATTCTTTCAGAATTGGTGTCCCGTACTCCTAATAGCAATATTTTATAGCACTCCCAAGTATTTTCCCAGAGGAATCACTGCTTAAAAACAAAGTTGTTTCTTGGTAGGGCTGTGCCTCTGCACTGCGGGCTTGTGTATACAGTGTCTTTTCCACAGTCTCTTCATTTTAAAAAATGGTAAAAGTTTAAACAAAATATCAATGGTTCACTAAGTATGTTGAAGTTCCTGAACAGGCCCCTTTTTAAATCCCCACCCCGAATTACATCCCTCCCTTGGGGGTATTTACAGTCCTCTATGACACAAGCTCTGTACCTTCTCGGTTCAAGGAAAACACACCTACAGCATTTCAAATTAACTACTGACCCTTACTCTCACACTATAAACAAACCCTTTTCAAAATCTCAATTGCATTGTGTCCACATTGATTAAAGCTTGAAGCCTGGTGACCTCATGTGGTGTTAACTTCTCCCATGCACCAACAGCATTCCGCCTTTCTACTCAATTACCCCCTTTGGTGCCAGAGGATCGCTACCCAATGAACACACACAATGGGTTTCTGCTTCATTACACTAACCAACAGCAGGATAGAAATCAGCAGAAGAGGAATAAACAAGCTAATTTATTATGAGGACAGAGCAAGCTTTCACCAGTCCCGCCACGGAAAACTTCAGTGGTTAATGGGAATATCAATAGTCTGGGGTGATGTTTATGATTGTACAGATTATAGACAAAGCCTCAAGAGAACCTCGGACAGATGAAAGAACTCTTCAGATTAGCATGTGCGAACACGCACACACAAAATCCATGCCTTAAGCTCTGGGGTCACCATAAAACCTATTCCATAATTATTTTGGGAAGTGCAGCCCTAGGTTCTGGATCATGTGGACTGACACCCTGGTAATTGCCCCAAGTGTTCAACCTAACCGTGGGGCCCCTCTTATTCATCTTCGACAAGGTGGTTGGGGGAACCCTGCCCCTTTTTTGAGCAAGATCTTGTTGCCCCCCCTTCATTAGGCTTGGCGAGGGCACAGCGGTTGATTAAATTAACAACTTTGGAGGGCTTCCGTCCCAGTTCCCAGACATTAGCACCATCATCCAGAACAAATTAAAAGTCTCACAGCAATTAAGCAGATTTTGAAAATGAATTTCCCATGGTTCACTGGCTCAACAGCAACCTTGAGTTAAGTATCAGAGAAGATCTCAGAAGAGAGAGCGGAAAGACAGACAGCTGAGTTTCAAAGTCCACATGCCCCGGTAGGAAAAGCCCAAACAAGAAACTTCTGGACCTCTGCTCAGTAGGCTTAGACATTCCTTCTATATAAAACTAGAAATGCCCAGTTAGACATTAAAAGGCGAAGGAATAAAAATTTAACATAGAATTTTTGTATTAAAATGGTGGATTTCAGGAATATTTCTCTTTTTTGTTTTAATTCCATTAATATAATTGGATTATGTTTCAAAAATTTAAATCAATCTTGGGAGAGGACAGAAATGCCTGTGTCTAGTCATTAGATTTTAAATTTAAACTCACACTCTAACCCTGACTCTAGTACCAGAACCATCCCCAGCTCTCTGAACCAGCGCAGCCAGGTCCAGGGCCGCCCTGTACACCAGCCTCCAAAGGACCCCAGTGATCTACCTCTCAGCAGTCATTCCTGGGTTAAGAGCTCACTGATAAAATAGCACCAGTCATGTTCGGAGTCCTTGCTACTTGCCAGGCACTACACTGAGGCCTCTTCACACATCAGCTAGAAAGAAATCAAAGAAAAGCACCAGGACCCTCCAGTGTCTCACTTGGGAGAGGAGGACACTTAGGCTCTTAGGCTCTGAGGCTAAACGTTCAAGGCCACGCACCTGGCAGGTGGTGGGGCCACGACCTGAACCCAGTCCTACCCCACAGCTCTGGAGTACATTTAGAGTAACAAGTTCCCATTCCCAGTGGGGACATATCCAGTCTGCAGAGCAGAGACGGGTCCAGAGTAAAAAGAAAGAAAGAAAAACAAGTGCCATTATTTTAGAAGGAGGGAGAGCATGACGACATGATGACTCAGCTGAGGAGGAACTCCTGGGGCCTTTCAAGTCTCTGCTTTCTCTCCAGCACCACCACCCCTCCTCTCACTTCGTGCCAGCTCTACACTCCACCCTCCACACCCCTAGCCCTCCATGGAAGACCTAAGAAAATTCAAAGTCCAGGCTGGCCGCGGTGGCTCACACCCATAATCCCAGCACTCTAGGAGGCCAAGGCAGTTCCATTGTTTGAGCTCGGCAGTTCGAGACCAGCTTGAGCAAGAGCGAGACCTTATCTCTACTAAAATAGGAAAAAAAGCTAGCCAGGTGTTGTGGTGGGAGCCTGTGTCCCAGCAACTCAGGGAGGCCGAGGTAGGAGGATCACTTGAGCCCCTGAGTTTGGGGTTGCTGTGAGCTGTGACAACACAGCACTCTACACAGGGCAACAGAGTGAGACTCTGTCCCTAAATAAATAAATAAATAAATATTCCAAGTCCAGCTGTGTGTTCTTTTTCTTGGCTCCCCTTCCTTCCCTTTGCGCTCACAGGCTCCTCCTAAGTCTGGTTCCTACCCCTTAGTCCCTTTCCTGCTCACACCTCTCCTGGCTCCACCCGCCATTCTGCAGGCCGGGTCCCTGTCTGCTGTCCCTTTCTGTGGAAGGCAGATGTTTGGCACAGTTGTGTCAGCTCACTCTGAAACCTGGAGGGGCCTGTGGATGAATTCACTCCCACCCACAGATCCACAGGCTAAGAGCAATGGAATGCAGAGGTAGTTATTTGCATAAATTATGTTTTCCTGTCAAGGGCATTTATAAAAGCTGACATCCCATGCATTCTTGGTCTCTAAGAACGACTGTAAATAAATCTGCAGAATTCTTCGAAGGGAGACTTTGAATGATGAGTTTTCTATCCTTAAACATTTACAGAAAATTAAGCATACTATCTGATTTTCTAAAAGAAGCCCCTTCAAAATAACCCTCATAGAGCAGGAAAAAACACAGTTATTTTTTTAAAGACAGTAGTTCATAAAATTTTCACTTATTATTCAACGTTTCCATTTGGATAGTCAAAGTTTGGAAATGCACACGGCTGTATGTGCCCTTCTTTCCCTAAACTTCATGGAGCAGAAGGGACAGCAAGCCACAGTCAATCCCCTGCCTGTGAGGCCACGAAGAGACCAAAATCTTCAGAGATCAGATACAGTAACCATCAATGTAACACAGACAGGTGATCAAACGCTCCACTAATGGTCAGGGAGCCCAGCTCAAATCTTTCCCTCTTCGCCTTGACTGAACTTTAGTTTCCACAGTATAATTGGAGAAATTCCCTTTCCAACCTCAAAAATTGTTCACTTTTCTAAATGTGAGTGTGCGTACTAGTAATAGGAAGGCACGCAGTCTTTTGTGTTCAAGTGAATAATAAAAACCCTCTCCTCATTTAAACAACAAAAGAACAGCCTGGAATATAATGTTAAAAATTTAGACCAGACCTTAAAGTTGAAGCGTTTTAGGGACCTCTACAATAGGTCCAAAATTCATTTACTCACTTCGTCAGCAAATATCGTTGGGTACCTATGGTAACAGCCACAAAGATGAACAAATCAGACCAGAGGTTACATTTTAATCATCACTTTTTCATTTACGATTCCTTGTAATACAGCACTACATTCTAACTAATGTTTCAGAAGTAATTAATATTTTATCAGGAAAAGATCAGCATTTTCTCCCTCAATGTTTGACTTTCAAAAGTCTTTGTCATTTATGTTACATCTAGAAGCAAAACATGTCCCCAGTGGATGGTGACTTCAATTTTATGATGTAAAACAGAAGAACTGGGACTCAGTTTACAGCAAGCAAAGATCTCAGACATCCCACACCGTGAGGAGCGTCCATTTAAGAGCTTTGCTACCTGGGCGTTCTATGCTCTAAAGCGCCGTGAATATGGCTTAGAATTTTAAAAAGCAAAAATTTAAGATTCAAGCTAAACCTTAGTATGGAACTACTACCAACTGAGCCAAACAATAAATTGCACACTCTACTTTATCAAGGATGTGAACGACACGCTTCTAGGCCTGCTGTATAGACTGTGCCTAACAGGAGTCTGGGCAGGGCTGCTGGCCGCTAATTTTATCCTATCCATTAAGAGGCAGAAAGAAGCTGCCATTAGCCAAACGAGACACAGGAAGACTCCAAACCAAACAAACAAACTTCAGAAGTTAACTGGCAGCCTCTGATTCAGGGAAATGGCTCACATACGTGGGTAACTAGGAAAGTTTTGAGACAGACTGAGTTATGGTCCATTATTCACTTCCAGGCAACACAGAGGTCAGTGTCCTTTCTGAGTCACCAGGCAGGCGACCTTCACCTTGTTCCACCTGCCGTGTTGCTGGGAGGGGCTTCATTTGCTGTGTCAGCGCAGATTTTTAGGTTTCTTGATTTTTGTGGATCTGGAAACTTTTGTAATGGACCCACATATACTGAGTGGCCTAACACCCATGTGCAGGCGCCCGTGAAGCATGTCCCTCACCTTCTGTCACTTAAATCCCACAACCTGACTGAAAGAGTAAATCTGTGGATGAGGAAACAGACTCCCGCATGTAAACAGTTAATCTAGGTTATAAAGCAAGTTTGATAACACACAGATCAATCAGATCACTGCCACAGATCAACCATAAAACCACATTCCAACAGCTGGAATCTGATCACTTTGAATGGGAGGATCAAGTTTCTCAAGGATTAAGTTTCCCACTAAGCAGAAACCATTCTATGGAAAACCTTGATCCAAAACCCTGTTGCTTGGGAAAGCAACTATTTCCCAGGAATCTTAGAATAAATAAGCCTACATCGGCCACAGGTAACCTCCTAAATTACTGTGACGGTTCTCCTTAGTGGGAAGAGCTAATGACCTCCATTGACAGGGCTGGTACAAGTACCCCACCAAAGTCCCAACACAGATATGCTCCTGACTCATTGATAAGCTAATCCTGACTTTGCTAAAATCCCAAACTTACTGCTCATCCTTCTGCGAAACTGCGTTTTCCTTCTTCCTCTTTCTAAAGAAGTAGGTAGAGGGGAGGGAAGGAAGGTAATGAAGAAATTCTGCTATCAGTTAAAAAGAAACAAACACACAAGGATGACTTTTAAAAAAATGGAAATGTCTAAAGATCCTATACCAAAAAAAAAAAAAAAAGATGACCTTAATGCCCTTCTAGTTTAAAAAGCTTGAGTGTCTACAAATTACCCTGTTTTTTTTTCTTTTTCCTCTTTTAATCAACTGTTACCCAGAAACACCACGTTCTCACAGAGTACAGCTTTGTGATGTTGGGACATGTTCAAAGAGTGGCATGTTCACAGACCTGCACATTCTGTAAAATCGCAAAGAGGGGTGAGTAAAAAGATGGCTAAGGTCCCATAGCTGCCTGTCACCCTCCTCCCCACGCCATTCTGAAGAAGCTGATTCTTTCTGGGGAGAGACAAGACGGCAAGGCCCGAGGTGGTGCAATCTTTTCAAAGCCTCTGTAGAAACCTTATCTACAATTTCCCTCAGCTCAGGCATGCAGGGGACTGAAGTAGGAAACTGGTTCCCACAAGCCAGAACTAGTCCAAGCAAAGAAAGGAATGTGGGATGAGTTACAACATAAATAAGAGCAGAGGAAATATCTAAGGACCAGACGAAAAGGAACAGAACTGCAAAAGAGACCCACCTGCCCTGAGAGAGGGCTGGACCCAATAGTGACAGGGAACCCCACTTTGGGGTTGTGATTCCCCCAAAGGCAAGCATGTAAAACTGAGACTTAAAAGTCAAGATTAATTTTGGCTAAATTAGATGAAGTAGGAAACAATGCTTTCTGAGTTCACTCACTTCCAGCAAAAAAGACAGGCAGGGCAGGAAGAATGTACAGCAGCGGTTCTCAACCTGCGGGTTAATGGGTCATGGCATTAGGAAGGTTGAGAACCACTGATTTACAGTATAATCCTTCCACCTCTTGAATTCCAGAAATATGTCCGTCACAAAGGCTGGGGCCCTCCACGTTTTCAGCCTCACTTGGGCAGTAGGGATTTTCTGCTTGAGGAATTTCATTGCTTCTTTTGTGTGTACATCAGACCAAAAAATACAGGGCTATGTGACTTTCTCCCAAGCTCACTACAATCTCAGAATTATGACTGTCACAAACATCCTTCAAAAGCATGAAAGTTAGTCACAGTTTGATTTTTTTTTTTAGTCAAGGAAGCGGCAGACTGATAAAGTCTTGGAACTAGACACAGGGACTATGCTTTGGTATCAGTAAGGAATGACCGTACTTTGTGGTTTGGGTGTTTTTGTTTTATTTTTAAGGAGTTTTAAATTTGCATTTCCCGAGCAGGAGCAAGGGAACCAGCCACACCCTCTCAGAGGAAGCAGGAAGGAATGCGGCTGCTTTTTAAAATTCTGTGGTGTTGTTTAAGATCACACCGAGCAGTAGTCCAGCTCTGCAGAGCCGGCCCTCCACGCGAGGGTAGCCAGGGTATGGGGTGCACAGAGACAGGGACAGCAATGTCATTGCTCCTTTATTTTCGAGTAGCAGAAAAGCCAGCCAAGCTGTCAGCACACATTGGGAGTCTTCTGCACATTAACTCTCTGATGGCCTCACACGGAAATCAGAAGATCTTCCTGCTAATAACCGAAGGATGTATCATCCTCAGAGCACGGACGGGCCTAGGGGCCCACATCCAAGCATGGCTCAGCCTCTGATTCCATGAACTCAGTTACTTCCCGTTCCTGGGATTCGAGTTCCTTCTAGAATAAGGTAGGACTTTTATCGTTACAACTTTTTTTTTGAGACAGAGTCTCGCTCTGTGGTCCTGGGATGACTGCCCTGGTGTCATAGCTCACAGCAACCTCAAACTCCTGGGCTCAAGCAATCCACCCACCTCAGCCTCCCAGAGTGCTGGGATTACAGGTATGAGCCACCACGCTGGCCTATGGCCTATTGTTAAAACTTAAAACCAACAAGTCCTCAGCTTCCATCAGGCCAAACACCACCCAAGTGTACAGGCACAGTGAATTCAAATAGCTACACGCATGGAAAGTCACCAAAACACACAGCTCTAGAGTGGAATCCATTATCCTGCTGGCCTGTAATGCACTGATGTCACCCAGGGGGAGGGGGTGTGGCACAGAGATGTGAAATGATTTGCCAGACTCTGGACACCCTCCCTCTGGACACAGACTTTTAATGATTTATTTTGTCCCTCTCTTTGTCCTATGTTACCACACTCCTACAATGAGTTTCTGTGGCAAATCATCCCAACATAAAAGTACAGACTTAGAAAATGGTGTAACCAAGCTCTGTTAAAATTCCATGTAAAGCAAAGTAATAGGTAGATCAAGTAAAAGCCGGATGGCTTGTCTCAGGAGTGACAGGTGCAGGCTAGGAGGAGGCCCCGGATCGCTTCTCACTCACCAGTTTTAGCAACAATATCAATGCCTCCCTTTTTGGCTCATTAAGAGACATTCGGTATAACACAGGTGTTAATCCTACAAAGCAGGGCGACCTCCCTGAACTTTAACCAAATAATGCTTCCATTCATTCCCACCTTCTGAGCCCCAGACAGATCCATGAAGCTGGTGGTGTTTGGCAAGGTGGGGGTGCTTCAGGGAAAGGAGAGAATGGATAATAACCAAGGTCATGTTTAAGTTTCCCCAGATCTAAGAACAGAGAGGGACAGACAAAGAAAAGCAGGAGAGACGGATTTGGGGTCAAGCAGACGGTTTCAGGGGAAAAGCCCTTTGGAAATCACACCTCTGAGAGGC
This sequence comes from Otolemur garnettii, assembly GCF_000181295.1. NCBI lineage: Eukaryota > Metazoa > Chordata > Mammalia > Primates > Galagidae > Otolemur > Otolemur garnettii. The sequence continues at coordinate 35,717,306 of NW_003852405.1, read as the reverse complement.
CTGGTTCCATGAGACACTCCAACAGTGACAGGTCCTCAGGACAATAGATTTAATCCTTGCACGGGGCTTGGCGCCTGTGGCTCAAGTGGCTAAGGCGCCAGCCACATACACCTAAGGTGGCGGGTTCGAATCCCCAGCCTGGGCCCACCAAACAACAACAACAACGGCTGCAACCAAAAAATAGCCGAGCCTTGTGGCGGGTGCCTGTGGTCCCAGCTACTTGGGAGGCTGAGGCAGGAGACTCGCTTGAGCCCAGGAGTTGGAGGTTGCTGTGAGCTGTGATGCCATAGCACTCTACCCAGGGGGACAGCTTGAGGCTCTATCTCAAAAAAAAAATAAAAATAAAAATAAAAATAAAAAAATAAAAAATCCTTGCACGGATCTCCAGGAGGAAGGAGAGCTCTGCTCTACGTCACAGCCAAGGGAGGGAGTCAAGGAGATCTCCTGACTTCCTTGGGATTGCTGAGACCATAGATTTTCTGCAGTGTCCTGGACAAATTTCTCTCCACTATGTGATGCTTCTTGGAGGCTAGAAGCTCTCTCTTGGGAAAGGGTCAGCCAGGACCAAAGCACCAGTGAACTGGCCCCCAACCAAATTGCATGAGCTTGGCCTTATTAATCTGGGGTTTGAGAAACACTAATTCAAGCATTTACAAACTGATTTCACCCTTTCTAAAGAAAAATCATAATACCTTGCCTAAACAAATGTAATAACTTGGCCTTTTAATTATTACACATCTGCTTTCTTGGACATGTGTATGTGTGGATAAAGCCTCTGAGTTAACCCAGGGAACTAAGCAAGTTTAAGAAGGCCCTGTAATTCCCGTGGGCCAGTAGAGAAAGAACACTCCTCTGCCAGGGGATATTATGAGAATGAGGCAAGAAAGTGGGAGCGGGAGCAGAAAACTGGACTTGACGGCCCAGGACTTAAACAGGCATAGCAGACAGAACTGCTGGCTCAGTTTGGAGGGAGCAGGTACCACCGAAAGTAGGTTTTGGAAATCGGGGCACAAGCTGTGTCTCCCAGAAGTAGGTTCCTGTATTGACAAAGGCCTTGGTTCTCCTTCCCTGAGCTTCTATCCCTCTCCCCTTCCACATCCGTGTTGCTATCCCATTTCCTCAACAGCTGTTTTTAGGGTGTACTGTGCACACCAAACCCAGGGGCATCCATGGGCCTGTCGTTTTGACAAGTTTTCTTTTTTTTTGAGACAGAGCCTCAAGCTGTCCCCCTGGGCAGAGTGCCGTGGCATTACAGCTCACAGCAACCTCCAACTCCTGGGCTCAAGCGAGTCTCCTGCCTCCGCCTCCCAAGTAGCTGGGACCACAGGCGCCCGCCACAACGCCCAGCTATTTTTTGGTTGCAGCCATTATTGTTGTTTGGCGGATCCGGGCTCGGGATTCGAACCCACCACCTTAGGTGTACGTGGCTGGCGCCTTAGCCGGTTGAGCTATAGGCGCCGAGCCGACAAGTTTTCTATTACAACTCTCAGGCGCCCTTTGCTGTGTGTACTGATTTCTCTGCGGGGAGGTTGGCACGCAGTTTTCTCAGGTTCAGCCCTCCCAGCATGGCCCACAAGCAGTCAGCATTTACAATGGCTGATGTGTGTAAGGGGTGCTTAGGCCTTAGGAGTTGGGATCGTTTGTGTAGGGAATAACGAGGTCAGTGATTGGTAACCGTGCAGTGAGGGGAGTCTGTGGTTTGCTGAAGGGATGTGAACAGGAAAGGGGGAGACTGTGCTTTCATCTTCTCTTGAATCTGTGCAGAATCAGTTTCATCACACTTGCCCCTTTGTTTCCCACAGAAATGGAAAGGATGATGGGAGGAGTGGGCATTAGGCTTCAGAGTGTGGCTTCGGGTTCCATCAAGGACCACAGGCCGAGTCTCAGCCCTCTCTCCGCTGTACTATCTCTGCAACCCCAGAAAAGTTCCTCAAGTGAGCCTCAGACTCCTCTGAAAATTGGAGAAAGTATCTCTGGGCTGTTATAAGGCTTAAGTGAATCAGTGTACGTGAAATGCTTCCCACAGTCTTCTAACATCATTATAGTTTTTGCTCCCCTCCAGAATTGATTAGGGATGGAAGGTACTGGGGGACAGGTGATAGTAAAAGTCAGAAAACATGTGATCGCCTCAAGCTCCCCCCTCTCCACTGTCACCCCCATCTGGGCACTTTCTCTGGCAACTGTGCACAGAGGGACATTCGTCAGGGCCCATCACAAGCCCTCAGAGGATAAGGACAGAAATGAAACAGATGCCATCGTGCCGTGACTTGATACGCCTGTGTCCCCTCATCTTTAAAATCTATCAAAATCGAAGATGCAAACCTTTCGACAGAGGAAATCTACCGGCATATTTTTCAAAGAACAAAATGTACCTCTTCACCCTGCCAGGATGGCCATCTGTGGGAGCCTCCGGTTCAGAATGCCTTCATTATTATGCATGGGTGTACATAGAAACAAAAATTATCCTTTGGGGAAGGCAATTTTCAATTTTCAATAAGTGGCTGGCTCTTCTTTCAACTGCTCCACCTTCACTGGCAACCCACACCCTCTAAACTTCTCTCCAACCTCAGCTGATTCCTTCTCTCCTCTTTCCTTGAAAAAGTCCAGACTTCTTGTTAACTAGCTAAGTATGGAATGCTTTAAGTCACAAACCACTAGCTAGAGAAAATAAAATTGAGTGATCTTCCTGCAAGTAGCAGAATCTCAAGTACTTGAGGGTTAATTAACTTGGCTGCTCAGACAATTGGATGATTCAGACAATTACGAGGACTGGTTAGAACTTGTAAGAAATTGGTTGGACCAGCATAGGCAGACTTCTCAAAACGTGCCCCCTCCTTGGCAAGAAACGGTTTCATTGATCATATTTGATATGTTTCCCTTTGAAATGTTACCCAATGATTAAAAATGAGAAGTTCATTTCACGCATCTTCATCACATCTTTCTGCTCTCGAACCATTTTGTACTCAGACCTCAGATCAAGGTTGGGGACAGGTGGCAGGACCACCAATGGTCAATAATTCTGGCTCTTCCTTCAGAGTGACTGGAGTCCACTCTCAGCTCTGACCCTGACTCTTTCTGCACCTCAGTTTCCTCGCATGTAAAACGGCTACAGAAAAGTACCAACATGGCAAGCTTTGTGTGGATTAAATGAGACAAATTCCGGCACACTGTGTACGTTCAATACATGTGAAATATTATTGACATTACTTTATTAATACTGTGTATTTATTTCAAGATGAAAGATTCACATAATTATTTGATAGTATAATTAGCAGGGCTTCTAATGTCACACGTTCTCACAGTTCCAATAAACTCATCCTAGGAAATCTTTCCCTGGTAGCCCTGGATGGAGAGGGCTCCTTCTGCCCAGGGCTCCCCTGGCTCACTCAGCTTCTGGTCCCTCGTCACTAACCCCCATGGCATGTGACCCCATCCCGAGCATAGAGCAGGCCCTAATACTTTGGAAATTAGGCAAGTGGCACACACAAGCTTTAAGCTAAGGACTTTATACAATTTCAACAAATTACAAATTCTCAATCTCCATAGAAACACCTTCATGACAGAGATAAGGTAAGACTCTCTCCTCGTCTATATGGGTATTTGAAATATTTTAAAGGCCAGATTAGTGTAAAATGTCAACCAGACAAGGAGGGCTTTGAGTCTAGATCTGGGTTGTAGTCAGGAAACTTGAAAATCTTACAATGCCACACAAAACACTATCATCTCAAAGAAAGTTTCTCACTTTTATACGGAAAGAGAAAGTTCCAGTGGGGGCCATATGGGCTGCGTGACAAGGGGCACTCAGATGAAAGAGCATTGTGAGACTGTTAGCATAAGCACTCCGGGAGGCTGAAGCCAATGGGTTGCCAGAGCTCTGGAGTTTGAGACCAGCCTAAGCAAGAATGAGACCTTGTCTCTGCTAAAACTAGCTGGGCGTCATGGTGGGTGCCTGTAGTTCCAGCTACTCAGGAGGCTGAAGCCAGAGGCTCACTTGAGCCCAAGAGTTTAAGGTTGCTGTAAGCTGTGATGCCATGGCACTCTACCCAAGGCAACTGAGACTCTGTCTTAAAAAAAAAAAAAAAATTCTTGCCAGGTACCCAAATACTGCAAGATTACAACTACTGCATCGTTAATATGTAAAAATATAACTATAGGCTCGGCGCCTATGGCTCAACCGGCTAGGGCGCCAGCCACGTACACCTAAGGTGGCGGGTTCGAATCCCCAGCCCGGACCCGCCAAACAACAATGACGGCTGCAACCAAAAAATAGCCGGGCGTTGTGGCGGGCGCCTGTGGTCCCAGCTACTTGGGAGGCGGAGGCAGGAGACTCGCTTGAGCCCAGGAGTTGGAGGTTGCTGTGAGCTGTAATGCCATGGCACTCTACCCAGGGGGACAGCTTGAGGCTCTGTCTCAAAAAAAAAAAAAAAAAAAAAAAATATATATATATATAACTATAAATGTAACAAGCTTAAAATCTAATATACTAGGGAGCAAGCACATATAGAGAGTCTGCATATCTGTAATTTTATACAGTGTCTTCAAATTCTATGACTTCCACATAAATGAGAGTAGCAGAACAGAAGTTCACGTGAATGGGCCACGATCGAGACCATCCATGGTTCCCACTTACACGGTAACAGCACAAGTGTGTGAGCGGCACACTGCAAGGAGACAGAGCCAAGGACAACCTGGAAAGATCATCTTCCCTGGCTGTGTGGCTTATTCAGTATAAATTCTATTCTCTTCACTGAAAACCAATACAGGCCACTCACATAAGTTACCTTTTGAAAGAAACAGTGATTCTTCCTAAAGATAATAATCTTCCTAAAGATTTGCTGGTATTCATTTAGACTCTAAGTTTAAAACATTCTCATTTATGGGTACACTTAAGACATTGTAACAATTTTCTATTCACCCTGTCCTTATCTCCCCACTCTTATCAGTTTTAGGACAGGTAGGAACAGTGCCCTGCTTTTTCAACCATTCTATTCCCCAGACATGACTAATTTGAAGCTGAGCAAATTGCACATAATGGGCTAGAGATTCAAGTTCATGATCTTTAGTCCGTTGCACTCATTTCAAGGTCAGCCTCCTTCATCTTCCTTCCCACCGCCCCCACAGTTGTCTGTCCATGAACTAAATTCACCAAACATGAAATCAAAGGAAAATTATTTTTTAAATTTTCTGCAGGCTTATTTTTAAGGAGGATTAAGATTAAGTCATATCTTTAGAAATATTTTCATTTCCTTCAGGGATTCTTACATTTTTTGAAATAAATTCTAAATACTAGCCACTTATAAGGTTTCTGAATACATAAGAAAACAAAGTTTTTACAAAAGCATGATATAAATCAGTGACTTTATAAATGCCCCAAGTTCTACTTTCATATAAGGCATTGCTTTCAAAGCCTGTTTGCAAAATCCTATTAAAGGTTTAGCAGTATAAGTAAAAAAAACAATTTTTTTTTTTTTAGTAAAGAAAGACATTAGAGCAGGTGAGTATTTAAGCTGTCAAACCAAAACATAATCCCTACTTCCTTTTATAGCTAATGTTTAAGTTTCTCCTTCAGTTCTAGAAGGCTACGACCCAATGCCAGTCTAAATGTCCTATGAAACTCTCGAAATACTAAGAGTCAGACAATTGTAGAAGTGAAAATGACCTTGAACTCATCTGTCTACCAATGAGAAACCTTGAGCCTGTCAGTTTAGCTGACTTGCCGGGTCACTTTGGGGCTATGCTTTGTCATTACTGTTTGGGTGCGGTGGTTGTTTGTCTTTGTGGGATGTGTGTGTGTGTACTGACACCTTTACAATAAGGAGATTGGCCATTTAGATTCTCCCTTTTCTAAGTTGCCATGCTTCATCAGAGAAAACAGTGATCAAAAGCAAACATACATCACGGCCGGTACAAGCAAACACTCCTCTCCTCACTTGGGCTACTACAGGTGCATTAGACCCTAGTAAAGCCAGGCTTCACCCCCAGGACACCGACTTGTTAAGCAGCAGTGCACTCCCTGAACAGTGGAGTTCTCACTGGGGGCGTGTGTGTGTGTGTGTGTGTGTGTGTGTGTGTGTGTACGCGCGCAGGAGGTGGTTTCTGAACTGTACTTTGACATTCCAGCCTACAATCTGTTTTCAGCTGCTTATTCCACTGGCCCCCCTTGTTGAAGTTCTGTGCTTTCCTCAGTTTTTCACTCTGTTTTTCTGTTTATAAATACCTTGGTATTTATTTCCCATGTTTGCATCTTATAGCATACCCGAATTCTTAGATTTATTTAAGGGGAAAAAATGACCTTCAAAGGCACTGGTCTGCGTGGGTGGGATCTCATCTGCTCAGTCTTGAGACCACAGCTGAGGACGCAGCCTTTGCCACTGACCGAGGAGGAGAGCTGAACACCAAATGTACAGCAGTCTCTCCCAAGAAGAGTGTTCTATGTAGATATTCTTCTTTTTCAAGGACAGCTGGAACTAAAGCAGTTTATTAACTGAGGTGTCTCTAGTTGCAGTCAGCACCTGACACTGACTTGGTGAGGTTGCTGTCAGGTCTAGTCACTCACCAAATCCTCTGGGCAAAACCACCCTGGGCACCACTTTCCAGACAGACCCTGCTTTGAACAGACAACTGTCATGACTCTCCAGTAGCTCTCACATCCAGCAGCCACTCCGAGCCCTCAGACCTTGTCCTCAGTAGTTCCAGAAGTGCCCTAGGAAACCTACGACAGGAATAATGGGGCTCTTCAAGGCCAGGAGACCAGCTTTAGAAAAAGAAAAAGAAACACACCAACCAACGCCAGGGAACGATGTATAATGGTTCTCTGCTTGTGCAGAAACCTCAAAGAGGATGAAGGTCAGACAGGGATAATAGGCCAATTTAATTCTGAAAGCACAAGGTGCAAGAAATTTTAATTATGGTCTGCCACTGAAATCACACAAGATCCAATGGCATCTAAGTACAACTGCTCATCAAGGCAGACAAGAGATGTAATTGTAACCGCTGCATAATCACCGCGAGGGCGCAGGGAAGGCTGCCTCCAGCTCCCAGCAGAGAAGGTATTGAGAGCCTGGAAAATCCAATACGAGGAAACATGGAGACCGTACAGAGTCAAACAGAAGCTCCTGACACAAAAGCCACACCGGGCTGTGTGTGCGCGCGTGTTCAGGCTGAGGGTTCCAGAAATAAAAAGATGTAGATGAAGCTGTTTGGTCCAAACGGAGGATTCGTGCCTGGAAAACTCGGAACGCCTTTCAGCTGCGTGGATACACTACACGGAGAGAGAAAGGCACAGTGTCCCCGGGATTCCTCTCCTCCACGAAGCTTCACCCACTCTCCTTTGTTCAAAACAATTAGCTTGGCTGCTACAGTGACGTACAGCCCGGGTCCCTGATTAACTCGCTCGGATCCAACCCCAGTGTGAGACAGAACGCCGCGCACACGACTCCGGGTGCCGAGGCCGGTGCAGCTCTCCCGGCCACGCGGCCCGCAGCCCACGCCTCGCGGGGTCCCGCACAGGGGCGCGCGGGGGAAGCCCCCTGCGTGAACTCTGTACGTCCCGCAAAGTTTAACAAAGCCTCCAAGTAAGGAAGCCGCACCTCGGGTCCGCGCCGCTGCAAAGTTGGCGCAGAAGTTTGCGTCGGGATGTCCCGAGGGGGTGGGGGCGCAAGTGTGCGGAGAGGCGGGGGATGGATGGGACGCAGAGTGAGCGAGAGGACGGCGGTTTCCGAGTGGACGTTAGGCGAGATGGTCTTCTTCGCCGGGAAGCCTGTCCGAGGGTCCCCGGGGTGCACGCCAGGGGAGGTCCCCAGGGCAGCTGCCGTCGCCGGGTGGCCCGGGAGCTGTCACCGGCGGGGGCCGTGGAGGGAGTGGGGGACGGGGGCTCTAACAAGTGGGGGAGGGGAGACTCCCGGCGGGCAGGAGGCCAAGACCCACACCTCTCGCGGCAGCTTTTCCCTCAGCCTCTCCAACTTCCCGCGGCGCCAGCCCCGCACCGGCTCCCGCCGCGCCTCGCCCGGACGCAGCTCCGGCCCCGCAGCTCCGACCCGTCCGCGGCCCAGGGCGGGGTGGGCGCGCGGCCAGCGAGCGGAGGGCGAGGAGGTCGGGACCCCAAATGCGGCCCCTGGGCCGAGACGACCGAATCATTTACAGGGGCGGCAATCACAGCCTCGCCCCAGAGCTCCGGGTTGCGTCCGGCGCAGTTCCCCGACTCTTCTGTTGTTCGTAATAAAGTCGGTACGTTCCCCTCCCGGAGCTGACTGGGAGAGAGCAGGGAGGAAAAGGGGGGCGACGCGGGAAGAGGAGGGGGCGAGCAGTCAACTTTGCGGCCCCGCGCGGCCTGTCGCCATGCTCGGGGTCCCCCCCGCCACCCCCGCCTGCGTTTCAAGTGGATACTGAAACTAGGCCAAAACTTTTCCCCTCCTTTTCTCTCCGCCACTAGACTGGATGGTGCCCCACGGAGCCCCATGGAGCTCTGCTTTCTCCGGCACAATAGGCGGACTAATTAGATCATAGAGGCGAGACAGCGATACTGTAACAAGTAGCCCCGGAGGCGGAGAGGGAAGGGCCGGAGGAGCGGGGAAAGTTTGCGGCGCCCGCACTCACCGATCAAGCCTCCCACCAGGAAGGCGACGACCTGGAATGCCAGCAGGATCCCACCGACGACGCACAGCTTCCTGGTGCTCATGTTCTCTATAATTGCCCCAGCCATTTTTGCGCCCCCCCTCTTTTTCTTTTCGCCTTGAAATAAATGTTTGAGCGTGTGATTTTGGCTCCCTCCCCGCTCTCACTCCCGCCTCCCTGGCTCGCTTTCCTTCTGGGCGCTGCAAAACTTCAGGGGTGCGGAGCGCAGCGGCGATGGGACCCGCACGGAAGGCGCCCGCGGCAGGCTCGGGCTCCCCCAGTGCCCGGAGCTGTGATTGTGGCCGCTCCGCCGCCTGTGGACGCTTAAAGGAGCAGGGAAGCGGATCACATGACGCCGCCTCCCTCCCTTTCTTCCTCCCTCCCTCTCGCGCTTCCTCCCTCCCTCCCTCCCTCCCTCCCTCGCTCCCTCGCTCCCTCGCTCGCTCTCCCCCAGCCCGCCGGTTGGGGCTCCGCGCTCCGCCGGGTGCAGGCGCCGATCCCCGTCTGCCCAGCGGGCTGTCCCGCCAGGGCCCCTGCCGTTTGGAGGTAGAGGTGGTCGTTAAGTGGGTCCTCCTCCCCGCCTCTCACACGTTTCCTTTTCTGGTTCCCCAAGTGCCAGATTTAAATAGCTCGTGGACCGCTTTGCAGACCTGTAACTTCCACGTTGACTGGAGGAGATGGTCCCAGCCCCCAGTTGCTAAAACTCTGTTCAGGAAAGAGGAGAATTTTTTTTTCTTTTAAGACACCCGGTAGATGCTTAAGTCAAAGCACAGACATGCAGAATAAAGTCTCAGCTCGGCTGCCCTTGGCCAGGTCCCAGCCTAGTTATTAAGAAGACACCCATCTACGCCCCACTGCGTCGCTTAGGGAGTCGCTCCAGCCAAATCACCACCGTTCCTTACTCCACTCCGCCCACTTCCAGAGCCTCTTGACCCTGGCTAGTGCCTTAAACAAAACGTTCTACTCCAGCAGTTGTAAACCTCATTCAAAACCCAACTCATGTGAAAAACCTCGGTGACGTTCCAGGCTACCTCCGCGTGGTGTCTCTGGGAACCGAGCCGCAATCCTGTGTTTACCCTTTTGCCTCCAATTGAAGGACTTGTGTGCACACGTTTGTCTTCACTGCTGAGCCGTGCACTCCTGGGACCAAGTTTTATTTATCTCTGCATTCCCCCCACCATGGTACCTAAGAAAATTCTAACTCCGGCTCGGCGCCCGTGGCTCAAGCGGCTAAGGCACCAGCCACATACACCTAAGGTGGTGGGTTCGAATCCCCAGCCCGGGCCCGCCAAACAACAATGACGGCTGCA
>NW_003852405.1:35705112-35706696 GCF_000181295.1 Otolemur garnettii | reverse complement strand
AACATCCCAAACACACACACACACAATTTCCACCACCACCACCCATACACCTGGTTTCGTGCCCCTCCCCTCCATCCACACCTTTTTATGCCAAGGGACCATTCCCAGGCCTCTCCCCTCCTCTACTCTGTTCTGAAACTTAGACTGCCCTTGGGCAGGTGACACTGGGTAGAGGCACTCATTTCTCTTCTCCACCTAGAGTAGCCATTCCTAAAGAACAGGGAACAAACTTTATGTGTACAAAACTCCATCTCTTTGCTAACCAACAGTTCCTCACAGTCATGTACTGTGTAATGATGTTTCTCTCAATGACAGACGGCCTATGCAATGGTGGTCCCGTAAGGTTATGTGCCGTATCCTTACTGCACCTTTTCTGTGTTTAGGGGTGTTTAAGTAGACAGATACTTACCACGTGTTACAGTTGCCTGGAGTATTCAGTACAGGGATGTGCTGTGCAGACTTGTGGCCTGGGAATACCGGCTGGACCATCGAGGTTGTGTGAGTTCTCTGTGATGTTTGTCCAGAAGTCACCTGACTGGAATGTATTCTGCTGTTACTGACACCAGGTTGCAGTTCCTATGAATCTAATTCATTCACCCCTTTATCTGACAGTCACTCAGTGAGCCCTTAATACGTTCCAGGTTTTCTTTCCTAAACTCTGGAGGACACCAAGGTGCTGAGATTGTCACTCACCAGTGACTACCTTTCCTGTGGAGACCAGGTACTATCAGAAGGGAGGAAGCAGGCAGAATTGTTGTCAACAGTGTCTGACTGGTGTCCAGGCGAGGACCATTCTGGGGTACTTGTCTTTGTTTCTTTACTTTTTCAAAAGCCCGCACCACATCCCCCCACCCCCCATGCCAGAGGTAGGCTTCAGGGCATCATAAAAAGAAATAAGTGAGTCCTTCTCACCTCCCTGCTGGTTAACCCCACATCCTGTGTTCTTATCTCTGCAAGCTGCTGATTTCCACACATTTGAATAATAATGATGCCTTTGGGTTAGAAGTTTGTTTAAATACCAATGGAGTGTTTGAAGCAAGGCTGATAAAATTCAGTATCAAGATCTACCCTCCACTTGAGAGTACATTTCACCATTTAAGAAGAGATGATGTCCAGTGCACTCGAGTATGACTTAGACGCACGGAAAGTGTCTGAGGTGGTTAAATTGATTTATTTATGATTGGTGGCTCATTTTTCTATCAACTGCTACAATTTTCCCCACCCCCTTGTTCCTAAATACATCTCTACAGAGTAACTCGCCTAACATCTCAGATTTCAGTTCCCTCATCTGGAAATCAGTCTTGAAATAAAATGCTGGTTCCCCACCAAGGTGATCTGATCCTTTACTCTAAAGGGGCACTCATTGAATAATAACTTTATTAAAGAGAGATACTTCTAATTGCTAATCAGTGCCTCTAAGTTGCTCAGGTTACTGATATTGCCAATCTGAGTGGGGCAAGACACCTGAGTATCCATCACCAATGGCTGCTTCTAAAAATTTATAATATCTGGGGTGGCGCCTATGGCTCAAAGGAGTAGGGTGCCGGCCCCATATGCTGGAGGTGGTGGGTTCAAACCCAGCCC
>NW_003852405.1:35699030-35703746 GCF_000181295.1 Otolemur garnettii | reverse complement strand
CTGTCTCAAAAATATATATATATATTCTGTTCTAAAATCTCCAGACTCCTGAGGAAGTGTTTGTTTTGAGTCATCAGGTAGATTACCTAACACTGAAGAATACAGGGTGCGATGAGTCTCTGCCAAGGAAACTCATCATTCTAACTCCAGTTCACTGCACTGTAAATCGAGTATCCTGGTTTATTGTCATTTTGTTTAAAGTGTTTGGCATGTGGGAGGTCATAATGATGTTTGATGCATATTTATTGAATAGGTGAATGAATGAATGAATATCTGGCTGACGACAGGTACAACTCCTTCCCTCAACTCCAATCCCTGTATAGAATTTGCTGACTGTAGTCCCGCCGGCACCTCTGCACTGGGCTGTCTTTTGTGCATATATCTATAGATGTGGTGTTCTGTGTCCCAACTGACTTGCAAGTTCCTTAAACACAAGGAGAGGGAACCCCAAGCCTTTGTGTCCCTCACAGCCCTGCACAGCCCCGTGCACAGAAGCCAAGAGCAAGTATATTTCACACACCTAACTTACTTCCCAGAGGGACCCAGCAAGCGCAGCAACCCCACCCTGTGGCCTCTTGTCCTCATAAATAGCTTCATCGTAGCCTGCGTTCCTGTGGCTCACGCTGTCAGTGTTCTCTTGCAGGTAGTGCAGTGCGGGGTCACGCTGTGATCGTCAGTGTCACTTTTCACCATACACACGCACACACACGTATGGACATGCACACATTCTCATAACATACACGCATGTACATTTGCAGCTTCTTTGAAAATGCTTTTTACCCCCAAACAGAACCCCCCTTCTTTCTCCATAATATGAGACCCTTCCCAACACCTCCTTACACAGACCAACCTTGGGTAGGAGCTACTCAGAAGACCAGTTCTTTAACCTGCTTTCAGAGGCCATTGTTCAACAAACACCTGTCCCCACTTTACACATCGCCGGTCTTGTAGATCTCCATTTCACCTTGTTTTTTACACTCCAGACATTTTAGACATTAGAGTTACTCCGTCTCACCTTTTATGTCTTACCCGTTATGTAAATAAATTTGGGGAAAATTACTTATCCTTCTCATTTCTTAAAAATAATGGATATTACCCGTCTCATACATAGGTTGTAGTGAGCATTAAGCAGAATTATGTAAAAAGTGCCTCGCACAGCACCGGATAGAGAGTGGGTGCCTGGTATAAGGGAGGAGGTTTCTGTTCCAAGACAGCAAAACAAAACAAACTATAAAATCTCTAATTATAGTTTCTCTTACGAAATGGTCTCTTTGAACCCAGACAACCTGGAAAGACAGGTAAGAAACTTTATAGGTTTGCAGAGGCCTTGAGTGGGAGGCAGCTGATAGTGAAGTGTCTCCCGGCCGCCTGCTGTTTCCCAGGCCAGAAGGAGGCTGCTGCAGAGAGCGGGAAGCCTCTGAGATTGCCAGGGGCAGAGCTGGGGGACAGGCCTTTTTCTTTACCAGTCTCCACAGCATAAGCCACGTGGGGGCTGAGCTGACTGCCCCTCACCCCGAGGTCCTCAGCACTGATCTTCTGCCCTATATTATCAGCTCATTGCCAGAAGGGTGGAGAACCTGGACAGGCCAGGACACATCTGCCTTTGACAGTGGTCCTGTAATATGTAGACAACACCTGGAACTGCGGAGGGATCAGCATACAATTATTCCTATTATTATTAGGGTTTTTTGAGACAGAGTCTCACTCTCTTACCCTAGGTTAAGTGCCATGGCATCATCATAACTCACAGTGACCTCAAACTCTTAGGCTCAAGCAATCCTCCTGCCTCAGCCTCCAAGAGCTAGGATTTCATGGGTGAGCCACCACACACGGCCAACACACACATTTTTTAAATGAATGAATGATGAATGAACAAGTCCCAGTGCTGGGCTGTTCAGGGGTTCAAGAAGGCCTCCGCTAGATGGCCAGGGGCAGGAAGACAAACTCAGACTTCACCTTGGGCCTGGCCTAGGTGGGGTGAGGGCCAGCCCTGGTGCAGACAGGAGCTCAGTCTCTGTTCTGTCAGTGCCATTTCAGATCAGCTCAAAATCATCTCGAAGTAGCTCAGCTTGAAGGCAACGTCCATGAAACATCTTAAGGTGCCTATACGTAGCGTGCAAAGACAAAGTTGTTCGAGGACAATACATTCCAAGCTGCAGTGGCTGGGAGTGAGGAGCAGGTGATTCCCAGCCATTATGTGCCGTGGCAGCTACTGTCGCCTACTGCTAATGCCTGCAGTTGTAGCAACAGCAACTTATGCTGACTACTTTATATGTGCCAAGATTCTGCTAAGTGCTTTAACTACATGATCAGCATTAATCCATACAATTCTATGAGGTTGGTACTATTTTTACTATTTTTAATGGGGAAAGCTAGTTCAGAGGAGTTGGAGGATATTCTGTAGGCCATTCTGCTAGTAAACTGGGGAATTGAGATTCTAAAGTAGATGGAACTTAGCTTTCTTTTTTTTGAGGCAGAGTTTTACTATGTTGCCCTTGGTAGAGTGCAGTGGAGTCACAGCTCACAGTAACCTCCCACTCTTGGGCTTAAGTGATTCTCTTGCCTCAGCTTCCCAAGTAGCTGGGACTACAGGCACCCACCGCAATGCCCAGCTATTTTGTTTGTTGCAATTGTCATTGTTGTTTTAGCTGGCTCGGGCTGGGTTCAAACCCAACAGCCTCGGTGTATATGGTTGGCACGCTACCCACTGAGCAGGGGTCGCTGGAACATAGCTTTCATTCATCCAATCACCAAATATTTATTGAGCTGGGAACCAATTAGAGGCCAGGGAAGAAGAGTGAGTCTAAGAAATGTCAGGCCCTAATGGAGCCCAGGTTAAAAAACCTACTTCAGAGCCTTGGTTCTTACCTAGGGTGACCAGACGTCCCGCTTTTAACAATTTGTCCCGTGTCCCGCGGTGTTTTAAAAAAGTCCGATTTTTGGAAAGAATGCACAAACGGGCGGGAGAACAGGAAGGGAATATATAGTTTTTGGCTGCCACGTGGCTATTTTACCAGAATATGAGTTTTATATTATTTTTGTTAATTTTAAATAGTTAAACCAATAATTGTTGAGAAGTGATTATGGAGAACTGCTTATCAAAGTTTGCATTGTTGTCAGGCCCTGCCGGTGGGTTCCCGCCCCGCCCCCTGCCCCGCCCTTGTCCCGCTTTACAAATGATAAAATCTGGTGACCCTATTCTTACCTGCCTTATCCCGCTGTGCGCCCACTGAAAGAAAGAAACTCGAGAAGGGGACCCAAGGGCTGTGGGACTGAGCAGAGGCCGAGTCCCTGGTGTTCCAGTTGCCTCACTCCTGCTGCCCCTGAGTTCCCAGGAGACATTAGCTCACTTAGAAGCCCCTCTCCCCGCCAGTTCCCAGGCAGCCTGGGTTCAGGGTCTGCACCGGCCCCTCTGTTCATACCTTCCACTTTGTTCTCTTCCTCAGGCCCTGACTCCCACTCAGAGCAAACTCCCTCCCGTTAAGCCTTAAATCTTTGCATTTTTTTTCTTTGCTGGTATTTTCTGCTAAGGGCTTTTCCAAGTTGAAGATCAATTTTGAAGTCAAATGACTCATGAGAGTAATTGTTAAGCATAATTCTAGAGCATTTTGAGGACATGTTTGAAAAATATACATTAGCAAAAGCATGCAGTGCACAAAATTAATTTGGGCTTAGGTAATCTACAAATTGGGTCCTGAAATATCTTTTGTTTGGTTGTTTATTTTGTTGTCATGCTATGAATCCCTAATTAAAGACCCTCTTTGTCCATGAGTTCAATTTATTTTATGAATATTTTTCCTCTTAAGGTAGCAATTTATAAGGGCAAAATTTTCCCTATTTCTGATATATGAGGTCAGACAATTGGGCTAGTGAACTCATCCTAGAAAAAGTGCTGCACCCCTCATTGCTCTTTTTTTTTTTTTTTTTTTGGTTTAGCAGGCCCAGGCTGGGTTCAAACCTACCACCCATTAGGAGCTAGTGCTCTAACCATTGAACTATGGGCCCCAACTTTGAGCTTCAGGTACCCAGCCCCCTCATTGCTGAATATCACTAGGGTCACCTTCGAAGTGCCCCCTGTGGGAAGCTATGCACTGATGCCAGCGCCTACTCCACCCTTCAGAGCATTTTTGGAGCTCCTTTTCTGGAAGGATTGTCAGAGCTGTTGTCTTGCAACAACAATGAACACCACTCAGCAGGACACTGCCACATGTGGACATGAACACAGCGTGAGACACCGACAGACCAAGGTTATCAAACCTTACAGCGTTGTGTGCACAGTGCTGTCAACATTAGGTAACAGTGGCAAGGTCATGAATTTAATTGTCAAACCTTGTGTATCTTATCTGATATATGAAGCCCAAATGATTTGAAGATGCTTTCTTTCATGTATTTTGAAAATATTTATTGTGTGTTTACCATATCCCAGGTATCTGGCAAATGCTCAGACACAAACACTGAAAGGAAAGATATGCTCTTGCTCTTATAAAGTTTATAATCTCACGTAGGTGAGAGGGTCTTGGTGACGCAATGGCTTTGTTAGCTGAGAGCTACAGTTCTAAAGAACACTGATATAACAGGCATGAAAGAGACTTCAGATCGGAGAAGCAGGAAGATTTGCTGTTGCTGGCTTATGCACAAGGTCCTCCATGCTTGGCTTGATCTGACCTCACAGAGACAGCACAGTGTCGCAGTTAAGAGCTTGACTCCAGAGCCAGA
>NW_003852405.1:35689928-35697054 GCF_000181295.1 Otolemur garnettii | reverse complement strand
AATCAGGGCACTTCTTCCTCATGCACACTTCCCCGTATTACACAATCAGGGCACTTCTTCCTCGCACACGCTCCCCGTATTACACAATCAGGGCACTTCTTCCTCGCACGCACTCCCCGTATTACACAATCAGGGCACTTCTTCCTCGCACGCACTCCCCGTATTACACAATCAGGGCACTTCTTCCTCGCACACATTCCCTGTATTACACAAGCAGGGCACTTCTTCCTCACACGCACTCCCCGTATTACACAATCAGGGCACTTCTTCCTCACACGCACTCCCCGTATTACACAATCGGGGCACTTCTTCCTCGCACACTTCCCCGTATTACACAATCAGGGCACTTCTTCCTCACACGCACTTCCCATATTACACAATCAGGGCATTTCTTCCTCACATGCACTTCCCGTATTACACAATCAGGGCACTTGTCAGGTCTGCTCCAGTAGATCATAAGTTTTTCAAGGTCAATGAACTGTGTTTACTCAGAAGTCTTTTTGTTCAGTTTTAATGTGGAATCTCAGTCACTCTTCCAGAACTCTGCTGCTAACAGGCCGCAGCTTGCCACGCCCCACGCCATCTCTCCACAGGTGTTGAGGGGGTTGCCGGGCATGAGGGAGGTATAAACATACTCAGCCTCAAAAGTGATCAGTGTCCTCACATGCCTAGTGCCCAAAGAAGCAAAGAACCACCTCTTGGACCAAACTCACATCTCTCGTGCTCCTAGACCCATTGTAGAGAGCTGGTGGGTACAGCCCACTGGGTTGAGGGCACACCCCCTGAAACCAGATTGCCTGAGTTTGAACTTCTGGCTCTGCTGTCTACAGTCCTGCCTGTGTAACTTTGAGCGAGTTACTGAGTTGTCTGTATGTCTAGCTGCACCTTGGTTTCCTCCTCTGTAAATGAGGATGATAACAATAATAATAGTCCCTGCCTCCACCTTGACAGTAACAATTAAATGAGTTTTTACATGAAAGCTGCTCAAGAGAGAGAGGACTTAGCCCATGGCTGAGCTCAGTCATCAGCTATTATCACTAACCACTTCCTATCACCTTCTATGACCTCCTCAGTGATAGTTTCTCATATCTTTATTCACTCTTATGCTTCAGTATTCCTATTCTAAAATACAGTAGAACCTCTGTAAGCTGACACACTAGCCCTCACACGGAAGTGGTGAACACACGGAACGAGGCCAGCTGTACTGATAACACACATGTAATGCACATCCAGTCTGTGAAAATCAGGTCAACTTAAGGAGGTGGTCTTCAAAATACACCACAAAGCTATGATAAATCAAACAGCATGGTTTTTAGTATAAAAACAGACACATAGACCAATGGAACAGAATAGAGAACACACAATTACGTCATCTGTTCATAGTCAACTGATTTTTTTTTTATTTTATTAAGCCAAAACACATAGATCATGAATATGTTCATACGTATGTGGGGTACAATGTGCTGATTTTTTAAAATATAATCTAACATGGTTACATTAAACCAATCAACATAGCTTTCACCTCATTTACTTGATTATTGTGCCAAAACATCTATGTTCTACATTTCACAGATTTGACTTGTACCCTTATTATGTTTCATTGGTGTAATCCGTCCTTTTGCCCTCCCTCTGTCAAACCTCTCCCTCCTCTGGGCAGTGCCTGTGGCTCAAAGGAGTAGGGCACTGGCCCCATATGCCGGAGGTGGCAGTTTCAAACCCAGCCTGAGCCAAAAAAGAAAAAAACCCTCTCCCTTCTCCTCCCCCCCCACTCCACTTCTCTCCATCATCTGGGCCATAGTTGTGTTCTATTTTTTGCAAGAATGTGTGTAGTCAACTGATTTTGAGAGTAGGGGGGAATAGAAGGCAGGGGAGTTTTATGTTTTACCTGATACTTTTCTGTTTTATTTATTTATTTTTTAATACTGAGTGTTATTACTACTATAATAAAATAAGCTAGCTAATTTTTGAAAGTGATGAGAATTTGTGTCAACTTTTAAAGTCCCGGAAAAATGTCCATAAACCTTTCTAAAAAACATACAATTTTTTTTTGTTTGAATCTTTGATTTGTTATTATTTTGTGATCTAGCTTTAAAAATAAATGTGATTCACTTAGACTTTTTAGGTCAGGTTTTGGTAATAAAGCAGTATTTTCTGTTGTTTTTCTTTCATGAGTCTTTGGGTTTCTTTCATCTTCTTTCCAAAACTTGAGAAACCATAATTTTGTGCACTCAAGAATTGTGTTGGGGTATTTAGAAAAATCCCTCCGTTTAAAGTTATTTATTTATTTTTTGAGTTCTTTATTTTTTAAGAAGACATCAATCAAGCTACTGTAACATGAAACAAGTAGGAACCCTGTGGTTTTAATACTCTTTTAGTCACATTCCAGGCCAGAAGAGTGAGGGGTAAAGGTATAGTTGAAAGCACCATTACTGGGCAATGTTCCACTTTAAACACAAATCCACAGCTCTACTTCAAATCTTAGAAGACAATTCTCAGATAACGGAGGGCACGGAAACACGGCAGAGTCACTAATTACTTGGTCTTAGATGTTAGTAAACTCTATTGTCAAGATTTTTTTCTTTCATTTTAAGAGAATTGAAATCAAAGTAACTATCTCATTTTGGTTGAAAACCTGGTAGCGTGAGTTATCTAACAAATGAAGACTGTGAAGTGCCATGAACACACCTGCAAACTGTGAAGATGCTCTTTAAGCAGAGAGATGACCCAGGGGGAGTGGATGAGACACAGGAACTGAAGGATGGCGGTGTTCCCAGGGCAGGCCATCCTCAGAGCCTCTCACAGCTGCTTTGCACAGGGGCTACAGGCTTCTCTGGCATTACGATTCAATTAAATAAGCATTTCTCTTATGGGCCTTGTGTGGGGCTGGAGCTTCTGTTAGGTCCTGTGAGGGGTCCCAAAGAAGTACATGACAGTATATGACGTTTGAAACAGCCAAGGCACCTTAGGAAACATTCGCAGTCACGTGGCTGTTGTAGCTTTCATCTGCCTTAGGCAGAGGGGCAGCCGTGGCCACTGCAGCGCCTGGTCTCAGGAGCAAGACTCACAGACTAAAGATAAGAGCAGAAAGGCTGAGCGGCTCCATGGAGACTTTACAAACTGTTACTGTAAGTCCGTTAATTACTAATGTGCCGCTCACACATTTGGTCACTCATTTTGTTCAACAGATATTCGTTTGGTCCCTACTCTGTGCCAGGCATGTCAGGACACATTGCATAGTTGGCCCAACTTCCAGGAGCTTGCAGACAAGGGCATTGGCAGGAGGTAAACTGAGGACTAGGTCTTATGAATTGTAGTGGGGAGCTGGTGAGGTCCTGCTTTCACCTGCAAAAGGAGACCTTTCTTTCCCGTGATGGACTCTTGATCCAATGTTGAGGAGTTGCGAGCTCCTTCGTCTTTACAACAATGCCTAAAAAGAAGAATAGGAGAGGGGACATGGTGGGTTTGAATCTTAGCTTTGCAGCCTCCCAGGTATGTGAACTTGGTCCAGGTTTTAGACCCTCTGTGTTGCGGTTTCTTTAGCTTCAATAGAGGGTAACTACAGTGCCTAACTCTCAGAGTGGTGACGAAGATTTTGTTTGTTAATATGCATAGAAGGGCCGGGTGAGGTGGATTACACCTGTAGTCCAGCACCTTGTTTTTTGGTTTGTTTATTTGTATTTGAATGTTTGTTGTTTTGAGACAGAATCTCACTCTGTGCTCTGGGTAGAGTGCTGTGGCATCATAGTTCACAGCAACCTCAAACTCTTGGGCTCAAGTGATCCTCCTGCCTCAGCCTCCCAAGTATCTGGGACTACAGGTGCCCACCACAATACCTGGCTAGTTTTTCTACGTTTAGTAGAGACAAGGGTCTTACTATTGCTCAGGCTGGTCTCAAACTCCTGAGCTCAAGTAATTATCATGACTTGGCCTCCAAGAGTGCCAGGATTACAGGTAGGAAGGCTGAGTGAGAGGATTGCTTGAGGCCAGGTGTTCCAGACCAACCTGAGCCAAAGTGAGACTGCCCCCTCCAACTCCTACTTCCATCTCTACAAAAAAATAAGAAATACTAGCCAGGCTTGCTGGCAGGTTCCTGCAGTTCCAGTCACGTGGGAGACTAAGAGCAGGAGGGTCCCTTTGACCAGGAGGAGTTTGAGATTGCAGTGAGATGTGATGACACCACTGCACTCCAGGCTAGGCAGCAGAGCCAGACCCTATTTAAGAAAACAAAAAAAGCTGATACAATAGACATGTGGAGCTCAGCAGGAGCTAAGAGGTCTGGCTCCTAGTAAGCACTGTGCTGTGTTTACATTTAATTGTTTCAGATTTAAAGAAATCTTTCCAACTTTAACATTCAAAACTAAAATTAATTTGTTAAAATTAATGTTTAGGCACCATTACAATCTAAAATTATATCATCTAATCAATTTCAATTCGATTTCTTTCATTTGGTCAAGAGGGAATTGAGGTACATTTTATTAAGAATATGTTTGGCATGACCTGAGGAAAAGCTTCCCGTATGGAGGCATCTCCAAGTAGCACACCCACAGTGAACGCCCCTGACCACACAAAGACTCTTCTTAGGGCTGTGCTGGGCATGGTGTCCGTGTTACTGATCAGAACGTCTGATCTACAGATGTGAAATGCAGGAAGTTCTGAGAACCTAACTCTCAGGGAATTATTTATAACTCACGTCTATCCCACTGAAGGAGGATGTATTTACCTGGTTTACTGCAGAAATGTTAATATGTATAGAGGACTTGAATATTTTATGGCAACGATTCACTTACCTCTTCCTCCTGAGAAAGAAACACATAGATTTTCTAAATTTGGACTTGGCCTTGTGCTGTTTTGACCGATGGTATGTGAGGGGAGCGGATGAGCGCAGATGCTTTAAATGTTGCTGGGGAGATTGAAGTTTGGCTGACCTTTGACCTTCCTATTGCTCACCATTCCAAGACCTGCCTCAGGGAATCTGCAGTCCTGGAAGAATGTGAAGAACTGCAGAACAGCCTCCCCAGACTTCAGTCTGACCCACAGAGCCATGATGAGGGAAAAAACGACTGCCTGGTAAGCTGTTGGGTTTGGGAGTGGTTTGCTATGAGGACTTATTAAAGTGATAAATGTCGGATACCATGTAGTGTACAGTAATGGCCCAGAAACTCTTTTTATAAAATTCAAAACTCAAAATGGGAATAACAGCAGTCATAGTAAAAACAAAAAAATAAGAAGACGATCCCCTCTGAACTGGATCTGAGTTCAAGAATAATGTATGCTGGAATTTTATTTTTTTTTTTGACACAAGAGTCTCACTTTGATACCCTAGGTAGAGTGCCATGGCTCACAGCAACCTCAAACTCCTGGACTCAAGCTATCCTCCTGCTTTAGACTCCCAAATAGCTATGACTTCAGGCACCTGCCACAATGCCCAGCTGGTTTTTCTACTTTTAGTAGAGAAGGGGTCTAGCTCTTGCTTAAGCTGGTCTGGAATTCCTGAGCTCGGGGATCTATATGCCTTGGCCTCCCAGAGTGCTGGGATTATAGGCGTGAGCCACATGCGGCCTGGGAAATTTTTTTTTTTTTAAAGAACAATATAGGCTGGTTGCAGAGGCACATGCCTGTAGTCCCAGCAACCAGAGAGGCTAAGGCAAGCTTGAATTTCAAAGTTTGGGACCAGTTTGAGTAACACAGTGAGACTCTCATCTCTAAAAGAAAACAAAAACAAACCAAAAATAGTTACAGAATTCTCACACATTCATTAAGAAAAATCTTATTTATGCTGAAAATATCCAGGAGGCATCCTGCTTACACACTAGGTCTTGCTAAGTCCCTAAAGAATTGTTTATACTATGGTTAGGTCTATTTTTTTTTTTTTTGTTATCTTATCCCCATTTCTCAAAATCTGTTTATAAACCAGAGTTCATTGATTTGCCAATGAACTAATAATGCTAATGTCAGTGGTGTGTGACTTTGTTTACTCTTTTTGATACCAGTGTTCACGTGAATCAAGAAAAATATAAGGGCAATGCAGCCCGCTGGAGGGAGGGCCTTACAAAGGGCAGTCCAGCCCACTGGAGGGAGGGTCTCACACCTTCTCTCCCACAGGGCTTACGGTGGGGAGAGTCCTCACACAGCCACACTTGGTTTTCTCAGCCCTCTGAGATGTCTTCAGTCACCACAGGGAAACTGAAGCTCTGAGAGTGTTCAGGGAGTGGTGAGCAAAGCCTTGAAGGCAGAGTGGCCATTAGCACACACCACATTGCTGGGAGACAGAGTGAACCGGGGACACAGAAACCCCACTTCTGAACAGTCAGGAAATCACAAAGGAAACCCTCCCCAGACCCCGCCTGTAAAATTTCTATCTCATGAACATGACTATGGGAGCCAGTCTTTTGGGAGGAGGTAAGTTAGTGTCAGTAAGGATATTATCAGCTTGGGTGTAGGGGTCTGTTTGTGGAGGTGAGGGAAGACTGGGTCTGAGCAGCCAGTCCTGGTGTGGCCGTTACACAGGGGGGTGTCTGACCTATGTGTTGGTCCCACTTAAAATCACTCAGCTTTTCAATGGTGTGCAAGTGATACAGGTTCGGTAGACACCAACTTCATGTACCCATACAAGAATTTGGTTAATCACTTTCAGTGCAGTATTCAGTAAATTACACAAAATATTCAACACTTTATTATGAACAAAGTCTTTCTGTTACATGGTTTTGCACAAATAAAGGCTAAGGTAAGTGTGTGTATGTTTAGGGTAAGCCTGGCTAAACTCTGATGTTCCATGGCTGTGGTGTATAGAAAGTGATATGAAAACCCTCACAAGGTGATAGCAGCAACCTACTGTTTGGAGTCAAATGATACGGATTTATTTCCTGACTACCTTGATTACTTGCTGTGTGACCACAGATAAATCATTCAACCTCGCTGTACCTAGGTTTCTTATAAGTTTACTAAGTAAAGTCTACGGGTTCTGACCATTCATTGATTGATTGCACCATGATTTCTGTTGTATGGCGGGACTGCTGGTCATCCCTGCTATTCATGCTGTTTTGTCCATTACTAGAATTCCCAGCTACAGAAGACATTCCTCAGCCTCCCTTCTCACTGATGGGACATAATGGGAAGTGATGTGTAC
>NW_003852405.1:35688454-35689455 GCF_000181295.1 Otolemur garnettii | reverse complement strand
CCCCAAGTAGCTGGGACTATAGGCGCCCACCATAATGTCCAGCTAATTTTTCTGTTTTCCTATTTTTAATAGAGACAGGGACTCATTCTTTCATAGGCTGGTCTTGAATGCCTGAGCTCAGGCAATCCACCCACCTGGGCCTCTCAGAGTGCTGGGATTATGCCTGAGCCACTGTGCTGTGTTGGCCCTTCAGGTAAATTTTTCTATAAAAAGCCTAAATAAGGGACTTTTCATTCATTGAGTTAACCCATCCTATTTCCTGCCTGCTGTTGACTGAAGGAGGCAAACTTGGATGGGCTTGATGTGAGGCAGGACAAGTGCCTTGAGAGGACTTGCAGTCTCTGACTGTTCAAGGTGGAACAATTAAGTTCTCAGAGTCATCCTATAGAAAGTGCTGCAGTCACCTGAGTGCTCCCCAGGGAGCTGCACCTGATGCCAGCGCCTCCTGGAGCCCACACTTCAGAGCATTGATTTTAGGATGAGTCTGAAAACTTGACTGTCAGACCTTCGTACGGTGACAGCTCTCATGGCCAGTCCAGAGAGAGAGTTCTGAAAGTGCTTAAGCTCCTAGAACTTATTTCTCAACTGAATGTTCTAGGAAAATGTGTCATATCAAAGGGCTGACCAATGAATTTTGTTCCTAACAAAACTAGAAACCGACAAATCCAATGTGTCCTGAGTGAACAAGAGCCATTCCCAGTTACCTGTCATATCTCAGCAACCCCAAGAGTCCCTGAGAATAAGCCACCGAGGAAGCGTCAGCAAAGCAAGCCAGGGGCTAAAAATCGAAAATAAAATGCTATCAGTGACCCTTGACTTCTGAACCGATAGCTTTTGCTAAAGGTGTTTTCATAGATTTCAGAGCAAAATCTGGCCCATACGTCTACTTTTCACTGCTCTTGCCTAATTATAAGCTCCTGACTTGGGATTTTCGGCGGTGCAGACTGCCAGCCAGTCCCTGGCATCCATCCTCTCCCCTCTCGTGGTAATGGTGCTCTCCC
>NW_003852405.1:35686705-35687784 GCF_000181295.1 Otolemur garnettii | reverse complement strand
AGAGAGAGAGAGAGAGAGAGAGAGAGAGAGTCTCTCACTCTGTTGCCCAGGCTAGAGTGCCGTGGTTTCAGCCTTGCTCACAGCAACCTCAAACTCCTGGGCTGAAGTGATCCTCATGCCTTGGCCTCCCATGTGGCTAGGATTATAGGCACCCGCCACAATACCTGGCAAATTTTTCTATTTGAGGTAGAGGCAGAGTCAGGCTGGTCTTAAACTCCTGAGCTCAAGAGATCCTCCCACCTCAGCCTCCCAGAGCATTGGAATTACAGGCGTGAGCCACTGCACCTGGCCCTTAGTAATTATTGTGTGGAGCACAGTTCCCTGCTAGCTTGGTTTGCTCACCGATAGACTATGATGAGAGAGCACAGTGAAATTCTACCTTATTTAAGCATTGAATGTCGGGGTCTCTTTTTGACCTCTGCCCTACCCTAACTGATACCGGTCTTATATGTTCCTAGTCATAGCAAACCTACTTTTTTAAACCTCTGCTAGAATCTTGGAGAAAGAGGTGAGAGAGCGTGTCGTTTCCTTTCTGAGTCTTCTGGAATCCCGTCTCACCCTTTTGTGGAGCACCTAAATTTGACTCTGTCTGTGTTGATTTCCTGGGGACTGGGAGAGTGGGGGTGTGCTTAGCCCATCCCCTGCTAGCCTTCTGTGGACTCCAACTATCATTTTTGGTCTCCTTGAGGATGCTAAGTTAAGAAGCTCAATATAAATATTAAATGAACTGAATACACAATGTCTCCGGAGATGGTTTTATCATTTTTTTCCAGAAGACCCAAATTCCAACTAGCGGCATTCATCAACTAGACCACATTTATTGTAAAGTCCATTAGGACAGGCGCACTCTCCTCCCCCTGCACGGCCTCTCTCAGTGGTTAATTTAACAATGACAAAGTCTTAACTTCTTTTCCATCTCTAATTCGGTAAATGTGTCCTCTGAACTTGCAATTCCTTCGCTTCAACCCAACAAATATTTCCCTTGTGCCTTAGGAGGCGTTTTGGGCTAGGCATTATGTTAGATGCTAGAAAACAGCAGTGACCAGGAAAAAAGGATCTGGCTTCCTATGTAGCTTATG
>NW_003852405.1:35682810-35686567 GCF_000181295.1 Otolemur garnettii | reverse complement strand
GTGCCTTAGGAGGCGTTTTGGGCTAGGCATTATGTTAGATGCTAGAAAACAGCAGTGACCAGGAAAAAAGGATCTGGCTTCCTATGTAGCTTATGGTGTAATCAGGAGGAAGATCAATGAACAAGTAATTACATAGCTGAGGAACGCTAAGAAATGGAAAGCACTTAAAATACTTGTTATAATGTTTATTGATTGAATAATTGAAGAAAAATGAATTGACCACTAACCACCCTCCCTCCGAGCCTCCCAGGGAGACCTGGAATGCTCCCTGTCCCGCCTCCTCACTGCTGTGGGTTTACACCAGAAGGTGGATAATTAATCAGCTAACAGGAAAGGCTCACAGTTAACGCACCTGGAAAAGGACCGGAAAGGAACTTAGCAGAATGAAAACGCAGTCGTGGAACAAATGATGGTGTTTTTGCTCAATCACAGACTGCGTATGCGGTGGTGGCCTCCCAAAATTATAGGGAAGCTGAAAACTCCCCATGCCTAGCGACACGTAGCTGTCACAGGGTTGTAGCACGATGCATTACCCAACGGTTTGCCATGATGGAGGTGCAAACAAGCCTACTGTGTCGCCAGCTGTGTAAACGTGTAGCCTGTACCCTTCTGTACAGGACCTGATATGCGCTAACGATAGTTAACTACCGTCGGTGGTTTATGTAAATACCAGACTGTGCTTTCTATTGTTATTTTAGAGTGTCCCCTCTACTTATTAAAGAAAGTTAACTGTAAACAACCTCAGCAGGTCTTCAGGGAGACATCCTTGACGAAGGCCTGGTTATCACAGCGACAGTGCCAGGCCCACTGCTGCTTCTGAAGACCTTCCAGGGGGACAGGACGTGGCGGTGGGAGGCAGTGATGCCGATGGCCCTGACCCTGCAGAGGCCTGGCCTGATGCATGTGCTCATGTCTTAGTTTTTAACAAAAAAATTTAAAAAGTAAAATAAACAAATAAATAAATTAAAATTTTGAAAATAGAAAAAAAACTTATGGAATAAGGATACACGTACAAAGAAAGAAAGCGTTTCTGTGCAGTTGTGCCCTCCATGTTGTTGTGAATGTGTTTTAAGCAAAGTGTCAGACACATAAATGCTGACCTGTGTGTTACAACCGTCAGCTTTCAGTACGGGAGCATGGCGTACAGGTGTGCAGCCCAGGAGCTGTAGGCCGCACAGCCGGGTGTGCAGTGGACTGCACGGCCAGGTGTGCAATGGCCGCACAGCCGGGTGTGCAGTGGACGGCACAGCCAGGTGTGCAGTGGGCCGCACGGCCAGGTGTGCAGTGGACGGCACGGCCAGGTGTGCAGTGGGCCGCACGGCCAGGTGTGCAGTGGACGGCACGGCCAGGTGTGCAGTGGCCACACAACCAGGTGTACAGTGGGCCACACGGCCAGGTGTACAGTGGACCGCACGGCCAGGTGTGCAGTGGCCACACGGCCGGGTATGCAGTGGCCACACAGCCAGGTGTACAGTAAGCTGCACGGCCAGGTGTGCAGTGGCCGCACAGTCGGGTGTGCAGTGGCCAGACAGCCAGGTGTGCAGTGGGCTGCACGGCCAGGTGGTGCAGTGGGCTGCACGGCCAGGTGTGCAGTAGCCAGATGGCCAGGTGTACAGTGGCCACACAGCCGGGTGTGCAGTGGGCCACACGGCCAGGTGTGCAGTGGGCTGCACGGCCAGGTGTGCAGTGGCCGCACAGCCAGGTGTGTAGTGGGCCGCACGGCCAGGTGTACAGTGGGCCACACGGCCAGGTGTGTAGTGACCAGATGGCCAGGTGTGCAGTGGCTGCATGGCCAGGATGTTTGCACAGTGATGCTATCACCTATCGACTCATTCCTGTCATTAAATGACGAACAACTTTAGTTGCATTTTGCTGGAGAGATTGTGACTTACTTCATTCTTTTCCTTGTTATGAAAATATTGATTGTACAATATATTAAAACTGGAGGGAAAGGGCCTGTGTGTCTGTGTATGTGCACACACTAACCTGCTTTCTCACTTCCCAAGCGAAGCAAGGCTGCATTTCATGTGCACCTACCAATCTCTCAGCAGGGGCCACTGCGATCGCCTGATGGCATTTTCCTTTCTTCTAGCGTAATGCAGACAGTGGTGACATATGATTTCTGGTGTTTGGTCTGTAGAGGCTCAGGTTTTCTGTTTTGGCAAACAACTTGGAGTTTTAAATATTATTTTCGTTTGGTACTCACAGCTAGTGGTTTTCTTTGAAGGCCTTTTTCATAATATCACTGATCTTCCTTGAAAATGCCTGGCTGAAGAGGCCAGATAGTGGAGTGATAACTGATCAAAGAAAGAGGAAGTCGCTTGGGACACAAGGTGAAAGGTGTTGCTACTGAGACGGGTTACTGTCGGACAGGCTGGTCCTCAGACATGGATTCTGCCCAGGGAAAACCATATTGTTCGCGTTACCTAGTGCTACAGAAGAAGCCAATCAAACACTCAGTCATTTAAAACAGCCATATTTTTACCCATGGTTCTCCAATCTGGGCAGGGCTTGGCGGTGACAGCTCATCTCTGCTCCACATGATCCTGGCTGGGATGAGCCAGCTGGGCTGGAGGGGCTGCCATGGCTTCCCGGCCAGGCCTGGGGCAGTCAGACATGAAGCACAGTTGGAGGGGCTGGAATGGCCAGGGATGGCCAAACCTGTTTCTGTTTGTGTGGGTTCACTGTCCAGCAGGGTCCATGAACTCTTTTTTGTGGTATCTCAGGGCTCCCAAGAAAGTGAAAATAGAAGCTTTAGTGCATAGAAAGCTTAGCACAGTGTTACATTACCCTGTTCCAATCTCTTGGTCAAAGTGTCTCAAGGCCATCCAAGATTCATGGGAAAGGGGAAGATTGTCCACAAGAAGCACACTTGTGCAGTGGCAGGTGCGATGGCCAGTGACTGTCTTTGCATATCATCTCCTAAGCACCCCATGCCTCTCAGTAACACCCACTGGAAATGAGCATTCATGTGAAGGGGGGAGATTAAAGCCAGGCACGGTGTTAGGTAGGAGACATTCAACTTTAAGATTGTTGTTACTATAACTACAAAGTTCAAAACATGTTAACCTTATTAAGTTAACATCCCATTAATTATTTGATTCTCACATCAACCTGCAAGGTTGTATCTTAACTTACAACCGAAAACATCGAAGCTTTTCCCCTCTGTGTTACTTTCTCATTTAACTAATATTTTCTTTTAGAACTTATATGTATTTATATGCTTATTCAATTTTTTTACCCTTTTTTGGTTTATCATAGGTATACTTAAAAACTGTCCGGATTCTGGGGGGCAGACATAAAGGTAAATATACACCTCACCACATAAATCTCTTACTATTTATCCGTCTTTCAGGCTCAGGGAGGTTCAGTGACTTGGTCGAGATTATATGCTTAACACAAAACAGACCCTAACTCGGTACTCAACTTTTCCGGGCCTGAGACAGCCGCAAAAATACAATCTTAACTGTATTTTCCGTTTTAGGTTTCCTTAAACCTGTAGGCCACACAAGGCTCATGTGATTAACACAGAAAAAATGGAATATAGCAAAGAATTTTATATACAAATATTTTTATTCAGTATAGTCAGCTAGTTGATTAATAGATCTCTTGAATTTATTTTAACTTATCTAACTAAAAATCTTAGCTATGCTAAGTTTCCGTGTCCCTTGACCAACATTCCCCCAACCCTATGCCCTCCCGACCTCTCGTAATCCCTATTTCACTCACTTCTATGAGTTCAACTTTTTTTTTTTTT
>NW_003852405.1:35662198-35681361 GCF_000181295.1 Otolemur garnettii | reverse complement strand
TTTTTTTTTGCAGTTTTTGGCCGGGGCTGGGTTTGAACCCACCACCTCTGGCATATGGGGCTGGCACCCTACTCCTCTGAGGTGCAGGTGCCGCCCTTCTTTGCCCATTTTTTTTATCAGGTTGTTTTCTTACTGTTGAGTTGTTTGAGTTCCTTATACTTTTTGGATTTTCACCTCTCATAAGATACATAACAAATAACAGAGAGGTGATATCTTATTTCAACTTCAGTTTACTGGAGTTCCATTCAGTAACTCTTCATCAGTGATCGCCTGTGGCCGGTGCCGATGGGTGTGCGTGGGGCACATCAGTGAACCAAACGGGCACTTCTGCCCTTCACCAACTTCCTTTCTACAGGTGGCATTTAGTGAACAGAAAAAACAAATCATTTTATTGCAGAAAGAAGCATTTGTTGATGTGTGTACAGGAAACTGAGCAAAAGCTTGAAAGGACGATTTTATGGCATTGATTTAAAAAAATTGTCAAAGGAAAATTGAACTCTGTTTTTCTTCCTTGATTAGGAGTCTGTGTGAGTGTTACCCCGGCACCGTCCCTCTCAGCCTGTGAACTCCTCCAGCACTGAATCCCAGCCACGAGGTCTGTGCAGATTCCCGGTTCCTGCGCTGACGAGTTCTCCAGTCCCTGCTGTCGCTCCTCTCCATGTAGGCAGAGAAGACAGACTTCCAAAGTTGCAGGCCTGGCTGTTCAGCTTATTCTTACCCTTCAGAACTGAACACAGATATGGACTTAGACCCAATAAACCTCCACGTGGAGCCACAGGCCCGCCATTTGAGGGCTACCTTCTATCATGACACGGCTTAATTTATCACCTTTTGGCTACTGTTTTTTACTCATTATAAAATTAGAAGAGCAAATGCAATTAGCTATTCAAATGTGGGACAAGCAAAAATTGTTGTATAAAGATAATGATGGCATCTAAACTGAAGCCATCCTGGTAAGAGGCCCCACCATTGGAGAGCTCAAATTCTTGCTCACTGTGTGATGTGTGCGAGCTGAAGTTTGCTCACTACCGAGGAGTGTCAGGCTGCGACATGGACTGTCTCATACACTGACAAGATTGAAATAGGCAGATTTGAGCCCCACCTTTATGAAAATGGTTAGTGGTCCCAAAGTTCTTAAAATTCATCTCCAGTGGCTGAACAGATATTTTAAAATGGCAGGAGGCTCGGCGCCTATAGCTCAACCGGCTAAGGCGCCAGCCACGTACACCTAAGGTGGCGGGTTCGAATCCCCAGCCCGGACCCGCCAAACAACAATGACGGCTGCAACCAAAAAATAGCCAGGCGTTGTGGCGGGCGCCTGTGGTCCCAGCTACTTGGGAGGCGGAGGCAGGAGACTCGCTTGAGCCCAGGAGTTGGAGGTTGCTGTGAGCTGTAATGCCATGGCACTCTACCCAGGGGGACAGCTTGAGGCTCTGTCTCAAAAAAAAAAAAAAAAGGCAGGAAAAAGGCCAGGACAGCATTAAGACAAAGCCAAAGGCAAGACCCGAGGCCCAAGCTGAAGGACACAGCGGGAAGCAGGACGTTGATGCCGACGGCCAACCAGGGGCTTGAAAATGAGACCTCATTGGCTCCTCTCGACGACACAGGTTCACGGATTTGAATGTTGAATGAAACACAAGAACCATAAGCAACTTTCTCATAGACACATGCTCTGAAGGAAAAGCCTTTTGTCTAACTTTAAAGCTTAACAAATCTACACTTAAATTGATTAAAGTCAAATTGCACTGAATTCAATTAAATTGTACATTTTCCAGGTCTTCCCAGTTTTTTCATAAGGCTTTGAAGCAATGAATTCAAAGCCATGTGCTTAGAATTAGAAACACCTGAGTTTGAACCCTGACGCTGCCATTTCCTTCTGGTGACACTCTGAGTCGGTCAATTTCCCGTCTTCAGAACAGGAAGGATGATGCCTCTGGACACAAGGCCTATGGGCGTGACCCAGATGCCTTGGTGAATGGCCTCATGGAGTGCCGGGTCCAGACAAAGCTGTGTGTAAATAAGGCATGTTGAACAAGGCATGGTTGTTATTCCTACTCTGTCTGAGGCTGGGAACAATGGAAGAACTTCAACAGTTATCCAAGTCTGCTTCATGGGCTCAAGAAGGAACTTGAAATAGCTTTCTAAATGAGGTTTGGGAATTCTTTGTGGATTTCAATTACCCATCCTGTCGCTGGACCTCATTAGCACACGTAATTGAAACCTGGCTCTGTGTAATAAGGACGGCAGCCCCGCCAGCTCTGAGCGGATGCTTTGGGGGCATCACTCTCATCCTCACACACGCTCCAGACACGGGCAAGGGGTGGGAGGATGGAGTCCCGCCCTCGCTCTGAGTCCTGTGAGCGCCACCGTCCCGGGGGCTGTTTCCTACCCTCTATTTGCTGTGTGTGCCGGACAGCGCGGGGTGATAATCTTACAGAATCCTCGATGTCGCTTCTTAAAACAGGACTTCTCGATGGGGGAGGGATAGTGTCACCAAGGGGTGAAAATCAGTCCTTAGGGGGTGAAAAAAATCATATTACAATGGTTTGTGGCCTTCACAAAAACACACTCATGGTATATCTGTGGTATTACGATTTCATGGGGCGCAGACAGATGATCAGGAAAAAAAAAGATGACTGGAAAGAGTCTTTAAGGGGGGTAGAGACAATGGAGAAAAAGTGGTTCCCTGACACCACCTTTGAGGGTGTTAAAGTTGCTCAGCTTAACTCGGGACTCCAGGACCAAGGGAGAAGAGACAACTATTGTGGGCCACAGCAGGTGGGGAGGTCCTGCTCCTCGTGGGAGGCTGCCGGTGGCCCCTGGTGGCTTGTCACGCAGGCCGGTCAACTTCACGTCTCTGCACCTGATTTTATTTTGTTTCTTTGGTCTGTGCAGTGAGCACTGTGATACCTGACACCTAAAGTCACTGTTGGTCGCAGCCTCTCCTTTCAAAAAGACAAAGCGTTGAGGCTTTCTGTAGCTCTTACCCCACACCCTCCAGACCAGTGATTTTCACCCAGTGTGCTGCGGCAATTTTTAAATATCAGTAATCAAATTATTTTCAAAAGAGTTTCAAAGTGTAGTAAGTATATTCTTTTTTTAACTCTTTGGTTTTTTCTGATCAGCATGATTTAAGTGAGCCACAGAAGTTTAACTATAGGTTCGAGTGTGCTTTGAGATAAAACAGGTTGGAAAACGCTGTTCTAGACGGTCAAATCCACGCACTTTTTTATTAATTTTGAGGATTTAAAAAAATATAGTATAGTTGGAAATAAATAAAACATAGGAATAAAATACAGAAAACAACGGACGTAATGTAATTTCTATAAGATGAAGAGATCACTTGTTATATTTGCTGTAGTCTTTCCTCGTGTGTAGAAATATTAAATGACACGATGTGCCCATATGTCCACACACAACCCCGTGCCCCCGTGCCCCTGTGCCCCCATGCCCCTGTGCCCCTGCCCCCCTGCCCCCTTGTCCCCCTGTGCCCCTTGCTGTCCTCGTGAAGCAAACAACTTTTAAAAACTGCCTATGGACTACGGGGTGTGATTTTCTTAGAGATGATCTTTCCCAGTGGGTGTCTTGAGGGAATGTCTTCTGAAGCTTGACTCTGCACCAAAACAGGGTGAATGTTTCATTCAGGTTAAGGCCAAACCGACACTCTCTCCATCATGCAGAACCGAATTTCCTGTGAACCTACTGTGTGCCAACATCGCTGAACTGGAAGCAGCTTGTAGCCCAGGCCCACATGTAAGCTTTTCTAAATGAAAATGCAAGTTGTGGGATGGTATTTTTCCCATTAACTGAAATAATATTTTTTGTGCTCCTACTATGTGCCAGGCATTTTTGAATAGTGAGCAGAGCTGTAGTCCCCTGCCTAGAAATCAGCTCTTCAAAATGAAAACCCAGGTGGCCGGAGTGAGTGAGTGCAGTGATTCTCTGGACTTGCAATGACATTTCAGATGTCTCTCACCATTGCTAAGGAGTAGCCTGCTTCAGCTGAACACAGAGCCCCGGGGGGTGGCAGAGCTGTGTGCAGAGGGAGTCAGTCCTTGGGGCTTTACGGCATAGATCTCAGTGAGGAAGATGTTGGCTGTGATTGAGCGTCAGGCCTGGGAACAGCACTGGTTTGTGCATTTGGTTTGCCCAGCATCCTGGCAATGGAGAACCCTGTGGCCAGCAAATGCCCAGGAGGCAAGGGAGCGAAGATCCTGGGTCCTGAGAGAGCAGCCCTGAGAAGCCTCGTCCCTGGAGTTCTCCAGGCACCAGGTGATGGCCCGAGGCACTGGGATCCTAAGTGCACGGTTGAGAGCCTGACTGGCCTCAGCTGTGGCTATCTGCTCATCTAGTGGCCCCAGGAGACAGTTTGTTTAGGTAACAGTTTGCAGGACGATGGCCTCTGCTGGGAATGGCATGTTCCTTCCTGGGGCTGACCCTTAGATCCTGGAATTCAGCTGAGGGGAGAAGGATCATGTGTGGTGCTCTGGACAGGGTCTGCCAAACAGCTGTGGAGCACCCATGCGGTTCTCACTGTGGCCTGAAAGCGTCTCTCTCTCCCCTCTAAGGGGGGTGTTGGGGTGCTCCCACTTAGTGGGCACAATGTAAGGGTACCGGCGCACCTTTTAGGTGCAAGACACAGCTACAAGAGGGATCCTACCTACTGTATGAAACTATTATAACCTAGTTGTTTGTATACTTGCGTTAAACTGAAAAAAATAAACAAAAATAAAATGAAAGCAAAAATACAAATTTTAAATGTTTTAGAATAATCCATTAAACAGAAGTTATGGACATAATGCTAATAACAGTGTTATCTACCATGTTCTAAGTGTTTCCGGAGGGCCAGATCCAAGGCCAGGCTCATGTCACAACTCTGAGAACTGATGGAAGTGTCTCCCTTTGACAAATGGGACCTGAGCAGGTTCAGGTTTATTCCTTCATTCACCCTCTCGCTATTCAGAGAGCAGGTGCCAAGTATCTCTGTGCTCTGGGCCCCATGCTGATGCCTCACCCAGCTCATAATTTCCCACAACTAACAAGGGAAAGTCCTGTAACTAAAAGTCTTATTATTATTTTGTTGTGTTGGAATTGGTGGAGGAAAGAGTGGCTCTAAACCAGAGAGGAAACGCTGTGCAGTACTGGGTTTTCAGCCCAGTTAAAAGAAAAAAAATCTCGTTAACTCTGTTTCTATTTTCAAACATATTCCTTCAGTGGGAGAGGATGGAATGGGGAAGATACGAAGCCAAATGTATTTGTTGAACCTGCAGAAGAGAAAAAATGGAACAGTTTAGAACTTCCTTTCCCTGTGCTCTTTCCTTGGTCTGTCTCCCAGCACATCGCACTAACCTGTATCACAGAACATGTTTGTGAAATATGTGTCTCTCCAATAAAATGTAAACAGATTGTAGTAAGTCTCCTTGTAGGAAGAGGGTGTTTATTTATTTTTCCTCCCAGTACCTGAAGTATCTTAAAAAGTTCTTCTAATTTGAATAAAGTTAACAGATAAATGAATGAAGATATGGATGGATGGATGGATGCATCCATGCATAGTCACACAGATTCCCATAGAGAACAAAGTCACAAATTCATATACATTCTCGGAGAAACACAGATGAAGACGCTGTTGTTATTACCAAAGCACCTCCTTCTCTGGATCCGACATCTTATGTGGCCACTTCTTTGGTCCTGACTCATCTGCCAAGCTCAATTCTATTAGCTTAATCCCTGCCCCCCACTGTGTGAACCCCCTATCTCCACGGACACAGGCTAAACTAACAACCAATCTAATAGTATGTATAGGAGAAACCCGGTGCAGCTCTCAGAAGCCTTGGCTTTGACACTGCAGAACTCCACAAGGGGTTGGTCCAGCCTGTGCTGTCAGTTAAGAGAGAATCCTATTTGGGGGGATTTGAACCTGGGCAAGAGAGAGGGTGACAGCCTCTAGAGAGGTCATCAGACAGAATCCAGCCTCCAGAGAGGTCATCAGACAGGATCCAGCCATGAAGCCTGCTGAGCTTCCTCCAAGTTCAGGAGCGACAGTGTGAAGGAGTGGAGGGCGCTGGCTGTGCAGCGCCTTTGATGCCCCACATTCTGCCAGACGTTTGCTGTCTCAGCACTGTGATGATGGATGGAAGTTCCACATAGGTGCTACTGTTCTATGAAGAAGCCAAGACTGAGAATGAAAATGAGCTTGGCCAAGGCTAAGGAGTAACTTAGGGAGGCTCCAGACCCTTCATGCTAGGTCTTCAGGTTTTATTTCTCCTTCCTGCCTGTATTCCTTCACGGAATTCTTGTGTAGTGTCTGTTATATACACTAAATATTGTTTTCAGTGTCAGTGGAAATCCAAACCTGAGCAGATGCAATTTTTGCCTTTATTAGAAGCTGACCGAGTGAAACAAATAGATACCTCATTATAAGACATCTGGGGAAATGGCCTAAGAAAGACTTGAGCACATTTGTACATTGCATGGAAGGTCACAAGATGGGGAGGTCATTTCCTATTGAAGGAAAAATGCGTCATTGAGAAGGGTTTTGGGAAGAGTGTTACTTCCCCAGGAGGAGATGAAGCTGGTGGAGAGGAAAGCTCTTCCTCTGCCTTCTCACATGCCGTTCTGAGAATTAAACTTGACAAAAGACAGATTGGTGAGGTAAAAGGCGGAGTTTCACTCGCATATGTGCAGTGGACACGGGAGTCCAGAACCACTCAAGGAGGAGGTGGATTTTTTTTTTTTTGAGACAAAGTCTCATTCTGTTGCCCAGGCTAGAGTGTTGTGGAGTCATAGCTCACAGCAACCTCAAACTCTTGGGCCTCCTGCCTTAGCCTCCCAAGTAGCTGAGACCATTGGTGCCTACCACAGTGTAGAAGAGCACTTCAGAGAAAATAAACAACTCTGGAACCGTCAGGAGTGTCGCTGCACAGAACACCATGGGATGTACTTCAAACCAAAGGGCGCTGGGAAGGCTGCACAAAGTCTCTCTGACGTCCTCCTGACCCTGAAGCCACATCATGGAAACCAGAATTCTTCCTTAATATTTTTCAGTATCATGGTTGGTTTTGATCTACTTGGGAAAGAAGGATTCTAGTTCCTCTGGCCCAGCTCAGGAGAGAATGAGGGCGAGAGACAGGAGGGTAGGGGAAGGTTGGGGAGAAACTTGGCCTTTGAAGCAGTTTCCGAGAACCTCACTCTGGAGTATTGTTTTCTGAGCCCCGACATTATCATTGTTATTGTCATTGTCACTGTCACGGTCATCCTGCTCATTTTTCCCTGAGTGTCAGGCCTGAGGTGAGCCGAGAGGGAGAAATTGGTATAAAGGTCAGCACTGGGGTGGCAAATGATGACGGCACTTTACTGGATTTTTGGTCTTGTCTGAGGGCCACTTTGAGACTCCAGCTGCATCAGGGCCACCTCTAGGAGTCAGCATCATCAAGATCAAGATCAAGAACTGAAGGGCTGTAACTTTACACAGCCACTTACCCCATCAGCACCACACCAGGACTTGCTATAGAGTACCTGGCCTCCCCCACTGAGGGAAGGCAGTGGTCACCAGCGGAGCGCTGTCCCTGGTGGGCACCTATAGGTGGGAGTCTCTCTGCCCCAGCCCTGAGTCTCTGCCTGGAACAGCCGCTGGGCAGAAGGCAAGTTTCCCAGGATGGTCTGACCTGGCTTGAGCCCGTCTTTCCCCTCCTCTCCATCCTCCTTCTACGGTGGTAAAAGGGATCACCCGGGTACACAGAATCCCTATCCCAGATCCCTAAATTGTGACTGAGCTAATAATAAAAACTCACTGGAAACCGGAGACAGCTGGCACCTCCATGTCCAGCTGCTCAGGAAGGAGAGGCGGAAGAGTCTCTCGAGCCCAAGGACCTCCATCCAGGCTGCGGTGGCCTTGATCACACCTGGGAATGGCCACTGCACTCCAGCCTGGGCATGATAGTGAGATTCCATCTCTGAGAAAACAAAGTAAAAATCTCACTGGAAAAGAATTTTAAAAATTCTAAAAGTTCAGTGTTTTTTCTAGGTCCTAAAAGAGGAGTAAATATCGAATAAGTCTGACATTACAAATATTTATGTACCCACCTTATAGGCCACGGAGAAAAAAATTTTTTTTTGTCTTCCAGTGGTTGTGACCTTACGGCAACATGTCCAGGAAGAGGGACAGGGCCATTTGAAATCAGATTATCTTAGAGAGATGAAACTAAGGCTTACAACATGGACACCTGCATAAGACACAAACAGGGGACTGATAGGAAAATAAATCTCTGAGTTCTTATTTCCAAAAGCTGGAGCCTTGGCCTGCAAATCTCAGGCTACAAAGAGAAATGATGAATTTTGTAAGAAGAAACATGGGTTTAGATTTAACTATTGGAAAAGGAGGGCAGAGACACATCAAAAGGGGACCCCTGGAGTGAGAAGCATTAAAGATGAATTCTTCCCAGAACTGTGAGTGCCGGGATTTTGACACACTCTGCAGCTGATACCCAGTGAGCCTTCAGGATATGGAACTGGTATTTTCCAATTTTTTTTTTTTAGTATATAAAACTAATTTAGTGGGGGAAAGGGGGCTAATTACTACATTAAAACTCTTCTTTAGATTTTAAAAATTCCAAATAACTTTACCTAGTGAAAGTTCTCAAAATTCTTGCTTCAAAAAATAAATCAGGCCTTGGGTGGGGGTGGGGGGCTGTAATCTCTGCTACTCAGGAGGCTGAGGCAGCCTCAAACTCCTTGAGCCCAGGAGTTTGAAGCTGCAGTGAGCTGTGATGACAGCACTGCACTCTAGCTTGGACAATAGAAAGAAACCCTGTCTCAAAATAATAATGGCCATCATACATATGATTATTGATAATATTTTCATGATTCTGGAAGGCCTTTTCATAGCTATTTCACTTTGAAAACAATAGTATCGGCTCGGCGCCTATAGCTCACCCAGCTAAGGCGCCAGCCACATATACCTAAGGTGGCGGGTTCGAATCCCCAGCCCGGACCTGCCAAACAACAATGACGGCTGCAACCAAAAAATAGCCGGGCGTTGTGGCGGGCACCTGTGGTCCCAGCTACTTGGAAGGCTGAGGCAGGAGACTCGCTTGAGCCCAGGAGTTGGAGGTTGCTGTGAGCTGTAATGCCACGGCACTCTACCCAGGGGGACAGCTTGAGGCTCTGTCTCAAAAAAAAAAAAAAAGAAAAGAAAACAATAGTATCAGCTTACTATACTCACTGATAACCTTGAATTGGCATATCTATGGGAATCAGCCAATGACTGAAAACAGGTTCTGCAAATTATTCTTTTTCCCAGTGAGGTGTTCAAACACCATTTTTTATGCAAATCCTCCCTTTAAAATCAAATGAAAGTTGATAGGGCCCAATGTAGGGACCCACCCAAAAGAACCATCCCACCTAGGAGAGAACTTCCTGCCCAGAAAGGAAAGAGGCAGCCCACACCCATCCTGAACTGCAGGAAGCAGTCAAAGAGACACCACGCCCATCACTCCACCTCTTCATAATAGACTAAAAAGACAAGATGGAACAAACGGAGCAGGTCCTGCCCAGGAAAGAAGGCCTGCCCAGAAGGAATGAGTGCATGAACCTCCCGCCCAGGAAGGAAGGACCGTGTCAACCCCTACCCTTCTGAACTCCTACATTCCCACTTGCCTTAACCCACGTGCTCACTCCTTTTTCAGACTCAGTTCTCTTGCTTGGCAGTGAATAAAGGCCACGCTGCCCACACAGACCTTGGACTCAGCGTCCTTTCGTTCATGTCTTGGAATAATCTCTCATTTTCAGTCCTTTACTCCTCAAAAGTTTACAATGAAATAAAAATACCCAGCAGGACCTCTGACTGCCCATCT
Organism: Otolemur garnettii; assembly: GCF_000181295.1. Taxonomy (NCBI): domain Eukaryota; kingdom Metazoa; phylum Chordata; class Mammalia; order Primates; family Galagidae; genus Otolemur; species Otolemur garnettii. The sequence continues at coordinate 35,671,510 of NW_003852405.1, read as the reverse complement.
CTTAGTGAATTTGTGGAATCTGAAGAAAGCCCCTCTCTTTTAGGGTGCACATAATGAGGGTTTGGGGACATGCCACCCCCAAACATGGCGCTTTGGTACCTGAGAATGCAGGCTGTCAAACGTGGGAAGATAACTCCCTAACCCTCTTTTCTGAAGACCCACAGGAGACAGGTATCCTGACCTATAACCCCCAGGGCACAGAGACCAAGAAGAATGTGAAGGACGGCTCTGCCGTGTTAACTCTCTGACCCTCTTCTCTGAAGACCCACAGGGGACAGGTATCCTGGAAGGAAAAGATGTTCCTACTTCTCCCCTACAAGGCTGCAGAGGGCACAGCTGGGCAAGAGGAACGTGGCCCTGATTTCAACTCTCACACCCTTCCGGCCACAAACCTTTGTATGGGACACAGTCTGTGTGAAGTCATATGCCTGTCCTGCAGAATGACATGATGTGTGCTGCCATTTGTGTTCTCACACGCACACTTTTGTGTGCAGATTATCTCTGAAAAGATATGCAAGGAATGGGTAATATTGGGTGCTCCTGGGAAGAATCTGGCAAGGAGGGAGACATCTTATTGTAAATCTCTTGGTGCTTTTAAATTGTATAATTATTGTTAAGTGGACATTACTTATTAAAATTAAAATAGAACAAGCAATTTAAAGAAATTTATATTTTGAAGTAGAGAATGAAACACAAACACACGAATCTTAAAATACAGCGTGCTGTCAAGGATAATGACGGGGCTTTGACTCCAGGGCCTGAATTGGACTCAGTGAACAGACACTGGGGTGAAGGCATTTCAAGCAGGGAGAGAATGGTGAGTGCAAAGGCCAGAGGTCATCCAGGGGACCCCAGGGATCTCAGCAGGCCTGTTAGCTGCACAGTGGGTCTGCACAGGAAGAGGGGTTGATAAAACTGGCTGGAGTCAGGAATTACAGTGGGAGAGGCCTGAGTCTGCAGGCTGAGGTGCATAAGGTTTGCACCGTAGATACAATGTGAAAGGTTTCTAACTGGAATTGACAGCAGATTTCTTCTCTAGTAGGTTTATATATTATTGTTCCTCTTGCAAAAAAGAAAAGTTTTAAAAAATAAAATTTCTTATTAGATTAGTGAGCACTGGTAGTGTATCAGTGGTCTGAGGTGGTATTCTTTAAAAAATACTTTTTCCCCAACTTTTTTACATTAAATAGAAATCTAAGAGTAGTCAATTAATTTTTTATTATTGACTTCTAAATACAACAGAAACAAAAGATTTTAATCCCAACTCTTCCAAGTAAGAAAAGTCCAGTAGGCTGGGCACGGTGGCTTCCATCTGTAATCCCTTTGGAAAGCTGATCCTGGAGGTCACTGGAAGCCACATATTAGAGAACAGCCTGGGTAACATAGGGTGATCTCAACTCTACAAAATCAAGAAAAGCAGTCCCACGTGGTGGTTCCCATCTGCAGCACTAGCTACACTGGAGTTTGAGGCAAGAAGATTACTTGAGCCCAGAAGTCTGAGGTTGTGGTGAGGTAAGATCCTCTCACTCCACGCTAGCCTGGGTGACAAACTAAGACTCTGTCTTACAAAAGAAAAGAAAAAAAAAGTCCAATAAAACAAAATAAGATTGGGGTGCTGGGGCACCCAATAATGACCCAAAATATTGAAATCAGAAAATATAATACTTTACATTATAGGCCTGGATTTGAATGATTATGATGCAAATACAAACAGACTTCCAAATCTGAGATTATGAATTTCTGTGCTGTAGTTTCTCTTTCTTTTTAAGCCTTTAAATGTATGAATTTAAAATGTTGTGTGCGTAAATGCTTTTCATGGGTTATTTTCAGAAAATGAACTGTGAGTATCATATACAGATTCTGGAGGAATAGAAAATGCATTTAAATTAAAATGAGAAGCTTAAATTGGATAGATGTGAATGAAATGCTTCGTAGAAGGTATCCATAGAAACCACTTAAAATAAAGAGAAATGTTAATTCTCTTTGTAAATTGAGCTCCCAGAATCAAAATGAGCTTGAGACATTTAATGTAGGTGGGAATACACTTTGGCCTTATCTACATGAAACACACTAATTGACAATTATATTTTTTTGGCCATGGTCTCGACTGATAGTCACAACCAATTTATAGTCATAGAGTTGATGGAATTCAGCTAATAAAATTGCTAAGATACATTGACCCAACTTGTTGATTTAATTGGGTATGTGATCCGAAAATCATAGCCTCAGTGTTCTAGCCTTTCAGCCGTTTCTTGACAACAGAAGAAAATCAAACTTTAGCTAACAGGTTCTAGTGATTATGAAGAAACTTGTGAATATCGTTAAAAATCATTTGGAAAAGAAAAAAATTTTCCTTTGCAAATTTCCCGACAGAAGTTTCTATTTTCCATGTTCCTTTCCAGTCCTGTCCACAAGCAGATGTGTTTTATGTTGCTGCAATCAGTGTTTAGAGTCCAAAGTTCTGCTTCTGTTTATATAAAGATAATGGAAATGTTTTCTGGTTACTACATGTCATCTTAATTTAATTACCCCTTGCAATGATCACAGATGGTATCACTAAATTGATGATCATTTCAGAAATGCAAACTGCTCATTATTACCAATTGTAATAACTCATTAATTATTAATTGTAGGTTTTTTTCCCTCCTGTTCCTGTTATACCTAGTTCTCTAAAGAACTACTTTTGACTTCACCCACCTCCCATTCTAGCCGACTGTGTTCTGGGTCTGCTGTTTGTAATGGTCTCACACAAGCTCAAGTATTTGAGCCTCAGGACATCTCTACGCTTTTAAAAATTGAGGATCCAAAGAACTTTCGTCTACTGGGATTAGACCTACCAATATTTCTTGCATTTGAAATTAAACTGAGACATTTTAAAAATATTTTAAGATAACAATAATAAACTCATTATGTTACCAAAGCAACTTAATTTTTATTGAAAATAATGATACTTTTCCAAGCAAAAATATTTAATGAAAAAAGTGGCATTGTTTAACATTTTTGAGTTGCTTTCCCATCAGTCTCAATGGAAGATGGCTGGATTCTCATCCTGCCTCTGCTTCTGCTGTTGCATCTCACGTAGCTTCACGTAGCTTCTAGAAAACCGCCAGTAAGAGAGTAAAAAGGTGGGAACATCTTGGTATCATCATGAAAACAGTTTTGCCCTGGACGTGGGCTGGGAATCCCAGGGCTTCAGAAAACGCTCTAAGGCCCACCAAGCGAACACGCGAAGCTGTCCCTGATGATGGGGCATGATGGGGCAGTTATCCTGCTGTCCGGACTCATCATCTCAGGAGAGAGTCCTGAGATGGGCACACGTGTGCTCCAGAAATTGGGGCAGTGATGGTTTATGGTCAAGTTCTTCCTACTTCACTTTCCCTGCAGTGAGAAAATACTCACTGGGTGCTCGTGAATTAAATTTCAAACTTAATAGTCATTGGCATTTCCTTTTCTAATTAGAATTAAAGTATTTTAGAGCCAGAGATGCTGGAAGAGAATCTTATAGTATCATTTATGTGTGAGAAGGGGAATGTGGGCAGTGCAAACAACATTTAGGTGAGGTACAAGGAAACACTGAGGAAGGTGGAGAGAGGTGTTCTCCTTTCGGATTCTCTTTCTACTGGTTACCTTGAGTGCAGGTCACAGCACGTGTTTATTGGTACATCTTCTGTATACCCTGACTGACCTGTGGGGGTCCGTAACCAACTCGTGCACTTTCCAGTTTAATATAAGTTTAGCCGAAGGCTCAGAGACTTAAGCAGACAAGAGTGTCTGGCTAGAATTTAATGACATTGTGCTTTTACTATCTTTATTTTTATGATTAATCTCTATTTGGAGCAACCGATTTTGGCTTGTAATTTAATGACGTTTATTCTTAAAGCATTTTATTTAGTTTTTAGAAGTAGATTGATTTAAAGAAACATAGTTATCAAATAATAACATGAATGGTATGAAGATAGGCAGGAGTAGTAAAGTGAATAACTGTGTTTTGGGGGAAAATGACTTAATTTTATCACAATTTACAGGTGGAGGAATCAAGGTGTAGGGGAAATTGACTTGCTGGAAGTGACCACAGTCAGAGGCTTAACCTCTGGCCTGCTCATTCTCAGACCAGAGTTCTTTGGCTACAGCCTAATGAATGCTGATGTCCAGCATTTAGGGCCTGCCTCTGAGGCCAGGAGGATCCGGGTTTAAATCCCAGCACTGTTTCCGGCTAGCCATGTCGTCTGTTTAACTTCTAGCCTCTTCAGTTTCTTGATTTGTGAAGTTGACATAATATCCATTTTATCTACTTAATATTTCATCAATATTAAATGAGATATTATTTTTAAATGGTTGAAAATGGCTCCTGGCCGTCAATAGGCAGAGCTATTTTTATTAGCTGAAGTCACTTTCAGTGAACGGCAGAGTGTCTGGAGTAGAAGGATCTTCCTAGCCAAGGCTTGGCTCCAGAGCCTGTGAACTGCGCCTGCCACTTGGATGCGTGCTTAATTAAAGGCTGGAAACCACTGCGGTTTCCCACTCATCTCCGGGTGCAGGGAGGGGAGGTAAAAAGTGTTAACTGGGAAACTTGTGCAGCCAAGGGTTAAAATAGCTGAAGAATCCTGGCCTGCAGAGTCTGTGATGCAAAGCCAAGTGTGCTTGCCTTTGTGAGCCCAGGAATGCTTCTGGTGAGCCTGGTTTCTTGTGGAAGCCGCTTGAACAAAGTGGGGAGAATTAAAAAGGATCCATCAGAATAATGTGTATGAACTCTCCAGATGGAACCTTGAACCTGAAGGCTCCCACTGAGGACAGACAGTCAGCTGACAGCAGCTGGGAGGAACAGAAAAGAGTCTCTTCAGGCAGACAAGTGCAGCTGGGCGCAAACTCCAGATGAGCGTTCAGGTTTGGAGGGATTCAGAGGTGTCACAGTGTGCTAACCCCGTGGGAGTCAGGATTCTGGCAATACCAACCTTAGGGCTCTCAGGTGTCAATTTTTAGAGTGGTGTTAAGAACCAAAGAAGGTACTTTCATTTCTAGAGCATTTGGGGGTGAGGACGTGGCAAATTGCACTGGAGATTCTGTGCTGATTGTGCCAAAGTATTCTAAGGCATGATGTCACACTTCTCCCCATATTAATTTCCAAATGTTAAAAATCTAACTATGATTCAGTGGGGTGAAAGATGGGTCCGTAAGTGGCTGGCATGATTCTGGATTGTTTACCTCCCCCCACCCCAGACTGAGGATTCGTAAAACTTTGATATTTTATCAAGTATAAGATGACCTTGGAGCCCCAAATGTTGCTAAATTAGGATGCCCAAACTAGGCATACGAGGCATTATAAAGCAGAAGGGTTGGTTGAGGTGTAGAGAAGGCTGGCCCTGTATAAACGTATAAGAGACAAGGTCTAACTTTGTTGGCCAGGCTGGAGTGCTGTAGCTGGACATAGCTCACTGTGGTTTCCAACGGCTGGGGGCTCAAATGACCCTCCCACTGCAGCCCCCCAAAGTGTTGGGAATACAGGGATGAGCTACCACACTAGGCCTCCTATTCATATTTTAGGGATGGGGAAGCTGAGGCCCAGAGAGAGGAAGAGATTTGCTCAATTTCACACAGTGGTCTGCCTTTCCGGCCAATGCTTGCCTGTAGCCACGCCAAAGAACCTGCAGAAAATGGGCTGGTGGCCTAGACTACACCCCCAGGAGATAGTGTCAATTGTTGGCATCTGTGATCTGAAACACTGAGAGGATATTACTCTATGTTTTGACAGTAATAATAATGATCCTGGTTTTCATTTGATTTCCCTGTTCTTTCTGCCTTTGTGTATTTTGGGTTATCTTTTGATCTCTCTTAAGCGGGTAGCTACAGAGTCTCATCTTTATAAGGCGAGACTAACCTTTTACTAACTCACCCGATCCTGCTTCTAGTGCGAGAAATTAATAATCATCTCTTATATTGAGTGTTTTACAAATCACAAGGCACTTTTAAATCCCCTATTAATTAATCCCTGCACAGTCCCAGAGGGACACAGAGCCTGCATCTCCCGCATGCAACATACAGAGAGGAGCCCAGGGCTGGCCTCAGGCCACAGGGCCTGTAGCAGCTGAGCAGGGCCAGACTGGGGGTGGGGGCCGGTTCAGCCTCTGGAAACAGCTGGGGTGCAGAACCTCTTCCAGGGAGCAGACAGAGTCCAGGCTTCGTGGCAGGCCCAGTGGGTCTCCCAGGATATATTCTCTGAGCTCCGGGCTTGATGGGAGCTTTAGGGCTGCACCAAGGCGGAGGGAGGAGACTAGGAGAAGCCGAGAGATACGCTAACTGGGAGGAGGAGGAGGGCAGGCAGTCTGGAAGTCATCCTGAAAAAGGGCAGAATTAGCAAGTTTGGCCTGGGAGTTTGCATATTTGAGAGGTGAAACATGAGGAGAGGCCCCTTCTTTTCCTTTGGAGGGGCTCCCAGGGACTGCTTCCTTAAAGAAAATATTTGGCTTTTTGCAATTTTCAAAAATCTGCCTTCCCAGAGCACCTCTGCTTGCCCCTGAATGGGAGAAGCTTGGGTTTACTGTGCGTTCTGGCCATGGGTCCCTCCCAGTCTGAGCAGGGGACAGCCAGGCCTGCTGCCCAGGAGCCTGGGAAGGGAGAGGAAAAGTGGGCCTGGGTATCAAAGCAGGGGGCGGCCCCCTATAGGGGCTCTCTGTCCATCTCTCTCCCCGCTCTGTCCCAACTAATTCCCTAACCCACATCACATTCACTCCAGTAAAAGGAAGCTGGGCTCTCAGGGTTCCTCTGTGTCTTTGGAAACCGGTATAGAGTCGGAACTGAGCCTGAAAGTATAGACCCTTCGGGGATGGCCCCTCCCCCTCCGCGAGTCACCAAATGAGGCCAATTCTTTCTCTGGAATGTAGCAGCCCGGGCAATGATGATTGATACTGACAGCACAGCTTTCATGTGGCAACATCCCGGCCGCTGACTGTGAGGAGGAGAGAAAGAACTCTCTGGAACTCACAACATTCCCCCTCCAATTAATCCCCTGCACCCGCTGTGCGTGAATGGTTTGTGCTGGGGACGGGTGGCTCCTGGGCGGGGATTTGCTGATTCCTTTGAGCCCCGAGGAGAGGTGATATGGAGAGCAAATAATAACCAGCGTGGAGGCTGCGGGGGTGGAGGCTGCAGGGCGAAATCCACTGGGCCCGGCTTCTATGTGCGAGCTTTGGGGCATCCCTGAAACCGGTTTGCAGACAAAGGCTTGTGGTGCGGGTGTCCTCAGTGCCTCTTCCAGGGCCCGAGAGCCAGCGGGGGGTGGGGGTGGGGTGGGGGGGTGGGCGCGGGGCAGGGACAACTGTCCCAGAGGAAGCCGTGATCACAGCCCCACCCCGAGGTGCAGACCCGCCAGTCCTTCCCGGGCTCCCCCCTCCCTTTGGTCCCAGGCTCACTGGATCATCTGGACTCGAGTTGGCATTGGGGGCTGTGTTGGGGGGAACTGCGGGTTTCAGCCTACTCCTGACTCTGGAAGAGCTGTTTATTTTGCACACACAGCCTCCCGCACTGGCCAGAACGAACCCTGGTTTCTCCTATTTCCAAGGCCTTTGTGACTCTTTGAAGGGGTCTGTCTTGCTCTGTCTCAGCCCTCCTGGTAACAGACGAGCCCAGGGTGCTCACCGGTGCCCTCCCTACCTCACCTGATCCTCATGCAAGCTCTGAAGTGGGCAGCGTTGTTTTCTCAGAGAGGACAAGAGGCTTCGGATCAAGGGCTGGAAGAGGTAACCATAATCACAAGATTCCATCGAGGCTCTGCCCTTTGCAGCCTGTGCTCCCAGGCGTCTTACCAAGCAGAGGGGTCTCCTGAAGACACACCCCAGCAGGCCACACCCCTGCTCACACCCGTTCAAAGCTTCCCCATAGCACTTAGAGGAAAATTTCAGCTCCTCAGCTTAGCACACAGCCCTTTAATGGTCAGACACCTGGAAAGAATTAAATAAAGATGGAGGCGATAATCCCAGTGACCTGGCAGCAGAGTGTAGAGGAGTTTGCAGGACGACTGTGGAGGCTGAGGGCCCCAGCCCTACACAGGTGGCCTGAGTCAGACACGGAGTAGGCACTTGGTGGCACTGTCCCCTGGAGCCCTGCTCCCACGCTGTCACCCTTGGCAGCTGCGGATTCCTCTGACTTCCTGGGTCCCGCTTCCTTCCTTCAGGACTGAAAGTGTTGGAAGCAGATTTTACTTCTGTTTCCACCGTAGCTGAAGGGACTCCAAGATGAACACTTAGTTTTTAAGTTGTTTTTTTTCCCTTTATTGCCAGGAGCCACAGGCAGGAGGCAGAGACATTGCGAATATGTCCCTAGCTGTTCAATGCTCAGTGTCAACCAATCTGACTTTTCACACATTACATGACAAGAAATTAACTTTTGCACAGTAAATTTGGGTTTTCATTGATCAGCTGACAAATGATCCATCCAGGCTCTCCGCCGCCAGCCACTGTTCAGTTTGAGCACCCTCTCTGTTTTCATAGCCAGGTTGCTATTGATACCGGAAAAGTGGCACCCCAGCCAGCTCAACCGAGCAGGGCCTGGGGGACCTGCCACTTCTGTCTTGGTGGCAGCAGCCGGCAAAAAACCCAGCAGGTTGAGGCAAGCGGGGGAGCTTTTTTTCCCCCAGAGGCTCCAGTAGAGCGGTGCTGGAGGACCTGTCAATCAAGGGAAAACTGGTGCCCATCCCTGATTGGTCCATTTTCAATCCTGCTCCTGATTGGTCCATTTTATAGGCCAATCACAGCTAAGCTATTGCACCTATATAAGGCCCTGAGCAGCGCCTGGGGGCAGATCGTCACAGACCTTCCAGGAAGATAGAAGAGAAGAGCAAGACTTCAGCAGACCATGGCAGACCATCCAGAAGAAGAAGCCAGAGCTGTGGCCCTTCTAGTGCTGATCCTGCTCTACAAAGAGGCTTGGCTCTTGGTAGGAGTTGTAACACTTCTACTGCTGAACACTTACGCTGCTGATCCTGCCCTACAAAGAGGCTTGGCCCTCTGCTGATCTCTGCCCTGCAAAGAGGCTTGGTCCTTTGTAAGAGCTGTAGCACATCTATCCTGCTGTACAAAGAGGCTTGGCTCTTTGTAAGAGTTGTTTTCATAAGAGTTGTAACACCTGCATCCTGCCCTGCAAGGAGGTTTGGTTCTTTGAGCTGTAAATAAAACCTCGTGTTCGTTCTATGGTCTGTTGATTCATTCATTGAATCGTCCATACCAAGAGCCTGGAAATCCAGTGTTAAAAATCCAGTATCAGATTCTATAATTGTATAAGAATTTCATTATAAGGTGATTCTGTTTTTTTTTTTTTTTT
>NW_003852405.1:35649656-35661969 GCF_000181295.1 Otolemur garnettii | reverse complement strand
CACCTTAGGTGTATGTGGCTGGTGCCTCAGCCGGTTGAGCTATAGGCACTGAGCCAAGGTGATTCTGTTTTATAAAAACATGTAAAAGTGGAATCTTGATCATTCTACACTAAGCTTCACAGAGGCATTGTTACACGTGGGGGCAGGGCATGGGTAGTGATGTCACTGAGGTGTTACATGTGGGGCGGGGCATCGGTGGTGATGTCACAAGGTATTACACGTGGGGGTGGGGCATCAGTGGTGATGTCACCAGGTCCTATAGCTTATGGCAGGGGGGCTGAGAAAGTGGACAGACAGCAGCATAAGGAAATCAGACAGGGATGTGACACACAGGTGGACAGGCCTGCTTTATGGTAGGTAGAGGAGAGGCTTTTTAAGCAGGTGATGTTTGAACTAAGACGAGTAAAAAGGATCTGTCCATGGAAATAATCAGAAGTACAGCATTCCAGACTACCAGCAAGGACACGAGGTGGGAGAAGCTTGTCTTCTTTGGAGACACACTCAGAAAGCTAGTAGGGATAAAGGCATTGGAAGGACAGGGCCCGGTGTGGGAGATTAGGGAGCAGATGCGAGCAAGCAGATCATTAGTGTCTTGCACAAATTTCAAATTTTTTAAATGTGACTCATAGTAAGAAATGCATTTTTCATCACAACCCAACACACATATCTGAAAGATAAGCTTCATGAAATGATACTTATCCTTCCTACATTTAATTTACTGCACACTTCCTTGCTACACATTAGACACTTAGGTATTTGCTCTTTTACTATATTTCAAAATTCGAATCCTTGCCTTGTACATTGTTTCACAATCTCATAAATGGTTTGGAAAACTCTGTCATAGACCATAGTCAGGGATATGGATTGTATTCATTGGAATTGAAAGTTGTAATCAGGGGGTAACATAATTTGAGTTACGTTTTTAAAATTTTGCTTTGACTGCTGTCTAGAGAACAAACTATTGGCCAAGAGGGTGGGTGAGAGCAGCAGGGAGACCAGCCAGGAATCCGCTGCTTTTCATCCATGGAGGAACGGTGTGGCTTGGGCTACAGCCCCACAGAAGAGGGAAGAAGTGGATGAGGTCTGTGAACTTTGGAGGTAAAGCCAACTTTGGATATGGGGTGCGTGGAATGGAGGGGAGGCAAAGATAACTCCAGGGGGTTTGTGTAGTTCTAGCAACTTGTGGTGTAGTTGTTTGCTGAGATGCAGAACTGAGGGTGATGGGGTTTAGAATGGGAGCTCTGTTCTGGACATTTCCAGTTTGGGACCTGTACCTGCTATGCACTCACTTTGAAAGCTCTGAGAGGCAGCAGCATGGGGATTAATATTTAGAGCTGTGGGACTATGGGAATTTACCTAGGATGAGTTCCCACAACTCAATAGGGAAAAATAAATGATTAAAGAATGGGCAAAGGATCAGGATACACAATTTCTCAAAAGAAGAGATACAAATGGCCAACAAGTATGTGATAAACTGATGAGCATCATTAGTCATTAGAGAAATGCAAATCAAAATTGTAAGGGATACCACCTTGCCCCAGTTAATAAGGACTTTCATCAGAAAGACCGTTACTAACAAATGCTGCTGACGATGTAGAGGAAGGGGGACCCTTATGCACACTTGGAGGAAATGTAATTAGGCCAACCACTACAGAGAACGGTATGGAGCTCCCTCGAAGAACTAAAAAGGGACCGAGCACGTGACGCAGTGGGCGGTTGTGAGGGGATGCAGGTGAGGGGCACAGGTTGTGACTCTGGGGACTAGAGAGGTGCAGGACACGCTTTGGAGGCAGAATGGACAGGACTTGGACAGCGTTCGTGGAGTGAGAGAAAGGAGAGTGTGCACATTCTGGCGGGTTGGCTGTCCCAGAGGTTCCAGCATCTTCAGAGAAGGGGAGACTGTGGTGTGCTCAGCTTAGGAACGGGTTAGAGGGAGTCAAATGTCTCACTTTGGAGTCTTCAGAAAATAGTTTGTAGCCAGGCCCGAGTAATCCCAGCACTACGGGAGGCCAAGGAGGGCTGATTGCTTGAGATCAGCCTGAGCAAGAGTGAGACCCTGTCTCTAAAAAGAAAAATATAGCTAGACATTGTGGTGGGCACCTGTAGTCCCTGTTACTTGGGAGGCTGAGACAGGAGGATCGCTTGAGCCCAAGAGATGGAGGTAGCTGTGAGCTGTGTATGATGCAAGGCACTCTACCAAGAGTGGAAGAAGAGGAACCAGCAAAGAAAGGCAAAAGCCAGGCCACGAGGTAGGAGGACAATCAGACTGATGAGGATAGGGGAAAAGAAAGGGCAGCAGGAATGGAGGAAAGATCAACCGTGCTACACAGAGGCTGCTGAGAACTGTTTGTACTTTGCAAACTTCTGTGAAGTTTCAGTGGGGCAAAGTCAAATATATTGAGTTATATCTGAAGTATCTGAGTGTCCAATGGGCAATTTATTTAGCATATCTGGGTCTCAGTTTCCTAATCTGCAAAATGGGGACAACGCATGCACTTTGCAGCATTTGTAAACACTGAATAATATACTTTATATTCACAGACTATTATACACAGGTGTGCAGGGCCCAGTCAATGGCATTGTGTTTGGAAACCAGAGAGCTGCATTCTAGTGGTGATCCTTTGTGTGAAAGTTGTTTCTTTGGGCAAGTAATAATGGAATGTCAGTAATGATCACTGCAATTTCAATGAGGACATTAATTTCTGTCTGGCCCTCCTTTACTGTGGGGCTGTTTGGAGGACTAAACCACGTGGAGAGTGTGAGAGAGATCGACAAACCATCCAGATAAAGAGAGATGAAGAATTTCTATTTTCTAGCTTTCAAGTTAGTTAAGTATCTGCACATTGGGAGTGCTGGGAATAGGCTTGAGGGAGACAGAGTTCTGAGAAGTGGAGCTCTTCAGTTTGCCCCAACTTGCCAGGGGGAGTCAGTTCTGCAGCTATTTCCCGTGTGTTCTCTTGGAGAGATCCACAGACATGGAGCACTGAAGGAGAAGCCGCTTGCTCCTGAGAACATGGGTGACCGTCCCAGGACACCTAATGCTTTGCAGGTGCTTGAGACTGAGCCTTTGATGGATTAGGACTGTATGGGAAGCATGATCCACAGCACAGGAGACGCCTCTCTTCCAAGTGGTGGCTGGACCTCCTCACTAGCCTAGTGGGCAAACTGCACACACACCTTCCGTGTCCCTGTCCCCTCTAGACGGCACACACACCTTCTGCGTCCCTGTCCCCTACTCTGCTTGTTTTCTCTCCGGCATCTGTCACCATTGTATATACAGCTCCTAGTTATTATCTGTCTCCAGTCACTAGAATACAAATTTTATCAGAATGGAAATTTGTTGTTTTCTCAATCCTTTATTTCTAATATCTGGCATATATTAGGCACTGGAAGAAATGTTTGTTCAATAAAAGAATAAATAAATCAAAACCTGAGACCTCAGAGCAAAGGAGCAAAGACATGAAGTTTTAAAAAATGCAGACATATCTTTCAACTCTGTCATCTGCCAGCTGTGAGTCTTTAGACACATTAGCAGCCTCCACTTCTCAAGCCTGTTACAAGGGAAAATACTCAGTGATGTTCCTTATAGAATAGTCACGAGGATTCAAGCAGATGTGGAATTTCACTGCAATCAGGGAGAGAATTAACACACACTGGGCACCCTGCCTGGTGCTCTGCATCTAATGTGGTTCTCATTATCCTTTTGTGACGCGGGTGCGATTTCCCCTCGTTCCCTGGGATCAGAATGAAGTTCAGCGGGTTAAGATGCTCAAACAGTGAATGCTGGAGCTGGGATTTTCATCTAGTGCTCTCTGATCCCAAACTCGAGTCCTTCTTTTTCTTTACCATGGCTGCCTTCAAGAGTTGGCTGTTGTTTTCAGCTCAGCATCAAGAATCAAATGTGGGCTCGGCGCCTGTGGCTCAACCAGCTAAGGTGCCAGCCATGTACACCTAAGGTGGCGGGTTCGAATCCCCAGCCTGGACCCGCCAAACAACAATGACGGCTGCAACCAAAAAAAAAAAAAAAAATAGCCGGGCCTTGTGGCAGGCGCCTGTGGTCCCAGCTACTTGGGAGGCGGAGGCAGGAGACTCGCTTGACCCCAGGAGTTGGAGGTTGCTGTGAGCTGTAATGCCACGGCACTCTACCCAGGGGGACAGCTTGAGGCTCTGTCTCAAAAAAAAAAAAAAAAAGAATCAAATGTGGAACCAGTGAGATGGAGTTGTTGTTACTGCACTGTGGACAAAGTAGCCTTTTCCTTACCCACTACAAGGTCTGTGGGCAAGCACCGATAATAAAAGGCAAATTAACAAGTATATAAATTTATGTCATATAAGTTTCATGTGACACAGAAATGCTCTGAAATAAGGACCCCAAACCAGGGAAGTCTGTGGTTTCTGTGTTGGGGCTTGATGGGGAGTCGGGAGTCATGCTGAGGTTCGAGAGGTTTTCAAGGGGCTTTGATCTACTAGCAATAAACTGGGGGTGGGGAGTCTTAGCATGGCCTGTTGTTTAGATTCTTCTTGCCATCTCTGTGTCTCTGAGGATTGGGATCCCGCCCCCCATGGGCACCTCTGGAATGAAGGTTTTATGACACAGAGGAGGGTCAGCTGGGTTTATGGCCTTAGAGGAGGGTGGGCTGCTTCAGGGCAGAAAGGTGAGGGACCTAGGGAATGACCTTCCTGCTTCTGCTGTTTCCTCCAGTGCGAAGGGGCCTTATTTGGGCGTAGTGTGTCCTGAACTTCATCTTCATCACCACATCTTAATAAAAGGACCACAATGAGAAAGAAGAGATCTTAGTAGGTGATGTCTCCTTGGGGTTCAATCCTGCAAAGGATAGTCAGTGTGTGTGCCCCTCCCAAAAGAGTGGTGGGCACCTGCCACCAGCAGTGTAGGCCCCTCCCCTGGCTGCGGGCAGGACTGGTGTCACAAACACTGGGCAAGATTTCACAGCTAATTCACAGCTTTCAGCAGAGGGGGAACTGCCATCCAGGCCTCTACAGGCTTCCTTTATGTGCGGGAGGCACCATGGCGCAGCAAAGTCCTGGCTTTCTTCTCTGGAACCCCTCTCCAGCCCTTTCTGGGGTACGTTGTGATCTGTGATCACAACCCAGGGCTCAGGGAACTTGGTGTTTAGCTCTATGTGGTCCAAAACCCCTCTCCAGCCCTTTCTGGGGTACGTTGTGATCTGTGATCACAATCCAGGGCTCAGGGAACTTGGTGTTTAGCTCTATGTGGTACAAACACATTCTCAGTGTGTTGGGTCTTCTCTGGTCAGAGTTTCCTCCCTATCTTAGAGTTTTGTTTATATAACTCTCTCCTGGAAGTCCTTGTCCTTCACCTTCCATTTCATGCTATGCAGGCCCCTCCACAATTGGCAAGAGTCCTTCACCACTTCCCAGGAATCTCTACAGGTCTGCGCCTGAAGCCACATCTCATCCCAGCAGGACTGAGTGACCAAGGTACTGACAGCAGCTCCACCCACCAGCAGGGTTTCCCCTCTAGAAATACTCCTGAGTGGGGCGATCTAGTCAGCACAAACATACCGTGTCCACTCACCTGAGAACCGTTCCTTCCTCCTCTGACAATTGGTTGTAGAGAGCCTCCCATGAACTACGGGCTGGAGTGTTAGAAGTGACATGAGCACAACTGAGCATATGATTGGGAAGTCTGAACTGCCTGTTCATGGAATGGACTTGTGCCTTCTTAAAGGACTTAGGCCCAGTCCCTCCTGTAGTGTTTGCACAGAGCAATGGATTGCCTTGCAAGTGCTCAGACTCACCACCAGTGGGTTGAACGATAGCAGCTTATGACGGCTGCTCTGTTGTCACAGTCGTCCATGTCCGTCCCTGCAGGGGCCACTAGAATGCCAAGCATTGATTTTCAAATAGCTGCAAAGCCATGCCCTCAGACTCAAGGTCTACGAGACGCTGCAGCAACTCCCTGTTGGGGTTCCCGCTCCTCCGCCAGCGTCTTCATGTGCCACTGTTACCTCTGGTGCACGGCCTGGTCCCGTGAGGGGCAGATGAGTCCACAGCCTCACTGTACTGCAACCTCCCTTCTTATTCTGGGCTTTGTGTGAAACCACCAGCCTTTTCAGTCCCCTAGTAGATGGATTGGAGCAGTGCTCTAAAGGTGGAGTATGTTCCCTCGCAAACCCAAAGAAGCCAGCTTTGTTCGTGGAGATACAAGCTTTTCTCAGGGGTGTCTTAGGTGTAAGGCACACTTGTTCCTATGCTAGAGATGTGCTGTTCAGTGAGTAGCCACTGGCTCCGCGTGACTGTTTAAATAAATTCAAATAAATCAAAATGATTCTTATAAATTCAGATCACAGTCTCACCAGCCATGTTTCAATGCTCAGTGGCCACATGTCGTAGCGATTCTCCCGGACAGCACAGGTGTGGAACATTTCTGTAATGGCAGCACTGCCATCAAGGTTCTGTCCTGACTAGGTGCCCGTAGCTCAGTGGGTAGGGCGCCGGCCACATATACCAGGGCTGGCAGGTTCAAACCGGGCTGGGCCTGCTAAACAACAATGACAATTACAACCAAAAAATAGCTGGGCATTGTGGTGGGTGCCTGTAGTCCAGCTACTTGGGAGGCCAAAGCGAAAGAATTGCTTAAGCCCAAGAGTTTGAGGTTGCTGTGAGCTGTGATGCCATAACATCCTATAGAGGGGGGACATAGTGAGACTCTGTCTCAAAAAAAAAAAAAAGGTTTTGTCCTCACATGGCAGCTTAATACATGAACCTGGTCCCTGTGAGGGTGCAGTCCATGCTTTTTCTTCTTCAGCAAGTTGCAGACGGACTGGTCTAAGCAGGTGCCTTCCTGCTCTTGTGTCCAAGGGCAATGTGAGCTCTGCAGTCAGATTTTTATACAATTATGTTTTTGTTCATGCGATAGGAGTACGCACCCCTGTTGCATTTTGAGAAATGAAAAAGGCATTTTATCTAAAGCCCAGGTCTGCAGTGAAGGGCCTCCATATCTGCTGTCTCTTTCTTGGTTTTAGCAGACTCAGAAAGCAGTTTTCTTTTTAAAGAAAGTTTTCATACAGCTCAGACATACTATGCATTTCCAAAGAAACAGGGCTGAGAACTGTGGGCAGACAGAACTGTGAGTGCCGTAGCTCTGCATTTCATCTGGACTCCGTGCACGGCAGGATCACGGCCCCCACGGGCTGCAGCTGAGCGGCAGCTGGAGAACGAGTGGGCAGGAAAAGCACCTCCTGCCTCTGATAACGCCACTTAGGGTGGACGGGCGGGTTCTCTACTGAATGTGGTGAAATCAAGCTGTCATGATAAGTGCAATTATTACCTGTTAGTTAAAATCCCGTTTAGGGAGCATTATAGCGCTGCTATTTTGAAAGAGGCTTGCTAACCCTCCAAGTCCGAGGGACAGATTAATTAGTATCAGTGAAGGATCTCTGAGATAAAAACAAATTAGGCTCCTCATCCAGCCTCGCCTGGGCGTCCTTGACTTGCTGCTTCCTTTGTGAAGGGGACAATGTTTGGTCTGATCTATTCTGTTTGGAAAGAAGGGACAGGAACTTGAATTCCCTGTGGCGTCTGATGTGCCAGATGCCACGATAGCTCCTTTCAGGGAAGGAGGAACTTTTGAACCAGGAGTTCCCTGTTGTTCCCTCCAGACCCCTGGAGAACACTGGCTGAACTGAAGCACTTGTGCCCTGGTACTGTCTAGTCACACAGATGGAATTGTCTCTTTGGGGTGGGTCCTCCCCGCACACTCTGGATTATTTACCTCCTTTTCATTCTATCAGGTAAAACAAAATGAGGTTGAAAAAGCACACTTTAGTTGCTTCTCTTGAGCACTCATGTGAGTTCTAAAAGCATTTGCTTCAGATTGCTGGCTTGGACAGTATTCAGAAAATTCAGCAATAGGTCCAGTTTCTACCTGAAATAAGCTCTGTTGGCTTTTCTCCCTCATTCAGTTCCTCTGGCTAAAATATTTCATCATCTCTCCCCTTAAAGACTTTGAACTCGTGGCCCAGGTTTTCTGAGACAGACCTCATTTTATGTACTGCAACTATTATCAGTCAAGGCAAGGCATTACATATAAATTTAAATGCATTTTGATATTTTTTATCTTTGTGAGATTTATTATGTTAAGTAAATTAACAAATCATAAAAAACCTTACAATCGTGTGCCTACATTTAGTTTCAGGAAATACATGCTCCTATCACAAGAGTCTATACCCAGCTCTGTTTATTTAAATTGATGTCGCTAGTGGTGAACCGTAGACCAATTGCTTTCAACTCTGAGGGTTTCATAGTGTCCCAGGGAGGATCAAGGGAGATGCTGTCTAGAAACATTTAGCGACTTCACTGTCAGGTCCAGATGGCACGAGAGAGGCCAGATTTACCCTCCTGGCCGCAACAACCAAAAACTGGCTAAAATGTATGAAATAGTCATTTTTAAGACACCAGAAAACTTGCAAGAAAGGACGTTGATTCCTGAGGGACGGGAAACAACTGAAGTGAGCCCTGTAATTGCTCCCAGCTCCCTGCCTCTTTGAGTTCCTGAGTAGTGGGGTAGGAAAGGGAGACCCAGGTACAGTAAACTGCAGAACAAAAAATATCATCGCTTTGCTGAATGGAATAGCAAATGTCATCTGGTAACGATAAATGGATCATTCTACCCAGAGGGCCAAACAATCTTAAACACAAAGGAACCCAGTAACAGCTCTGAAATACGCGCAAGTGAAGCAAAAGCTGAGGGAACTACCTGGGCAGACAGATCGTCCCCGGCGAGGTTTCCTCTCTTAAATGGCTTCCGGTTTTGACTGGGTGACAGCACAGTCCACAGAGTGACAGAATGGAAAAGTCAAACTGATTCAAAAGCAATGCCATAGAGGGGATAAGGCGTGAAGAAGTGAACAAGGCAGGACATTGGGATGATGGAGTGTCGGGATGTGAGACAGGACTTCGGGTGGGGGGAGGAGGGAGGGGGTGGCCCAGAGAGGTGCCAGCTGTGCAGAAGAGCGGGCTACACTCGGGATGTGCGGACACAGTGGCCTGTGACCATCCAATAGACGTCTACAGAAGGGTTCTGCTGCACGCCGTCGGTCATCCAGGGGGCACAGCTCACTTTGTCCTGCGTCTCTGGTTTTCTCTCCTTTTCCAAATTCCGTCCACCCCGGCAGCGGGTGGGGAGGAGAACTGGGACTGCACGAAGTTTCTGACTCTCAGACCTGCTCGTGCACATGCTGTGTGGGCCCATGTTCCAGGGGTGAAGTTCAGTCACATGGTCTCAACTAATTGCAGGATGAAGTCCAACCATTTGCCCAGAAGAAAAGCTGGACACTGGCTTTTGTAAACACCAGCGATCTCTGTAACAGATGTCTCTGTCCTGCCGATTTACTGATGCTCTAGGCACCGTACTGCTTTGCTGAACACTGGGCCTAACTCTCAATTTATTTTCTAAGTGAATTCAGCTTTTTTTTTTTTTATTATAGTAAGTGCTCATGGAAAGAATTTGAGCTGGAGTCAAACATAAATATTTTCTAACATCTTTGAATGGAAATCAAGCCTCATACAAAGATATAAAAAGGCTAATCCATCTGCCATCGTGGGAGGTCAGAGGAGGATGAAGGAACCTACAGATCATAGACCAAGAGAGTCCAAATTACGTGTCCAATCTAGGTAGATAATTAGTAAGAGAGCCAAGTTTGACACTTAATTGATGTGATCTCATGCTCTTAACTACAAATGGGAATTTAACCCATCAAGATAAAAAGTCTCCGTGTTGTATTTCCAAAAGGCACAGAACAAGTAAGTAGTTTAGAAATGTAGCAAGTCTTTAAATAACATAGTTGCACAAAGGAAGGATGTTATTTATTTTTTTATTTCAGATTAACATAAGGTACAAATGTGTAGGTTACGTTGTTTTCATTTCTAAGATAAAGTTCAAGTTGTAGTTGAGCCCTTCACCTGGGGGTGTGCTGAGCACCCTCACATTGTACACAGTAGGTGAGGTCCCCACAACCACCCTCCCTCCCCTCCACCACCGTCTCCTCCCTCCCTTCCCCCTTGCTAGACTATATATATTTTTTCTTTCATGTAGGCGTGTGGTTGTTTATATATTGGTTTCATATTAGTAGGACACGTGTTTATTTTCATTTCATTTCACTCTATTTGAGACAGAGTTTTACTCTGTTGCCCTTGGTAGAGTGCTGTGGCATCATAGCTCGCAGCAACCTCATACTCTTGTGTTCTAGTGATTCTCCTTTCTCAGCCTCCCGAGTGGCTGGGAGTACAGGCACCCGACACATTGCTTGGCTACTTTTTCTATTAGTAGAGATGGGGTCTTGCTCTTGCTCAAGCTGTTCTCCAATGCCTTAGCTCAGGTGATCCACCTGCCTCTGCCTCCCAAAGGGATTGCAAGCAGTAGCCACCACACTCGGCCGGGAACTAGTTTACTTCTAGTAAACATTTTGCTAAAAGACAAAGACAAGTTTACTTTTAGTAGACATTTTGCTGTTTTAATTGATGAGATGATAACAACAGTCCATCAATGAAGCGCCTGCTGATTAGTGAGTGGGGTTGTCACAGTATCAGAGGGAGGCATTTGTCATCAGAAACAGTTGATCCATTTTTTGGGTTTCATAATTGTAAATCCAGATGTATAGTTTCTGCTGTTAGGATAGCAACATTTTTACTAGACGTGTAGACTTGCTTTGCGGTAAATGATCTTTTATTCTGATCTAAGTGCCACCATTTCTCTCCTGTTTTTCTTTTTCATCTTTTGTATATACCACAATACCGCACTCTCTTGATATTAGAGATTCAGGAATTTCATGTGAATGGATTTTCCAGGCAAATGAAGTTTACCCACACTATCAAAGTTTAATAATTCTAGAAAGAAATCTTTCTAGACTCTATCCTATACTTATCTATCACCTTAAAAAGAGTCTTGATATCCTCCTTTAATACAGATATTTAATAATCCTTTAATACAGATCTTGGTAACTAAGAGTGGAGGTTTGAAGCCAGACTGTAGAGTTTGAGTCCTGGCACTGCTTCTTACCAGCTGTGTGACCTCAGCTCGTCACTGCCTCAATTTCCTCATTCGTAGAATAAGCATATTAGTATATTCCTCTTAAGGTAGTTGTGAAGATTGAAAGGCACTTAAAGTACCGTCTGGTACACAATAATTACTCAGTATGTCTGAGGTCCAGAAGCCAGCCTACAGTGTGGAGGGCTCGAGGGATGTGAAACGGAGGCCAGTGGGATACACAAGTACACTTCCCAGCTGTGATGAGTGACAGAGGAAAGTACCGAGTGTTATCAGAAAGTTAACAAGGAATCCAGATCTAGCCTGGCATTGTGATATAGAATTTTTTACATTGTTGTTTCTCCTACTGATGTGAACATTTTTTGAAAGCAAGAAGCGCATCTTAATCTTCCTTGCGTAACTGTCCGTGAGCACGCCCACTCTCTGGTGTATAGCAGGGGCTGGAGATTACTTTGGAAAGAGAGATTAGAGAAAAGAAAAGGAAAATTCTCAGGTTCGTGAGAATATAGTGGTAGTTAAGCAGGTATTCTGGGGTGTGGAAGATCACGCTCCCTGGTGCGTCTGTCACCTGCAGAGATGCACACCCCCTCCGTGAGGCCAGCCTGCCCGGGACTCCTGGTGGCTGGAGCTGACGAGGGGAGATCCATTTACGAAGTAAGGCTCCTCCACTCTGTTCACAGCAGTCCCTCAGGCCTTCCCAAAGGCCTGGTTTGCTTATTTCATACAGGATTCTTAGAATACTGCTGACATGTTTGATAATTGGGGCGTCTCGAGAAGGGGGCTGCTTATTTTGGGAAAAGGCAGCAAGTTATGCTTGAAGGCAGCTTTTCCTCTTCTCTTGAGAGTTGAGCAGTTTGCAAACAGCCTTCCTGGCTGTATTGAAGGGGCCTTGCTATTCTCCTGGCCTGAGGGCTGAACTGAGTCCACGATAACCTGGCAGGTAACCTCCCTACTTCATGCCCAAGGAAAGGGAGGAGCAAGTGGCCAGGATGGCAGAGCCTGACCAACTCAGAGCCTTGCGCTCCCAGCCTAACATCCTACACCTTCACAAATGGGGACTAGGAAAGTAGGAGTCCGCTTTCAAAAAAGATCCACGAATAAGTTAGGAAAGAGATGGGAGAGACTGAACTGCTTGGCCCTCCAATTTAAAATTGTATTAACCCAGATGAATGTCTACTTCATACAATGCAATCAAAATAGTTAATGATGGCCAGGCACAGTGGCTCACACCTGTAATCACTTGAGCTCAGACATTTGAGACCAGCTTGAACAAGAATGAGACTC
>NW_003852405.1:35646476-35649591 GCF_000181295.1 Otolemur garnettii | reverse complement strand
GACTCGCTTGAGCCCAGGAGTTGGAGGTTGCTGTGAGCTGTAAAGCCACGGCACTCTATCCAGGGGGACAGCTTGAGGCTCTGTCTCAAAAAACAAACAAAAAAAAAATAGGAAAACTATCCAGCATTGTGGCAGGTGCCTGTAGTCCCAGCTACTCGGGAGGTGGAGGCAAGAGGATCATCGAGCCCAGGAGTTTGTGGTTGGTGTGAGTTATGATGATGCCACAGCACTCTATGCAGGGTGACAGAGTGAGACTTTGTATAAAAAAAAAGTTAATGATAATGAGAATTATACTAGCTAACACCTCTATGCTATTTACTGTTTGCTGGGTATGTATGTATGAATTTAGTTAACGTCCCATAACAGTTCCATGCCAAGGCCTGGATTTTAGTATTATCCCTATTTCACACCTGAGGGAAACTGAAGAGTGGGAGCTTAAGCAACTCGTGCAGTCACGACGCAGTCGGCAGGGTCATTGCTGAATGCCTTCTACACACGGGGTTTCCCATCACTTCAGATGCAGGTCTCTGTCCCTTTCCTGTGGTCCCATTCTCACCTGTAGGAGGGACAAGAGTGTTAACATGATTACATCTCAAAGCTACGCTTAAGAGCAATAGGAGTGTCTTGTTTCATTTCAACAGCCCCACGAAGAAGGCGCCTAGAGCAGGACTTGTCCCACCTGTCTGTGACCCAGGGCAGAGGATGGAAAAGGAAAAGAAAGTACGGAGACGACAGAGATGCAAACTCTGTCTGGACAGAGGAAGGCCAGTTGGGAGCAGCGGCCAGTTTACCCCACGCTCTGGAACCTGCCACCAGGCTTTGAGGAGCATGACCTTTCTGGGGATGGCTGATCTGTGCTTGCCACCCCAGACGCTGCATTGCATAAGGGCAGTATTGTCAAAATAGCCTCGGAGCTAAATATTATTATCATCATTATTATTATTTGAGACAGAGTCTCACTCTGTTGCTCTGGGTAGTGTGCAGTGGCATCATCGCAGCTCCCAGCAACCTCAAACTCCTGGGTTCAAGCAATCCTCCTGTCTCAGCCTCCTGAGTAGCTGGGGTTACAGGTGTCCTCCACAACACCTGGCTAATATTTTCTGTTAACATTTTCTTTTTTTAGTAGAGCTGAGATCTCTCTCTTGCTCAGGCTGGTCTTGAATTTCTGAGATTAAAAGATCCTCCTACCTTGGCCTCCCAGGATTGCAGGTGTGAGCCACTGTGCCTGGCCTAAGTATTCCATTTATATAAATAAATGGGCTGGTAGGCTAGGATCTGGATAGCTTCCCCAAGGTCAGACAGCTCGCCTAAGGCAGAGTAGGACTCAAAGCCCAGGTATGGGGTTTTGAAACTGATGTATTTTCTATTACTAGTTAAATATGCTGGTTAAACATCCAGCCCAGCCCTCAAATGCCCCCTTTTCGTCTGTCATAGAGTAGCTGAGTTACGTCACTAGTTCTAGGCTCCAAGTTTCCCCTCCCAGTGACTCAGGCCCGGGTGCTGTACTGGAGGAGGACACCTGGGCCAGGGACTGACCGCAGGAGTCCAGAAGGGTGAGCTGACCGCAGGAGTCCAGAAGGGTGAGCAAGGCCTGGCGGGGTGGAGGCCAGGGAGGGGCAGGGGGCGTCCGTGGGGCCCCAAGGCCCAGTTTCCTCACATTGCGCTAAGGGACAGGCTCCAACGTCACCCTAGATGGGACACGCCCAGCAAGTGGCCCAGGCTTTGGCTTCGAGTCACCACCGGGGCGGAAGCATCAGCACAGTTTGCTTTTATAGGAATAAAAGAACCGCAACTGTGTCCTTGAGTGTGTGAAACAATGTTAACCAGAGGGAGGGGCGTGAGCAGCGGTTTCCAGGCAGGAGATGGGAGAAACCACCGGCGCGCTCTCCGGGCGCTAATGGACCCGAAAGAGAACCAGAGGCCAAGGGCGCGGCTGCCTTGAAACGGGAAGAACCGGGAACAAGGGAAGTCCATTAGTGTCGCGCTTGTGTTTCTCCTCCTTGGAGGCTGCATTTCAGGCTCACGGGAGGGGAGAGAAGACCCACAGTTTTCATCCTCAAGAGCCTTGCCCGTTAGTGTCAAGTGGTCCCAGAGGGAGCAGTAAAAGCGCCTGTGTAAACCGAGACATTCAGAGGCCTGGGGGGAGCCCTCTGCTGCGCCCAGACGCTCCGGGAGGGTGAGCACCCACTGCAGGGCACGCTCGCCCCTCCCCTCCCCTCACCTGCAGACCCTCCCTGTGCAGGGTCTGCGTTCCCTCCTACTAACTCGAAAGTCATCCACAGCCACTGAATACTCCAATGCGACCTGTTAGGAAAATCGGGAACGTCATGTCCCTAAGCTCTGAGCCATTATTAATGTAACCAAAACAAAATCACTTTGATCTCTAGAAATCCAAAATAGAATCAGCACCATTAAAATAATAATTATAATAATAATTCATATTTATAAGTACTTGCGTTGGGTCAAGTATTAGGTGCTTTACCTGTTCTGGTTTTTTTAAACACAGAGTCTCACTCTGTTGCTCTGGGTAGAGGCTGTGGCGTCACAGCTCACAACAAACTTAAACTCTTGGGCTCAAATGATCCTCCTGCCTCAGCCTCCTGAGTAACTGGGACTGCAGGTGTCCTCCATAACTATTGGCTAGTTTTTCTATTTTTAATAGAGATGTGGGGGGGTCTTGCTCTTGCTCAGACTGGTCTTGAACTCCTGACTTCAAAGCATTCAATCCCTCAGTGCTGGGATTACAGACATGAGCCTTTGTGCCTGGCCTGCTTTCCAAGTTCTAACTCATTTGACTCTTACAGCAGTGGGCAGAGGTAGAAAATTGTGATGTCTCCACTTTTAAACAAGAAGACAGAGGCACGGTGGAGTGAAGTGTTTCATCATCGACTGGCACTTGAAAAACTACCGTGACACTTTGTGACCTAAAACAATGTATTGCTACTCTCTTCCGTTCCTGGGGAGGAGGAGTCTGGGTAGGACACAGCAGAGGTAGCGCTACTCTGCTGCGGGAAGTCTTGGCTAGCTGGAGGCTGGTTTCTGCGCATGGCTGGCTGGGGGATAGTTTCTGCGCATGACTGGCTGGGGGTGGTTTCTGCGCATGGCTGGCTGGGGG
>NW_003852405.1:35643177-35645648 GCF_000181295.1 Otolemur garnettii | reverse complement strand
GGTAGGGCTTATATTTAACACATGCATAGAAATCCTGCTAGGGCTTATTTTGGGGTTAGGTCTTATTTTCGGGGAAACACGGTAGTGGATGACAGATATTCCATCATTCATTTGTGATTTAGTACTTGGAAATATTCACAATTCTTCTACAAAGGTGATGTTCGTTTCCTTCTTGCTTAAATATCTGTTAAATATGAACTTTGTGCCAGGTACTGTAATAGTTGTTAGGGATAAAAAGCAAACAAATTACTGTACCTGCATTTAAATGTCTCCTAATAAAGGGGACAAACTGTATTTATTGTTCAATGTGATTAACATGCATGATAGGAACTAATATGGAAACTGAGGAGAGAATACCCAGTTGTATCTTAGGCGTCTGGGAAGGGTTTCCAAAAGAAGTGAGGTTTGAATCATTTCATAGAGAGTTAAGGGGAGTTAGCAGGTGTTAGGGACTGAAAGCTCATGTCCCACCGAAGTTCTTACATTGAAGCCCCAGTCCCTAGTGTGGCTGTATTTTCAGATGGGACCTGTAAGGAAGTTATTAAGGCTAAATGGAGTCTGGATGTGAAAAATTTAGTGTTCTTACAGAAAGAGACATTGGAGAGCTTGTGCTCTCCTTGCCAGGTGGGGACACAGTAAAAAGTGGCCTTCTGTAAGTCCAGAGGCGGGCAGAGCTCTCCAGAAACTGAGTTGGCTGGAACCTCCATCTTGGACTTCCAGCCCCAGACTCGTTGGAAAGTGAATTGTGTTGTTTGGTGTGTATTTGTTATGGCTTCAGGTGGGACAGGAAGGGAGCATATTCCAAAGAGAAGCAAGAGCTTGTTTAAGTGTAAGGGGACTTGGAAGAGCAGGGCATGCAGGGAGCAGCAGCCCTGGGGCTGACGGTCAGGGTGTGTGGGAGAGCAGGGAACAGACCAGAAGCTGCCCAAGTCTGAGTGTGCCGACCTCCTTAACTGACCTCTGCGTTGCTCCTTATGTGAGGGAAGTTTCTGTAGTGTTTGAATCACTGGGACATACATTTGTTATTCTTTGTATTCAGAAGTATTCAGTCATTCAGGATGAATTTTGGATGCATGTTACCAAAGTCTGAGGATAGTCATGATTTCAACAATACAGAGTTTTGATGATTCTTGATAGAAAAAAGACGCTGACTTGGTACGGTCCGGGGCAGACACACACTCCACAATGGCAAGACCAAGAGGCAGCTTCGGGACTGTGTTGTAAGGTTGAGCTGTCATGTCTGCATCCTTGGGGGGTGGGGGTACAGCTCACATAGACGGAGACACTGCACACAACACTTCCTTTTACACACCCTGGGTCCAGAATTAATCACACGGGAGCATATTTGTGGTTGCTTGAAAACTTGTCTTTACATTGCATAGCTGTCCTTCCAGGCAAAAATCTTGGTTTTTACTAAAGAAGGAGGGGAGTCGGCATATTGAGGAATGCAAATTAGTCTCTTCTACCTAGAGATGCTCCCGAAATTAAGATAATGGTGCCATGGCATGGGGGACGATGAGAGAAGAGTGGCAGTTTCAGAGGGGAATTTGTGGGATACTGTGAGGTTAATCCTGGCGTAACTGGACTTTACTTGGTTTCCGACATGCAATCATTTTCCTGCTGGAACAATATGTATTCTTTCCCGGTGTTCCTAAAACTACTTTCCTGGAGTTTTATAAAAACCTTTTCATCCTGTCAAGAAGAAAGAGAAACTTAAAATGGAATATTTTTGTCAGTGGCACATATATTCTTGTTATTGTATAATATCTCATAGTCTATAAAGCACTTCCAATCATATCACCCATGTGGACAGAATAAATGGAGGCCATATTAAAGAGTCCCTTGGTTCTGACTACTGGAATGTCACCTGTAATACTCTGTACAGTACACCAAGTTCAGATATTTAGATCTGATTAGGTTTGAAAGAGCTCTAAACTCCGGGCTGAAGGAGACAGTTTAAGAACTGAGTCTAGGTCCAGGTGTGGTGGTTCACGCCTGTAATCCCAGCACTCTGGGAGGCTGAGATGGGAGGATCCCTTGAGTTCAGGAGTTTGAGACCAGCCTGAGCAACAGAGAGACTCTGAGACCCCATCTCTACTAAATATAGAAAAACGAGCCAGCCATTGTGGCGGGTACTTATAGTCCCAGTTACTTGGGAGGCTCAGGCAGGAGGATAGCTTGAGCCCAAGAGTTTGAGGTTGCTGTGAGCTGTGATGCCAGAGCACTCTGAGATGGGAGGATCCCTTGAGTTCAGGAGTTTGAGCTGAGACCCCATCTCTACTAAATATAGAAAAACGAGCCAGCCATTGTGGCGGGTACTTATAGTCCCAGCTACTTGGGAGGCTCAGGCAGGAGGATAGCTTGAGCCCAAGAGTTTGAGGTTGCTGTGAGCTGTGATGCCAGAGCACTCTACCCAGGGAGAAAGAGACTCTATCTAAAAAAAAAAGAAGGCTTGGCGCCTATAGCTCAAC
>NW_003852405.1:35641730-35643078 GCF_000181295.1 Otolemur garnettii | reverse complement strand
GAGTCTATACCAAAGACTGGGAACCCATACCGTTCAACAAAGCAGTATGAGATGATTTATAAGCAAGAGCACTGTGTCCTTATGAATGAGATTCACACTGCCACTTTCTTCTTTCTCTCCCACCAAGGGACTGGTGAGCACCTTTAGGTGGTGCAGTAGTTTCCCAGGCTATGGCAGCAAAGTAGTATAAACCAGGTGGCTTACCCAGTTTAGGCTAGATGTCCCAAATCAGAGCGTCAGTCGGGTTGGCTGCATCTGAGTGAGGGAGCATCTTCTCCTGGTCCTCTCCCAGCTACTGCGGATCTGCTGCTGATCTTTGCCTTGCAGATGGTTGTCCTGTCTTCACATCCCCTTCCTGCTATGGGCGTCTGTCTTTTCCTAAGGACTTCTGTCTTACTGGATCAGGGTGCACCCTAATGACCTTTTAATCATCCTGTTGACCCTATTACCAAACAAGGTCACATTTCTGCTGTGGGGGATTAGCATTCCTACATATCTGTTTTTTCTGGGGGAGGGGGCAGAGGGGCACAAGTCAACTCATAGCAGGTGGGTAGTATGGAAGAGAGAGATTTGATTTTGTTCCAGTTTAGATTTATCTCCTTTTAGGTTCTGCTGAATTTCCTCTGGTACTCACATTTTCCTTAAGTGAGGCTGTGCATCTCTGTTAGGGCACTGTTATCACTGGAGTGTTTGTGTCCACCCCAAATTCATGTGCGGAAATCCTGCCCCCCAAGGGGCTGGTATTAGAAGGTGGGGCCTTTGGGAGAACATGAGGCCATGAGGGCAAAACCCTCGTGAATGGAATTAGTGCTCTTATAAAAGAGACTCCAGAGAGCTAGCTCACCCCTTCCTCCACGGAAAGACAGCAAGAAGGCTCAGTCTGTGAGGAAAGAGGCACAGTATGTGAGGAAGAAGAAGGCTCAGTATGTGAGGAGAAAGAAGGGTCAGTATGTTGGGAGGAAGAAGGGTCAGTATGTTAGGAGGAAGGCTCAGTCTTGGTTCGTCTGGAGGAAGAAAGTACAGTCTGTGAGGAAGAAGGCTCAGTCAGTGAGGAGGAAGACTCAGTAAGAGACGAAGGAGGCAAAGTCTGTGAGGAGGAAGGCACAATCTGTGAGGAAGAAGGCTCAGTCTGTGAGGAAAGAGGCACAGTATGTGAGGAAGAAGAAGGCTCAGTATGTGAGGAGGAAGAAGGGTCAGTATGTTGGGAGGAAGGCTCAATCTTGGTTCATCTGGAGGAAGAAAGTACAGTCTGTGAGGAAGAAGGCTCAGTAAGAGAGGAAGGAGGCAAAGTCTGTGAGGAGGAAGGCTCATTCTGTGAGGAAGGAGGCTCAGAAGGAGGGAAAGGAGG
>NW_003852405.1:35640646-35641567 GCF_000181295.1 Otolemur garnettii | reverse complement strand
AAGGAGGGAAAGGAGGCAAAGTCTGTGAGAAAGAAGTCACAGTCTGTGAGGAAGAAGGCTCATTCTGTGAGGAAGAAGGTTCAGTCTGTGAGGAGGAAGGCACAATCTGTGAGGAAGAAGGCTCTGTCTGTGAGGAGGAAGGCACAATCTGTGAGGAAGAAAGTACAGTCAGTGAGGAAGAAGGCTCAGAAGGAGGGGAAAGAGGCAAATCTGTGAGGAAGAAGGCACAGTCTGTGAGGAGGAAAGTTCAGTCTGTGAGGAGGAAGACTGTGAGGAACAAGGCATGTCTGTGAGGAAAAAGGCCTTCACCAGACCCTACATCTCATTGCCCCTTTACCTGGATTTTCCCAGCCTTAATTCTCTTGTTTCTATGCCACACGGACCATGTTCTTTAGTTACAGCAGCCCAAATAGGCTGAGATGGGCGCTTTGTTACTTCTTATGTTACTGCTCAGAATTCATGTTAACTGTTCAGATTTTCTCAATATTGCTGAAGAGTCTCAATTCTCCACACCCACACCAGATGCTGATCACCTGTGGGATGGTTGCAAGGTGTTTCCACCGTGTCTGATTCCCTTTTTCCTCTTGGCATTCTGGATGTTGAATTTATACACTGCCTTGGCTTCCTCTACACCCTCCCCTCCTTCTCACTAACTTTTATTTCTCTCCTTGCTGCACTGAGGAAATCCTTTTAATGACAACAGTTATGTTCTGGCTGGAGTCTAATCTCTCTCTCCCCCTGCACCGTGGTACCTTCTGTGTGACCCCGTTGAACATGCCCTCTGAGAGCTCAGGGAAGCTCCCATTTACCACTTCTCTCTCCCCACGGTGGCCTTATCTGCTCTTACCCTATTTCAGAGTAGCAGGTGATGTTTATTGCCAAATATAGCCTCTTTCTGGTTGCCTGCAGCCCCTACCCAAG
>NW_003852405.1:35639603-35640007 GCF_000181295.1 Otolemur garnettii | reverse complement strand
ACGCCCGGCTATTTTTTGGTTGCAGCCGTCATTGTTGTTTGGCGGGTCCGGGCTGGATTTGAACCCGCCAGCTCAGGTGTATGTTGCTGGTGCCTTAGCCACTTGAGCCACAGGCACTGAACCACGTGATTCTTGTAATAAAAATGACTTACCTAATTTCTAACCTTTATTATTATTACTATTATTTTTACATAATTTGTAACAGTCTCTTGATGCTCAGAGGCTTTAAGACTTTAAATGATACATTACCACTATTAAATGGTGGGGCTGAGACTGACATCCAGGTCTTCTGATAACAAATGTCATGTGCTCGACTTTAAAGTGCTACGTAAGTTTAGTGAAAATACGCTCAGAGGCAAAGCCCAGGCTCAAGCATCGCCTGCTATTAGAATCATGGCAGTGCC
>NW_003852405.1:35638821-35639429 GCF_000181295.1 Otolemur garnettii | reverse complement strand
TGCCAGGGAATGCTCATAGAGGTCTCTTTCCTCTCTGATTTCACTGGATCTTCGGAGCAAACCTGTAGCTAAAGACATGAAAGACATCTTTTTTTTTTGCAGTTTTTTTGGCCGGGGCTGGGTTTGAACCCGCCACCTCTGGCATATGGGGCCAGTGCCTTACTCCTTTGAGCCACAGGCGCCACCCGAGAGACATCTTCATGTTCAGTTATACATACACAAATTGAGCTTCTAGACGTTAATTGACTGGGCCTAGGCCACAGAACCAGAATGCCATCACAGCATTAGGGTTATGTCTCTTTGAAGACCCTGCCCAGGGCATATATTAGACAGTTGATAAGTGTTTTTAGGAATGAAGGAAGAAGAGAAGGAATGAGAGGGAAAGGAGGAGGAAGAGCCCTCTCCACAACCTCGAGCCTGAGCCACGTTGCATGAGCATTGCTCAGCACCCACTGCCATCTCTTCAGCCCAGGCTCTGCTCACCCAGCCCATGCTCAGCACCCACTGCCATCTCTTCAGCCCAGGCTCTGCTCACCCAGCCCATGCTCAGCACCCGCTCCCGTCCCTTCAGCCCAGGCTCTGCTCACCCAGCCCATGCTCAGCACCCG
>NW_003852405.1:35632990-35638569 GCF_000181295.1 Otolemur garnettii | reverse complement strand
GCTCAGCACCCGCTCCCGTCCCTTCAGCCCAGGCTCTGCTCACCCAGCCCATGCTCAGCACCCACTCCCGTCCCTTCAGCCCAGGCTCTGCTCACCCAGCCCATGCTCAGTACCCGCTCCCGTCCCTTCAGCCCAGGCTCCACTCGCCCAGCCCATGCTCAGCTTTCCCAGGCCCATTTCTTAGAGGTTCTATGTCAGGGACACCTGCGGCTGGAGTAACCCTGGTGCTCCGTGAGTCATCCTCTCCTGCATCTGTTTATATTACAAGTCTAACCACAGCCATTGTTGCTGATTACATGCTGGAAATGACCTAACGATGTTTTATTTAATGATCTCCAATCATTTCCATCTTGGCTGTGGGTGGTGGCACAGTCATTACTCATCAATGGGACTTTGCAAACACAAACACAAATGTATGTATATAATAAAGCCTCAATGATGTACATTAATTGGAGGGAAGGCCAATTTGGAGTTACAAAAAGTAAGAAATGCTATTTTATTACTTTCAAGCTTGTGATGTAATTAACCACCTAATGAGCATGTGGCTTGGTAAGGAGAGCACTGGAATGGGAGTCTCAGAAACCCAATGTTGCTGGGAAGAAAGCGGAGATGAACAGAGGACTTGCGGCCTGGGCCGCACGAGGCTGACACCACAGACCACTGGCTGCGTCTGCGTCTCAGGGTCTGGCTCTCAGACTTGTAGGTCCAGAAAAATAGCTGGCATTGCCATGAAGCTCCACATCACCATTATCTACCTGTGTGGCCTTGCTTTCTTCATCTGTGAAATAACAGGGTGGATTAGATGATCTTTGAGATTGTGTCAGTGCTAAGATGTTGTGCGCTGAGGTGTGAAACTAAGATCTGCCTTAGTCTGCTTTTTCTGAAGAGATAAACTCAGGTATAATTAGTAATACGTAAATAAATACAGTAAAGGGACTTGAAAACGCTTTATCCTTTTCATATTGTGTGAATATTGCTCTTGAAAAGCCAAATGATAAACTCTGGCCTCACTGTGCTGGAATGTGGGGCCTAAAATCTCGGACTGACTTGCCCAGGGCGTATGTAGGCTGCTCCCCAGGAAGAGAAGTGCCCATGGCTTCTCTAATGGACAAACTCCGCAGCACCTGAATAGTCACTGAGATGAATCTTTGTCACAGGGGTTTATCTAGAAAGAAAAGAAGAGAGAGATGTGAACACTTGGACTCAGGCGTGGTCAGAGTCACACCTCCGTGGGACTCGCTCCTTTGACTATAGAGACCAGGCAGGGTGCTGTCTACTGAGCCTTGACTATGCAGCATAAATACAAAAAAATTTAGACATATCCAGGGAACTTTTTTTTGTTTGTTTTTGAGAAAGAGTCTCACTGTGTAGCCCTCGGTAGAGTGCTGTGGCATCACAGCTCACAGCAACCTCAAACTCTTGGGCTTAAGCCATTCTCTTGCCTCAGCCTCCCAAGTAGCTGGGACTACAGGTGTCTGCCTCAACACCTGGCTATTTTGTTGTCATTATAGTTGTCATTGTTGTTTAGCAAGCCTGGGCCAGGTTTGAACCCACCAGCCCCGGTATATGTGGCCAGCTCCCTAACCATTGAGCTCTGGGCAACCGAACCTATCCAGGGAATTTAAAAAAATGCTGCTTACATGTAGGAGCCAGTTGTTTTCATTCAGAACATGGTGCTGGATTTGCTGTCTCTCCAGGTTTCTCTGCTACGGAACCAGCGTGGCAGTGTGACCAGCACTGGGCTTGGAGCCTTCCCAGCATTGAAATCTAAAGTTCTGGCATTTGCTACTTGTGTGATTTTTTTCCATCTCAGACGCTGTTATCTCTGTAAGTCTAATATTAGCGGGTCTTTTTCCTCCTTCTTTACATGCCTGCTAATTTTTGGTTAGAGAATAGACATTGTTAACTTTATGTTTTGGGGTACAGATTTTTTTCAACTCTTTAATATTGTGGCTTTATTTTGGAATGTAATAAGGTTACTTGGAAACAAATTGATCAGTTTGACTTGCTTTTAATTTATGTTTAATTCAGTCCTATTACTAAATGACACCTCTTGAGTGTTTTCTTCTATACCCTGTATATTAGGAGGCCTTTTACTCCTGGATGAGTTCTGAGGATTGCTCTTTTTTCTTTCTTTCTTTCTTTTTTTCTTTTTTTGAGACAGAGTCTCACTTTGTAGCCCTTGGTAGAGTGCTGTGGCATCAGAGCTTACAGCAGCCTTAAACTCTTGGATTCTCTTGTGTCAGCCTCCCAGGTAGTTGGGACTATAGGTGCCCATCACAATGCCAGCTATTTTTTAGAGACAGGGCCTTATACTTGCTCAGGCTGGCCTCGAACCTGTGAGCTCCGGCAATCAACTGGCCTCAGCCTCCCAGATTGCTAGGATTACAGGTGTGAGCCAATGCACCTGGGAGGGTTGTTCTTTTCTTCTTTTTGCTGGGATGAGTTCCCACTTTTTTTTTTTTTTTTTGCCATTTTTGGCTGGGGCTGGGTTTGAACCCACCACCTCTGGCATATGGGGCCGTGCCCTACTCCTTTGAGCCACAGGCGCCGCCCATAGGATTGCTCTTTGCTAATGGTTCTTTCCCTGCTGTGGGAGTTCCTCTACACACACGTGTTTCTCTGTCTAGAGCTGCAGGGGGACTCTGGGTTTCTCTTCATAGCTCTCCATCTTTATGGCTCTCTATGTCACTCTGCACAGGAGTTCGTAGTTGCTTGGACTCCCAGGACCCCAGACTTTGTATCCTTATGGTGCGGGACTCTGTGTGGTTCCTCCTGCCTTTGACACCCCCTGGAAAGCTCCCTGGACACTGAGCGATGGCATCGTAGCACTCACTCCCTTGTTCTCCTTCCCTTAGAGATCACTGTCCTGCCCTGCCTGGTGCTCAGGGTCTGAAAACCAAGGCTTCGTATGTTGTTTTTAGTGTCTGAGTTGCTTGAGGCGGGATGGTAAATGCAGCTCCTGTCACCCCACCACGGCTGTAAACAGCCACATCCTGGCTTTCTGGCCACTGGCCTCTGCTCCCCTGCTGTGCGGGCCTGAGCACATTACATACCTCCCAGGCCCAATTCCCTCAGCTGTGAAATTGCAGTAATAGCTATTTATAGTGTGGCTGTGACAATTAAGGAAGATAGTCTGTTGCTTGGCACAACTACTTTAGTTATAAAATTCTATCAGTGGTAGTGATTTTGGTGCTCAGAACTGAACTCAAAGCCACAAGAGTTCCAGGGCCACAAGTCCCAAGACTATGAAATGTCCAGGCTCCGTCACTGTGCTGAGTCTGGTCTGGGGCTCAGACGCTATGTTCCTTAGAGCACTCATGGCCAGACCATGACCCACAGGCCAAAGCTGACCCTCTGTTGAGATGAATCAAGTTTTAATGGAGCACAGTCACGTCCACCTGTTGATGTACCATCGATGGCTGTTCTGTGCTGCAATTCCGTCACTACGTAGTCACGACAGATGTCAGACGGCCCACAGAACCTAACGTTTACCATCCATCCCTTTACAGAGAATGTTTGCCAGTTTCTCTCTACAAGTTGGGTGTGATCTGTCTAAAGGACGTTAAGAGATTCCTGCCTCTTTAAATCTCCTTTCCTGCCTGGGAGGAAGGAGGTGGGCAAAGGGGCTTCTCTGGAAGAGCTTAGAGTCCGTGAGATTCTCTGGAAGAGTCCGTGAGATTCCTCCTAGACCAAGCCTGTTCTGGGCCTTAACTCACCTTCACAGGCCCACCCTCTCCCTGTCCGACCTGTCCAGGTCTTCTGAATACTGGTGAGCACTAAAAGGTCACAACCCAGTTGAAGGCAACATTTGAGAAATGATGTGGGGTTGGCACCTTTTATTTTGGCTCATTAAGAACATTTTTGGTTTTACAAAAGAATGCTTTTGTCCCCAGTGATAGTTCCCATATGGGGTAAATTAGTCTCATGGAAACTCAGGAGAGTGGTGCTGTTATTTTCTTCCTTCTCTGTCATCAGTTACCACTTTGCCTACAGGCTGATGCTTGGAATTTCCAGTCCCGGTTGCTCCGCTCTGGTTCCCCCTGGAGCGCCTGCCCCAGTGTCTGGCTCCACGCTGGCTGTGCACCTTAGTTACCTCCTTCCTTACCCTCTGTGGCCTGGCTGCCATGCTGGTAATACTCGTTAGACTAGTAACGATTGTGCAGAGCCTGTTTTACTCAAGAGGAGAAACTTGATCATTATCGCACATAGAGTAGCCACTTGGTACCGTAAATATTTATCAAATTGATTTCATTTGAATTTTGAGCTGACTTTTCTTTGGAAATGTTCTTTTATTAAATGCTAGCGGGTCGGGTGACTGTGACCGTCTTGCCCTATTACATCCTTTGCTCCTCGTCTGAATCCAGGGACTGGAAGCCCCACCGCTGTTCCCTGACACATCTCCATGATGAAGGATATATATATATATTTTTTTAAAGTCTTGCTGTTAGCTTGTTAACTTGTATGATAGTTGTATTCTACTCTGTAATATATCTGCTTGTGTGATAGGAAAATCCTTTCTTACTTGCTTTCTTAGAGTAAACAGTCTGAATGTCCTGCTTGCATATGTTGGGCTCGAATTCTCCTTGACACAGGGCTCTGAGACACACTTCCTCTAAGGAAACATACGTCCTGCTCATTTGGCCTCGTGCCCCTTGAGACAGGACACAAGCCAGGCCTAGAGAGGTTGCTGCAGCAGGAGTTCAGAGGGTGGTCTGGTGAGAAGTGTGACGTGCACGGGTGGACAGCTCCTTCTCAGTCTCCCTAATCCACGTGTCATCTGAGAACAAGCAACATTAGTGTCACCTGGGAGATGTGAGTGTCCTGACTTGCTGCATAAGACTCAGCATTTTAGGGCGGTGCCTGTGGCTCAAAGGAGTAGAGCACTGGTCCCATATGTCAGACATGGCGGGTTCAAACCCAGCCCTGGCCAAAAACTGCAAAAAAAAAAAAAAAAAAAAGACTCAGCATTTTTAATAAGGCCTGCAGGATATGCAGATACACATTGAAGTATGAAAAACACTGGCCTGGAGAAACAGATCTTTATGAAATAGAATTTTTAATAAAGAAATAGCAACATGAAAAGATGCTCAACACCACTCAGGGAAATGAAACCCCTGCAGTGAGCAGCTACCCTCACACTCATCAGGGAGGTTCCTACAGGCAAAACAAAACCACCCGAAAATAGTAAGTGTTGGCAAAGATGTGGGGAAAGAGAAACTAAGTGTGCCTTGATCGTGGGGGGGAATTTAAAATGGCATAGCTGCTGTGGAAAAGGGCATGGTAGTTCCTTAAAAAAATTAAACATAGAATTACCATGGGACACAGCAATTCCACCTCTGGGTATACACATAAAAGAATTGAAAGCAGGGAGTAGCAGATGTTCACATTACTGCGCTGATGATAGAGAGAAAGCTGAAAAAAGTCACGTGTCCATGGATGAATGGATGGGTAGGTGGATAGATGGATGGATGGGTGGATGGATGGATAGATGGATGGGTAGATGGGTGGATGGATGGATGGTTAGATGGATGGGTAGATGGGTGGGTGGATGGATGGATGGATGGATGGGTAGATGG
>NW_003852405.1:35601321-35632231 GCF_000181295.1 Otolemur garnettii | reverse complement strand
TGGGTGGGTGGATGGATGGATGGATGGATGGGTGGAGGGATGGATGGATGGATAAACAAAATGGGGCATGCATCCCACAGAGTAGTATTCAGCCTTGAAGAGAAATGAACTTTGTATGCAAACCACAACATGTGTGAACACTAAAGATGCTAGGCTCGGTGAAACAAACGATCCAGAAATTAAAGGCAAATGTTTTATGATTCCACTTACAAGAAGCACCCAGAAGAGTCAACTTCATAAGGCAGAAAGTAGAATGGTGGATCCCCAGGCCAGGGGAGGTGAGAGCACAGAGTTCCCGTTTGAGCTGGGACAGTCCTGGGGTAGATGGTGGTGGAGACTGCACAAAATGCCATGAGCTGTACACTTATACATGGTTAAAACACCTGATTTTGTGCTTTATATAGTTTACCACAATAAAAAGGTAATAACAGCAATGAAAGTTTATTTCAGAAAATTTAAAAACTACAGAGGGGTATAATGAAGATATTGGTCACTTGAACTTTCATCTCCAGAGATGCAGACTTGTGAGAATTTGGTGCCTGTGTTCCTGGTGGCCTCTGCATGCATGTACCCGCTTCTAACGGCTGCTGGGAATCACGCTGTTCTGGCTTTGTGACCACTGAGTTCTCCACGTGCCACTCCCCCAACTCAGCTTCCTTTCCTCCTTGGGAAGCTGTGAAGGAGGCTCTGTGTCCCCATTTTCAAGATGGAGAAACTTAGAAAACATTCTCAGGACCGCAGGTGAAAGAAATCTTTTGCCATCCCAGGTTCACGCCCCCTGCATCTATAATAAAAGACAGATTAATAAGAGAAAAAGCATATACATTTATTTAGTATGAGTTTCTTTATGACACAGGAGGCTTCAAAAATGAAAATATTTCCAGAACCCAGGGAAACATATATTTGTATTCCAGATTAACAAAGAAATGGCCCAGTGTGGAGAAGCCACTCGGATAAAGGGAGGGGACCTAATGAGAGTAACCGGGGAGTTGAACGAGGCCCGTTTGTCCAGATCTTCTCTGTGTCTTCAGAGATAGGGTCGTCCCTTTCCTCCAGGTCTGAGGTTACTCTGGAATGAGCGTCTTAGGCCCAACTTCAGGGGAGAAGGTCGGGAGGCAGAGTGATGTCCCGGGTTTGATGTCTAGGAGGAATGAGGGGAGCGGGGACCTGCTTCTGCTGTGCTCTCAAAGCCAAGGTGCTGTACTTTGGAGTGGTATTTCCTGAAGCCCACCAGGACCATATCAGTGGCACGGATATTGTATGTTCAGAAAGCCCCCATTGTCTCCGGGATCCGTTCTCTCCGCCTGCCACCCTGGGAGGGAGGCCAACCCATAGTTCAGAGACTTAGATGCATTTTACAAAGCAGGACATTGAGGATTGGAGACGTTACAAGTTGTCCACATATCACAGACTTATTTTCATAAGTATCTCATGAGGCAAGAGATGTGGTTTCTAAAAGAGTCTCCAGCGGCTGACTTGGATCTCCTGCAGCTCTTCACAGAAGCCTGGAACATGGGCTGGATTCAGAGGTCCCTTGGAATTCCAAGTGTGTCCTTTTGGGCTTGGGGCAAATTCAGTCCCTCCCTATACATGAGTGCTGGTGACCTGGCTGCACCCGGGCTGGACGCCCTTGGTTTTGGTCCACAATCTGCCTGAGGGCAAATCCTTCCTGGAGGAGAGGGAGGTGCAGGTTGGGGTGGCCAAGCACACCACGGGGCAATCCTGCCAGCTAGTGGCCACGCCGGGTATGGGCCCTGCCGCAGCCTGGGGACCAGCCACTCAGGGTGATTCAGTCCGAAGGGCACCAGCTTCTTACTGTGTGCACGAGGGAGTGAGGGGGACATGGGGAGTTGAAGAGACAGGTCCAAGGTATTGACAGAGTCAGGACTGAAATCCTGTCTCTTAGGTCGCAGTTCTTCAGAGATAGTTATTTAAGCACATTCAGCAATGATGACGAATAGCCCACCACGTGCAACATTATTTACATTTCTCATGATGAGCCTCTAATTGTAATGTCTCCAATCCTCAATGTCCTAGTGAGAATTTTTTTTTCCTGAGACAGTGTGTCGCTCCGTTGCCCAGGCTGGAGTGCAGTGGCTTCATCACAGTTCACAGCAACCTCTAACTCCTGGGCTCAAGTGAGCCTCCTGTCAGCTCCTGAAGTAACTGAGACTACAGGCACAAGCCACCATGCAGTGCTAATTGCTTTACTTTTTGTAGACCCATCTGTGTCTTGTTATTGCCCAGGCTGGTCTCGGACTCCTAACCTCAAGCAATCCTCCTGCCTTGGCCTCCCAAAGTGTTAGGATTATAGCATGAGACATCGTACCTGGCCACTTTTTCATGCCTATTTTATTTCTGATAAAAAATCAGATGCCAGGACTCCACTCCTAAAGATTCTGACTTACTATGTCTAGAATATGGCTTATAAAAAAAGTCACCAGGCGAAACCTGGTAGCTCATGCCTATAATCCCAGCACTCTGAGAGGCTGAGGTCAGGCGTTCGAGACCAGCCTGAGCAAGAGGGACACTCCATCTCTACTAAAAATAGAAAAATTAGTCAGGTATTGTGGTGGGTGCCTTTAGTCCCAGCTACTTGGGAGACTGAGGCAGGAGGATCACTAGGACCCAGGAGTTTGAGGTTGCTGTGAGCTAGTTTGATGCCATGACACTCTAGCTAGGGCAACAGAGACTCTGTCTCAAAAAAGAAAATCATCAATATTGAGCACCATTGGCATAGACAGAATACAAGAGAAGAGAATTAATAAAATTAGGAAGCACTCACATCTGGACAGAAGAAAAAAAGATGAGGTTGGTGAAGCATCAAGAGGACCAGGAGCACATCCTGTTACCAAGTTCAAGGCCACGGAGTTCTAAAGTTGAAGGTCCAGACGACAGTATGTAATTCTGGGAGGAAGGCAGAGAGAAGAGGACCTAGAGGAAGCCACTGCCCTTCACAGTGAGTAGCCACTGGGAGCCAAGAAAGACCTGATCCAAATTAGTGACGGCACAGAAATGTTCCCCGGAGCACTTCCTCATGACGCAGGATGTTAACGGGTGTCTGGCAGGAAAATGACTCCACGGTGAAATATGCTGGGAAAAATATTTGACTAAATTAACATAGTCTGTTATTTTGTTCCTCTGAACTTTTAGTTTGCAGACATGCAGTGCACTGTGAAAAAGATTTTGAATAGCTGTCAACTTGTTGAGAAATCGGTGTTTTATACAGCAATTTGGAAAATGGTCCGTTTAAGATATTGATCTTACTTGGTTTTGATACTTTCCTGATGGAGGAGATCTGAACGTGCTCAGAGGTAGAAAAGAAAAATTTGGGAAAAGAGGGGTGTGAAGATTCAAAAAAAGACACTGCACTAATTTTTTTTTTTTTTTTTTTGGCGACAGAGTCTCACTATGTCACCCTCAGTAGAGTGCCACTGAGGCGTCATAGCTCACAGCAACCACCAACTCCTGGGCTCAAATGATTGTCTTGCCTCAGCCTCCCAAGTAGCTGGAACTATAGGTGCCTGCCACAACATTTGGTTATTTTTTTGTTGCAGTTGTCATTGTTTAGCTGGCCCGGCCAGGTTGGAACCCGCCATCTCGGGTGTTTGTAGCTGGCATCCTAACCACTGAGCTACAGGTGCCAAACGGACACTGCAGTAACCTCAGCCTTGGGCAGTAGGGGGGACTAGGGGAGTGGTGGGGATGATGGTAGTGAGAATCGGGAATAAACCCTGAACTGTTTTTAGTAGATTTGTTTACTGTAGCAGTATTGGTGAAACAATTCTGAAACTAGATTGCTAGAAAAAAGTGTGCATGTGCATCTTTGTATACCTGTATACTTTGGTGGTTTAGGTATTTAAGTGTATTCGCGTGTTTGTATGCACCTGTGCGCACAGACCTCCTGGCCTCTTCCCTCCCGAGGAAGTGCTGAGCACGTCATTGCCCAGATCTTGACCTTTGATACTTTCCCACACTACAGGAAGTGGAGATGCTTGGAAAAATGGTTGACTTGACAGGCTCCATCCTTAAAAGTTCTCACTTAGTGGTCTGGACGTGCCCTAGGCATCTGCAGTTTTAAAGCTGGGGTAGGGTAGTCAGGAGATGGACCAGGAACACCTTGTTGGCCAGTTAGTAAGGAAATGTTAAAAATCAGTCAATCAACCAGAAGTAAATGATGCCACACGCCACCAGCCAGCTTTTGTAGAGCTTCCAATGGCCAAATCCAGACAACTGAATCAACAAAATAGTTAAGTTCAGTAATGAATTCTAAACACTGCAAAGCATAGAAATGTATGAGTCTGTACTGATGAAAAGTGGAGGAGCAGGAGGGGCCCTTGGTCATAGTAGAATGCCAAGGGCAAAGTCAGAGACCTCCCAGCTGTGCTGGTGACGGTTGGCTAAGGCCTCATCAGTGATGCTAACTGCCAAGGGAAACTTTGCCCAGGCTCAGAATATTTCCATGGTCTTTTGGATGTTAGCGTTTCTTCACAGCCTGATTACTTGATGCAGAAGAGAATAAAAAACATTTTTCAGAAAAATACATAGTGGAGAATTTAGACAACATTTGCATCAGATGTTCAGAATGACTATCTCTAATATTAGAGGGTCAGATAGAAGTCACGGGGTTCCAGGAATGATGCCTTGAGGAGGACACAGCATTGTCTACACTAGAGGGGGGCCCGGAAGGGCATTAGCTCAACTGCCAACATCGGAATGCGGATGGCAGGTTACACATCTGATTATTTAGGGGTTACCTCTGTCTTAGGAAATATGTATTAAAGTACTTAGGAGAAAAGGGCCACGATGTAGCCATATGTAATGTGATAAATGTTAATGATGGGCAGATCTCGATAAAAAGCATATGGGCATTCATTTTTCCTATTTTTATTTTTATGACATTTTGTAAGTTTGAAATTATTTCCGAATAAAAAGTTAATTTAAATGACATTGAGTGCTAAAAATAATGGAAGAGGATGTTAAGCATAATATTATTTAGCAGAAATGACAAATGCACACACATCGTTATGGCAGTTGGACAAAACCTTCCGTGAAACAACTGCTTGATTGGCTAAGTGGACCAACCAATGGAAAGCAGCCCTGTCCTGTTGTGCAATAGTGGTTTAAGGAGAGTTAGAGAGTATTTCAAAATGAATCCACTTGAAAAACAACACAGAATTCTCATTCTCAAAAACAACACTGTTTATTCAATTATAATATGGCATGCATTTGGCAAAGATAAGCAGGATTAATTCAGAGATTAACAACACTTCTAATTTCTAGGATGACTAGCAAGTCTAATGGGATCTATTTGCACTAAGAGATAAATAAGAATCCCACAACCAGTTGTCTTATGAGATGAGAAATGATAATGTTTACAGTCCAAGCACACATCCTCTGACTGCTGTTTCCATGGCACTGTGTCTCTGACAAGGCATTTTTATTTTGAACATTGTTTATTGTCTAAGACATATTTTGTGGGTTGGATGTGGTGGCTCATGCCTGTAATCCCAGTACTCTGGGAGGTGGAGGTGAGCGGATCATCTGAGCTCAGGAGTTTGAGACCAACCTGAGTAAGAGTGAGACCCCTGTCTCTAAAAAT
This sequence comes from Otolemur garnettii, assembly GCF_000181295.1. NCBI lineage: Eukaryota > Metazoa > Chordata > Mammalia > Primates > Galagidae > Otolemur > Otolemur garnettii. Next base: position 35,626,629 of record NW_003852405.1, on the reverse strand, counting down.
AGCCAGGTTTGGGGGAGGGCGCCTGTAGTCCCAGCTACTCGGGAGGCTGAAGCAAGAGGATCACTTGAGCCCAGGACTCTGAGAATGCTGTGAGCTATGATGCCACAGCACTCTACCCAGGCTGACAAAGTGAGATTTTGTCTCAAAAAAAAAAAAAAGGACATATTTTGTATTTCTTCTTTGAGAAGAAGAAACCTCAGAAACCTTTTGCTGAGGTTTTTGGCCCCTTGTCCCAGCTCCAGCCACTGAGCGTCCAGCTGCACCTGAACTGGGGCCAACTTCCCAGGAGGAAAAAGTGGCGTTTCTTTGCCCTGCACACCTTTCACCTCTGCTCTGTGGACACTGAGGCTGACGCTGAGGACACACTCAACGTCCCCACCGTGTGCAGCTCAGTCCTACGGAGGGAATTAACCCACTGGATGAAATCAGTGGACGATTGAGCCCATCAGGACAGGCTGTTCTATCAATTAGTCTCCTACACACCTTTTGGAGGAAGTTGCTAGAAGACCAAGGAATCGGATGTGTTGAACACCCAGAGGAGGCAGTCGTGCTCCCCATATTGACTCTCATTTTCCCTGCCTCACTCTTCCTTTCTCTCCTCCTCACTCCCTGGCGTTGCTTCTGCAGTAAGATCACAGCACGGAACCTCTGCCTCAGGCTCTGCTTTCCTGGACATCCAGACTGAGATAGTTGCTTAATGGATTTTGGAAAGAATGGAAATGGTGAAGGTGCTTGGTTCGTATTTTTATTTTGAGGCTTAGCACCCCCTAGTGGACTCTCTTTTTTTGCTTTCCATCGTCAAGGCAGCCCCCAAAAGGTGGTTTTCGTGCCCTGAAACGTTTTCAAGCAGAAATAGGTCAGGCCAGTACACTACGAAGTAAAAAGGGGCTGCGTCTCTGCCCTGCCCACTGCAGGTGCTAGCTGGCGTCTTCGCACATCTCTGTTAATCCCTGGAGGAATCCTATAAAAATGGAAAATCTAAGATGACCTCAACCTGTCCCGTGTGATTGACGTTAATCATAAATGGGGAAAAAATCAATTCTGATAGATCTTCCAGAGAATCTTCATCAAAAAACCCGGTGTTCTTGGATACGTCTTAGACGCCTTTGCCCCATGCTGCCTGTTTCTGTGTTGTTTGGAGTCAAAGCACAAACATCCTCCCACTCCTGTTTCCATGGCACTGCATCTTTGACGAGGTCTCCGCCAACCGTGCACTGTTTATTCTGAGCTGTTCGTGACAGCCTATATTCCTGACCTCTGCCCCTGTCAGAGCCGGCGCTCAGTATCCATCTGTATTAGTGAGGCTTTCATTTTCGTAGATGTCTAACACATCCTTTCTGTTGCTAATCTTAAAGGTCATGGTCACCTGTGAGAGATAGTTAACATTTTGTTTTTGCTACCCAGTATCCACTTATCCTTTTAATGCTGTCTGATTTTATTTTGAGATATGGAATCCTCCTTCACTTTCATACATCATGTTTCTCTTTGATGGTGCCTTAAGCTTCAGGCTCCAGGTCTCATTAGTGTATTTCATCACCCTGGTGAATGGCTCAGTGTTGGGCATGTGCTCAATTCGAGATCATAAAATCTAAGGAGATTTGATTCTGGATTTTGTTTTCTTCCCTCACCCCCATGATTCTGAATTTTTTTGTTCAACTTTTTGGGAAAAGAATTATATTTTCCACTGACCCAGGTGTTATGATGTGAGGATGTAGCTGCTGGGAGCCACCATGAAATGTCTGAGAATGAGGCCCAGACAGAGGAAGCAGAACTCAGTGACAGGTCTCAGAGATGTGGCTCCGTTCCTGAATGGGCCATTGGTGATGGCAGGCCTTGTGGACTTTACAGTCACATCAGCTGAAACTTTCCTGCCTTGTTTAAGCTAGATTAAGTCGGGCTTTTTAATCACTTGCAACAGAAAGATTCCATTTATTTATTTATTTTATTAAATCATAACTGTGTACTTTACCACATTTATGGGGTACAATGTGCTGATTTTATATACTATTTGGAGTACTTACATCAAGCGGGTTAACACAGCCTTCACCTCACTTACTTAATTGTTGTGTTAAGACATTTATACTGTACTCTTAATAGATTTGACACGTACCCTTGCAATTAGTAACTGGTTTAACTCTGAACTTGGAGCCTTGTCCCCACCTGATCCACCCTTGGTCTTAATCATTGTAGTGAATGGCACTCCTGTCCATGCAGCATGCCGGCTGGAAACCGAGGACTTACCCTGACACCTGACTTCTCCACAGTCCCATACCCACTCCACTGGTGAGTTTTGGATATTTTGCCACTAAATTATTTCTTGAATCTATCTCCCTCTGTTTATTCCACATCCAGCAACCTAATTCAAGATAGCTGCATCTCTGACCTGAATTATGACGGCTGCAAATGACCCTCAAACCTCTCTGAATACCCTCCACACACTGTCTCATCTGGTCTCTGGTTTCCATACAGAGATTTTTTTCCAAAATACAAATCTGATCACATCCTCTCCTTCTCATCCAGTCCTCTGATCAAAACCCCACAGTTACTCTTGGAATAATGAAAACCCACCAGAAGGTCTGACTCTCGCCCATCCCTTTCCCCTCGAGTCGAGCCCTGACCTAGTTACAGGGCCGTTTACGTGTTGGTTCTTCTGCCTGCAATGGTCTTTCCTTCCATTTTCAGGTCTTGGTTCTGAGTCATTTCCTCAAATCAACTTGTCTTGGGCCCACGATTAGGTAAATAACACTACTAAAGACTTTTCCATCACTGCAGGCTTGGTTTGGGGTCTGTCAGAATGTAGGGATGCTGCTGCTTTCCTGGCTCCAGTTTTATTCTTTTAGCCTGAAGTAAATGTTAAGGCAGAAACCAGTCAATAGAATTCTCAAAACTGTACTGTGTCTGCACTTCCGTTTGTCTGAAGGAGGTCTTGATTCCCAGAGCAGGTGTTGATGGGACAGACATGTGGTTGGATGGTGGTGGGGGCATAAGGTGGGAGGAGGTGCCTGTGAAAAGCCATCAGCGTAGACCAGATGGACCAGGTGTCCTAGATCTTATTGTTAACCTTGGCTTGGAGCAAAATCTTCTTAATTTTGCTCTAATGTCAAAGCTTGAAGGGTAGATTTAGTAGCTCTCGTGGCAGCTACTGCAGTGTGTTGCCCTTATCCTCTAAGAAGTGGGGACTCTCTGCTGGCAGCCTCTGGATGCTGCATCTTTGGGGTGCATTGAAGTGACCATGATGAGACTACATGCCCCCTGGGGTGCTCTCAGTCATGTCCTGCACATGTCTAGTCACAGCAGCTGAGCCCTGCCTGCCCAGGGTGAGACTCTGCTGGTGGGCAGACCTCGCTCTGGCCTGCCCCGTTGGCCTGGTCAAGACTTTCTCAGATCTGCCCTGCAGTCCAGGGCGCTCCCTTTCCCACCTCCCACCTGGCTCCTCCCCGTCACGGGCGTCAGGTGAGCACGAGGCCTCTCTGTTCCTCCTCCTCTCTTGTCCCCAGTCGCTTCCTCTAATGAATCACTTGCACATCTGATTCTGTTTTGGCCGCTTCTAGGAGGATCTGAACACATTCATTTGGGAGCTGCGTGTGGAACACAGGCTGTGGATGTGCTTCTCTTTCCTTTCACTGTGTCTGGAGGGAGGAAAGCAGGTGCAGTGTTGATGAGGCAGGTTGTCTCTGACCACCTGTCTGAGGGGATGTGAGGCTGCCGCACGCTTCAGAACTGATCATCTCCAGCCATCAGTTCCTCCCCCATCTCCCGATGAGGGAGACCTGTAGGTCTAGGAGGGGTGGACCCGTCCCTGAGCAGCCGTCTAGGTGTTGGTGGTACCGTGAAGGATCAGCTGCATCTCCCACCTGACAGCCGTCTGCCACCTGACAGCCGTCTCACTTCTCCAAAGCACGTGCCTCAGATACACCAGTTCCCTTTGCTGGAGGCCTCTCCCTCTGTTCCCGCCCATCTTTTGATGTCCCTGTGGTGATCTGATTGTTCACGCCTGTCAGGAGACACACTGTGTGTGCGGCAAGAATAGCGTTGGGGCTGAACCTTGCTGCCTTCTGCCTGATTTTTTTCAATACCCATTCCTTCCTTCCAAAATGCTCTCTCCAAGTTTCGGTAGCAAGCTCTGAGGCTGAGCAGATAAGAAGCTGGCAGGAGGGTCCTGCCTTCTCTTCTTGCAGTCCCACTATAGGACAGCTGCTTGTTGAATGAAGCCCCCTGAACCAGGAGTGAGGGTTCATGCAACAAACTCCTGAAATCCAGAAGCCTGAATCTGACCCCCAAAGAACTCTTCTTATTCCTCAGCTCTTTTTTTTTTTTTTTGGTCAGGGCTGGGTTTGAACCCGCCACCCCTGGTGTCTGGGGCCGGTGCCCCACTCCTTGTCTTCAGCTCATTTTTATTTTTCCTCTCTTCCCCTGGCAAGGGGACAGAGGTGGTGAGGATAAACTCTTCTTGAGTTTTCTCGGATTTTTTTCTTTGGTCTCACTGTGTACAGCTCTTCATTGAACTTGGCCTAGGTTCTGGAACACTTTGGAGTGGGTTTGGGGACAGCGGGGGAAGGAGAGCAACTTGATGTTTTAAGTGCCTCTTAAACATACATTTTGCAAATTACTTGCAGTGCCTGCCTTACTGAGTTTCAGGCTTTAAGAAGATAAGACAGAGTGTTTAGAATCGTGCCTGGGCATAGCAAACAATCAGTCATGTTAGTTATTATTTACATTGATTAAAAATTCAGCTTAAGGCTCTGTGCCTGTAGTTCAGTGGCTATGGCGCCAACCACATACACCGGGGCTGGTAGGTTTGAACCCAGCCTGGGCTTGCTAAACAACAAGGGCAACAACAACAACATAGCCAGGAGTTGTGGCAGGCAACTATAGTCCCAGTTACTTGGGAGACTGAGGCAAGAGAATTGCTTAAGCCTAAGAGTTTGAGGGTGCTGTGAGCTGTCATGCCATGGCCCCCTCCTAGGGTGACAAAGTAAGACTGTGTCTCAAAAAAAAAATTGGCTTAAAATAGAAAAAAAATTATTACATAAAAATCTTATAATGCATATTTCCTGATTCTCCCAGCAAAAGTGAAAATTTATAGAATGCTCATTTTATTCAAAATGCCAAAAGAAACACTATGGTGTATTTATAGTTTTAGGAATCATGAAATTCTGGTTTATTAGGAAATGCACAGGCACAGAGTGGAAGGGGGGCAACGTGGCCCAGCCCCTCAGTGCCGGCCACCTGTCTTCTGGGTGTGTCCTTCCCGTGGGGTCGCCCCTCGGCTGTGCTTTGGGCACCGCCAGCTCAAGAGCAAATGACTCTCACTGTGGGAAAATAACGATGCTTTCTCTGCACGTCGCACCTCTGACGGAGTCATTTCCCTGTGTCTGGGACACCCCACGTCACCAGGGTATACGCTGCAGACTGGCCCCGGGGCCTCCCAGGGTCGGGTTTGCCAGGCCTTTCCCTGCCTCTGGGTCCAGATACCACAGCACGTTTTCCCTCAGTTATCATAATGGTGTGTTTAAAAAGCAGCGAGCATTATAATACCGTTTTAAAACAGTTCCATTTCTCTAATGCTGCCAGTATGGATGTACTAGAGATCACCTTTCCAGCAGGGGTTGGCAAGCTGCCGCCACCGCCTGTTTCCTAAGTGAGGTGTGATTGGAGCACAGCTGGGTTTGCACCTCTGCGCTCGAGGGCAGAGCCCCTCAGGTGTGGCACGGACCACAGACCGGCTCATCTGGAGTACCAGCCGTCTGGCCCTCGGCGGGTAAAGCTTGCTGACGCTGCTCTGCAATGTGGTCCCTTCCGCAGAGGAATGAATGTCCAGCCGGGGTGGGCAGGGCAGGGCAGGGCAGGTCTCTGAGAGCTTCCCTCACAGGCAGGTCCTTGGCCACTTCTGAAGGGGAGGGAAGAGGACATAGAACATAATTATTTTCTAGATTATCTCAACTGAGTTTTATGAGCAGGCAAGATGAGCAGGAATCAGTGCTGCTGCAAAGAGCCTCCCGGTCCTCTCTAAGTTCCTTTAAGGCCCAGTCCCCCCTTCTGAAGCCATATTAATATGACACCGTCTACTGGAATGGGGAGGAGGGTGGGCTGGGCAGACATTCCCTTTCATCTGTGTCTGCCTGAAGTTGGCAGCCTTCCCTCTGAGGCTTGGGACTCCACAGTGATCCCCGTGCTCTTTTAATATTAATAGTCTGCTCAGCAGGGGACAGCTTCTGAAGTCTACCTGAATTTTGCAGTTGATGTATGTTTCTTCCAAGTTGGTTTTTTCCCTTCTTTTTGAGAATGACTGATGGACAGTGGGTGACTTCCTCACTGTGCCCTTCCTGAGTCTTAGCGTATTTCTTACTTTCCTTTGGTCTCTCTGGCAGTGTTTTGTATGTCTTTTTTTTTTTTAAATCTCTATTTTCCAGTTCACTAAATCTCTCCACTGCTGAATCTAATTTGCTCTTTTGTAATTTTGATTTTTCTCCATTTGGTTCAGTCTGTCACTGCTTTGTCCAAATCGTTGTGTGACTTTCCATTTCACTCGGAGTTAATGACCAGGTTCTCCTAACAGAAGCCGAGGCCCTGTGTGATTTGAGCCTGAATGTCTGGTCTCTTCTTTCACGGTTTTCCTCTTGCTCACCTACCTCCCCCTGGCCTCCATGCCGTCCCCAGTCCACCAGCAGCTGAGTCTCTGTCTCTGCACAGTCGTCACGCGGCCACCTGTCTGTTCACTTTCTTTCAGTCTGTGTTCCGATGTTGTGTTCTACTGGGGTCTGTGTGCAAATACTGTGCACATTCCCCGGTCATTTTTATTTTGTGCACGTTACTGTCTAATATGCTATCTACTTGGCTAGCAACTCTTGAGTATCAGTAGAAGCTCCATGAAGGCAGAGACTTTGCCTTAGCGTCCCACTGTTACATTCTCAGAGGTTAAACACCTGCTCACAGAAGGTGCTCACTAAGTTTCTGTTTAATAAAAGAAGAGATTCTATGAGGGATGTGCACTATTTTTGTTGTTCTCCTCAGGAAGACTTCTGACGTATTATGTGTCTCCCTTAGAGAATTATGCTTCAAACTGAGCACTGCATTTTGGGTTGAACAGCATGGCCTAGGTGGGAAACATCACCTCCATTGTTATGGACGTAGTACTTCTTCTATATGTTTGGTGATTAAGACTAAGGATATTAACTGACCTAGTAAGTTTCTTGAGATACTTTTTTTTTTCTTTTTAACATACTGGCTTTTTACAAAAGTCCCCCCTATAGCATTTGTGCTGTGGTGTGGGTTTCTGGGTCCAAATGCAGAATTTTATCTGTATGCAAATATCATTGCTTAGATGGGCTTTTCAAGATCATCTTAAATTCTAGTCCTCTCAGCCAGCTGATGACCATTCTAAGCACATGTCATGTTTATATTTGATCAACATGGTGATTGTGTCCTCGCTAATATAAACCATTAACAAAATGTTGACAGGATCAAATTGGAGAATGAGCACCTCTGGCCACCACTTTAAGACTACTCATGCTGCTCATCCAGTTGCAAATGCATGCACCTCTGTGTACTATATTTTTCAAACCTCTTCCTTAGCAGGACAAGGGAACTCAGAAAGGTGAATGAGCTGTCCAAGGAAATCGGAGAGGTGAACGAGCTGTCCAAGGAACTCAGGGAGGTGAACGAGCTGTCCAAGGAACTCAGGGAGGTGAACGAGCTGTCCAAGGAACTCAGAAGAATGAACAAGCTGTCCAAGGAACTCAGGGAGGTGAATGAGCTGTCCTAGGAACTCGGGGAGGTGAATGAGCTGTCCTAGGAACTCGGGGAGGTGAATGAGCTGTCCAAGGATGGTTGGCTAGTAAACTGCAGGTGTAAGACCAGAACGCTGGTCCCAGGTCCTTCCCACTATTGCATGATCCATTTCTCTGTCCTCTATAACTCCCAGCACAATGTTTTGCAAGTCCTCAATAAACACATATCTATTGTTAATTAATGTGACATGCCTCGATTTTCTTGTAAAGCAAATGCTTCATTTGGACTTACGGTTCTCAACTGGGGATGATTTTGTCTGCAGGGAATGTTTGCATTTTTGATTGTCAGGGATGGGACATGGCACTGACATCAAGTGGCAGAAGTCAGGGACGCGGCTAAGCACCCTCCATCCCACAGAGCAGCCCCCACGGTGAGACTTACCTGGCCCAAAATGTGCTGAGATTGAGCAACCCTGATTTATAACTTAGGTTATTGATTTGTAGGCTGTTAAGAGGAGGTCTAAGTGTACTGAAGCTGGCTATCTTTTTCCCTCTCTGTTTTCCTTGTTAACAGACCCAGTAAAGAGTAGCTATAAACAGAGAAACACAGGTAAAACCCTGCCAGGCCAGCTCCTGTTACCACCGAGGTCCCTCCTGGTGCCTGTGCAGAGGGGTGCACGTCAAAACCGAACTTTCCAGCTGGGATGGAGAAAGTTGTGCTTATTACATATTCATGTTGGCACTGCTCATCTTCCCTTAAAAGATTCAGGGCACATCATTAATTAAAGCAATGAATTCCCCAGAAACAACACTAATTAAACCTCAAAATCAAAACAGCATAGAAAAGCAGACTCCGTTTTTCCCATCCCATCTAAGCAGCTGAGAGATTCACACAGCTTCATCAGGCCATGTGGGGAACGATGCCTTTGACCAGGAAGGCAGACCAGCCACCTCCACCTAAGCTCTCTTCCTCTCACTGCTGATTCCAAAGTGAGCCGTGGCACAGTTGCCAAGTAGCTGGCTGCTGGTGGCCGTGGGTCAGTCACACGGCATGTGGTTTATCTTTCATAACAAAGCAGTGAAACTGTGCAGTAGTGGGAGGGTTAGAGTTCAAGGCATCAGAGATGCCCTCTGTTAACCCAGACAACCTCGCCCTCTGCCCTTTCACTCAATGCCTGATGCCTGGGCAACTTTGTGGCTTAACGCCCACGTATTTGCTGATTATGTCCACGTAATTACTTTTCATTCCAAGAACTATGCTAAATACTTGTGTGCTTGATCTTTTAAAAAACATCCTTCGACAACCCTGTGGCATATGATTCACATTTTCTAGATTATGAAATTAAGGTAAGATCTTGTCTAAGATCCCACCTGCAGTGAGTGCAAACTCTGGGGCTCAGACCTGGGCCTTCTTCTGTCTCTCTTCATTCTCAGTCGGGTGTTTGCTTCGGGTCCCCACTGTTTCTCGCCGCTTTGCCACCCTGCTTCCTCGTTAGACTCCCCAGTCTTTAGACTTCTGGAGTCCATGGTCCTCCCCACTATCGTATAATGCTTGTAGCATTGTTATAATTTCTGTAACACCAAGCACAGTGTTTTGCAATAAATCTCAGTAACAACTCAGGGAAACAGTCTGGTTCCTGACCTTGAATGACTGTTTGAACCTTGCTGTGCGACTTGGAATTGAGTTTGAGTGGGATGAGACGCCAGCACAGATTTCTATAGAAGTGATGTAGTCGGAGAAGGTTTAGGGCACGTGTTGCGGTTGGGTGGAAGCTGAGGAGAGGAGAGAAGGAGGGTAGGGCATGGAGTGGGGACACGAGAGATTACAGGCAGGGAGCCCAGGGGGAAAACTGCTGTCAGCCGGTAAAAAGGGAAGAGAGGGAAACTGAGTCCCCTGGAAGGGAAAGGGGAAGGGGAAGGGGAAAACGGGCTCCTGTGGTTTGAAGCAGGCGCCCTCAAAGGCATGCCGTTTGCCCTGTGCATGTTGGGCTCAAGCCTGTGTGCAGGGAGTATTTACAACACGTGCTGGATGTCAAAAAAGAAGAAAAACAAGGCCCAGACATGAGATGAGCCTCATAGAACTCTGACCGAGACAGGGAACCAACCCAGCGACCTCAGGAGGCCAAGGGAGAGACGTCTACTCACCTTCTTTCTTTCCCCCTGGGCTTTGTACTCCATTTTCTCTTCAGGGTTTCCCTCTGTTCTCACTCACTCTCTTCTCTGCCTCTGAGGTGCTTACAGTTCATCATGGCTCAGGGGCTCTGCAGGCCCGGAGCTGCCTGTTGAACGGTGCTGGAACTCCGATTCAGCTGAGCTTTAGAATGTGGTTTCTGCTTTGAGTGCCGGACACGCTGCAGGGGCTGGGCTTGGGGATGTGCAGCTTTTGTTTCTACAATAGTCACTGAAAAAGTTTCAGAGCCACTTTCGAATAATAAGTAGAAAAAACAAACTTTTTCCTCTTCCTATTCCATTCTTTTTTTCCTCTTGTTTCCATCACATCAACTAGTATTATTATGGATCAAATTTGTATTAAAATGATTATGTGCCAATACAGAATTTTGCTTTATCTTCTAACTAATAGCTCATAGAAATATGTACCATTATCTAGCACTTTCCATGTGCTAAGAGTGCTTTTTTATTCTCACTATCCTATTACATTCTTAAACATAAAAGATTGCAGTGATCAGTGAATGTGTGTGTGCATGGGTTTGGGGGCAGCCCCGTCACACCAATCAAAAACCCAGTTCTGTAGTGGACATGTGGGTGTCTGCTAGTGAAGTTCGATTCTGATGTTCTCTACCTGCTCTGCCTTGAGGTAGCCTCAGACCCCCACACTGAGAGCTCAGTCCATGGGACCACGCCTTACTTCAGACGCCATTGCACATCCAGGCTTCTGGAACCTTGGGCTGATGGGCTGTGAACTGGGTTTCCACACAACCCCCCTTCAGGTGTGATTCATTTGCTAGAGCAGCTCACAGAACTCAGGAAACACTCCACTTATGCTCTTATTCACCATCCCAAAGCCCCCTAAAGTCAGCCCTTTTGAGTTGAAATGGAGGCTTCGTTATGTAGCCATGATTGATTGACTCACTGGCCATTGACAATCAACTTGACTTTCAGCCCCTCTTCCCTCCCTGACGGTGGGTGTGGGGCTGCGTGTTCTCACCCTCTAAGCACATAGTTAATTCCCCTGGCAACCAGCCCCTCATCCTGGGTTTATCTAGGAATTTTCCAAAACTCACTTCATTAGCATAAACTCAGGTGTGGTTGCAAGGGTCTGTTATAAATATCAGAAACCGAGGTCCACCTTGGCTGCTCTGCTGATGTCCGGAGCGGCTCAGGAAGAGAGGACAGGAGACTGAATCTTTTAATGAAAAATTCCTCAATTGTTCTAGTCACTTAGGAAATTACAAGGGTTATGGTCAGCCAGGAACTATGGATGAATACCAAAATATATATTTTGTAATATCATAAATAGTCTCTGTGCTTTCCTGTCAATCTCTCAGGATTCCTTTGAACACAGGCCTGTTATGCAGCTGTGATGCAAATGGCCTTCCATTTATAACAAACCTAAAAGATTCTCAAATAATGCAACCCCATCACCAAAGGCTTTCACGTGGGCTTTTGAGCAAAATGAAGAAAAATGGCATGTAAGCTTGCATCCATTCCCAATGTAAATCGCCATTTCATTAAAAATGGAGTTTGTAACGGGGAAATCATAATTTAAATGAATGAATGCTCAAATGATACTTGTTCTTGCCAATTATTTTTTAATGTAATATAAAATCTCTGTATTCATAATAACGTTCCTTTCCTATGCGGGAACGCCACCCTCGGCAGTGTGTTATTCAGGGCTTAATTATTCTATAGATGCCTCATTCATATGCATGCAGATATATCTGGCTGCGCTGCATTTTAATGAAGATGCTGAAAAAGCAGCAGGCGATAATTTCTGACAGAATTCTGTCAGGACGAACAATGGGAGCTCCTGAAGAGGACTAGGAAATAGCACAGCCCAGAAAGAAAATTAAAAATCCATTTAAATATTTTAATTATAATCTTCATTAGGGAAGATTTAAAATCCTTTTGCACAGCAGAGCTTCTATAGTTGAGGAGCTGGGGTTTTTTGCTAGAGGAGAATAATTTTGAGGAAGGGGGATATTTGCAGGACACACAGCCTGGCTCTGCTCCCTTCCTCGGCCCTCCCTTAGGCTGGCTTCTTTTTATTGAGGTAGTAAAGGGAGAAGGAGGGGAAGATTTTTTCGTGTTTTTTTCCCCCCATGTGCTAGATATCCATGGAGTATAAGCTTAGGGTTTCAGCATTGTCTGGCTGAACCTCAAACTTTTATCCTTCACGGCTCAGAAAGCCCTGCATGGCTAGAAACACTTGAGACCGTTTTCTGCTGTAGGGATTGCCCCAATTTTGCTAAGGTTTCTCTCTTTCTCATCTTGCTAGACAGGGAGAAAGATCAGAGAAATGATAGAATTGTCAAAAGCACATACAAATGATAGAATTGTCAAAAGCACATACGATCAGCTAAGTCAATGGTAAAATAGGTCGAGCTGTGGCTTCGGAGAAACAGCAAAGCTGCTGCTGTGTGTAAGATACTATGAACATGCGAGAGCCCAGAGAGGGGGCCTGGGGTGCTGTGGGAGGCTGGTATTTTCTAGAAGGGTGAGGAGCTGTGTAGAACTTACGTCCACATACCACGTTACAAATAAAAGTTTATAGTAGCCTTACTTATACACAACTGGACACCCCTGAGTAGGTGGATGGATAAACCACCTGGTCTGTCCACAGAATGGAGTATTGTTCAGTGTAAGAAGAAATGATCTGGGCATTGCCTGTGCTCAAAGGAGTAGGACGCTGGCTCCATATGCTGGAGGTGGTGGGTTCAAGCCCAGCCCCAGCCAAACTCTACAAAAAAAAAAAAGAAAAGAAAAGAAATGAGCTAGCAAGCCACAAGAAGGCACAGTGAATCTTAAATGTATGTTTCTAAGTGAAATAAGCCTGTCCAAAAAGGCTTCTGTGATCCTAATCATGTGACAAGCTTGACAAGACACAGCTACAGAGACCAGGGTTCTGGATTTGGCACAGATGATGATGATGGCAGTGAAAGTGAATAAATGAAGGGCAGAGAATTTTTTTGGATATTGAAATGATTCTGTATGATCATGTAACTGAGGATATGTTAAAACTTCAGAGCAAAAAGGAGTGAGCATTAAGGGTGCAAATGTAAGCAAATCATGCAGGAGGTTGAGCGAATTCCAGGATTAAATCCAGACTCTGAGGAAACCATGAATGCATATATTACAAATGTACAAGACAAACTCACTGAAGGGAGGGGGCACTGGGCGCTGACATAAGCCACCTTTTATGGTGATGGTTTGCTAAATCACACATATACCTGTGTACACACCTCCTTTGGGGCCCATGTGACCCCGGCTCCTGACCCAGTCTCACCCCACTGTGTGCGGGTAGGAGGACATGGCACCAGCAGCCGCCTTGCACTCCCCCGCGCAGAGCCTCCATATTGACATAAAGAGATGACTGGATCAATAATACCCAGAGATGCAGTATATCCTGAGTCTTCCTACAATGCACCTTCTCTACAAATCCTTTCTAGAAATATACTTGTTCAGTTGCCGTGGTTCCCTGGCAAGCAGCCCTGCCCCTGATGGGGTTGGACTGGTAATGTTACTTGGTTTGCACCTTTGTTTCAGTGATAGAATGTTTTTGAGAGAGTAGGGTTAAAATCTGGCCTGGCCTTGATGCGCCAGGTAAGGAGGAGTCCGCCCTTTCTCCAGGCTGTTCTGTAAAACTCAGTGCAGTGCCATTATAGACACTCGTGTCCATCCCTGGGCGAGGGGAGACCAAATCTAGCCCCCGTTCCTGTCCCTAGGAGCTTGCCCTGGGCCTGGCACCTGGGAGGTACTTGGCAAATGTCTTTTGAATGAACGATGAATGGCGTGAGCAGTTGGTTAACAAAAGGCTGTGGCTTCCAACGAGGGGAGCCCTGGGAAGCACAGTCTGACCGCATTTAGCACCTGAAGGCTGGTGGAGTAGGGCAGGAGGAGCTGGCACGTCTGGGCAGCCTGCGGTAACTAGCGGTGCTCCTAGGGAAGATCTTTGGAAAGATGGAAGGGAAGGAAGGCAGTGAAAGATGGTTAAATGGGAAAGGAAGTTCAAGGGCAGGGGAACAGAAAGAGGATTGGGGAAGAAAGACGGAGGGAAGGAAGACAGGTTAACCTAGACGGTTAAATGGGAAAGGAAGTTCAAGGGCAGGGGAACAGAAAGAGGATTGGGGAAGAAAGGCCACCTGTGGCCTGGACTCTTCCCCTCCGCTCCTGTCAGCTCCCATCCCGCTGGCCTGCAGGGATCCCCCCTGTAGTCCTTCATTACTTGCTCCTGTTCTGATCAGATGAGTTGCTGTGCAGGATGAAGAATTATAAGCAGGTGGAGAACAACAACTGAATGGAAAGGTTAGGAATTCTTTAAGCCAAGAAACTCAAGAGATGTTGAAATGCCGGGCTGCAGTGCTGCGCCTCCCTCCCCGAGAGGCAGGCCTTCCAGATGACTAATTGCCCTTCCCCGTACCTCCTGCTGTGTGCTAGTGGCAACAGCCCACCAACAGCCCCAGGTTCTGTTTTTCCAGTGTCTGCCAGGATGGCTGCTGGGCGGATTGCAGGGTTGGCTGGGGTAGACTAAGGTTACGCCAAGATCTCTTCAAAGTAAGCGCCATTTGGGAGAAACTACTGTACATTTCCAAAGCAGAGATGATGATGACAGAGACATGACCTTCAAAGAAAGAGACCTCAGTCTTTGCCTGATTTTTATTTGTCAAAATAGCCAACAGAAGGTCTGGCTAAGGGTCGTGTTTCCAGAAAAATTACAACTTGTCACTTTCTTTCTTGAAAATGCTTTTTTAAGAAGCAGGGGATAAACATTGGAATGTAGGTTTCTTTTTGTTCCATTATGAAAATATTCTTAGGGTCTCTTAAATGCCTTCTGAAATTTGGCAGTTGACATTTAAAGTATAATTTCGATTTATTTAAATGAAAGTAAGAAACTGGTTCTGCTGGGCAATATGAAAAATTGGGGATCTTCACTTGGGTTCAGATTGGTGCCATCTGTATCTCTGTCCCCAAGTGCTCTGTGTGTGCCAGGAGCTCAGTAAACATTTGGCAAAGAGGGGGGAAGCTGAAATTCAGTTGTACTGTGCAACCCTGCTCTTCTGTTTCCTTGGAAGCCGCTGGGAGGGTAGCTCTTGGGCCCTGGGCATTTTGGCTTTTTTTTGCCATAGAGCCAGGTAGATTGAGAAGCCTGATGTGCTTTTAAACCACCTATTTTCAAACTCTGTCATTGACAATAAATCTGTTATATTTATGTGTGCATGTGTGTCTGTCTGTGTATTTGCAGAAAAACCTTGCAGTGTAATGGAACCAGTTTTCTAAAAATTTACTATCCTGTCTTTTGCAATTGGTATTTCACGTAGTGGTAGTCACTGCAAATGAACAAGCTCAGAGTGCCAAGATTCCATAAGGCCACTGTGGTTTGAACTATACAATAATGGTATAATTCTGGATTTTTCCTGAGCGCACAGATACATGATTTTTAAAATTATACAAAATGAAAAAGCAGAAAGGGATAAAAAGTCAGAGGCATCGCTATTAATCTATTTCTAGAGTATTTTATTGTAAGGATGCGTGACAGTCAGAATTCTAAGCTGGCTCTGTGTGACCTCTGCCTCCCGTTAGTCCTGTCCTTAAGTTGCTACTTGGCAAATAAGATTTTGCAGAGAAAATCAAGTTATGGATCACTTAGCGTTAAGATAAGGAGATTATTCAGGTAGGCTTAACCTAGTCACAGGGACTCCTCAGAAGCAGAGAGCTTTCTCTGGCTAGCCGTCCAGGTGGACCTATTTTGATCACACGAACCCTTTAAAACAAAAGAAAGTTTTCTCTGGCTTGTTGTAGAATCAGAAGTCAAAGATTCAAAGTATGAGAGAAATTCACTGGGTCACTACTGGCTTGCAGATGGAGGAAAGTGAGTGACCTCTAGGAGCTGAGACTGACTGGTGGTCAGAAGCTGCTGGGAGAGAATGGAGAACTTTAGTCCTATCAGCACAGGAACTGAATTCTGCCAACAACCTGCACGAGCTCAGGAAAAGATTCTTCCTGAGAGAATTCTTCCTCCTGATGAGAACATGGCTCCGCAGATGTCTTGATTTTATTCTGGAGACCCTGAACAGAGGGCTCAGATGAAACCTGTTGGGCACCTGGGCCGTGGAAACATACATAATAAATTTGTGTTGTTTACAGTTGTAATTTTGTGATAATTTGTTATGGAACAACAGAAAACTAATGTGTTTGTATATTTCTCTATATAATGCTATGCTTATTTATTCTTTTAAACAAAAGAGATCAAAATTTTACTAAACTTCCTAAAATCAGTCTAGTCAGAGTTGTATGTGTCATGCCCAGGAGTTCTACAAAGACCACAGTGTCAAACAAGCTGAATTCACAGCAGAGTCCCTTTATTGAAGAGCTGGCTGGCAACTACCTCAG
Source organism: Otolemur garnettii (assembly GCF_000181295.1). NCBI lineage: Eukaryota > Metazoa > Chordata > Mammalia > Primates > Galagidae > Otolemur > Otolemur garnettii. The sequence goes on along the minus strand of NW_003852405.1, from coordinate 35,610,331 downwards.
TGTCCCAACATGGGCTTTCTGAGAGCAGCCCCGAGTGCTTAAGGGGTCAGGTTTTTAAGGCTTGGTCTGCATCCTGGTTGGCACGCAGATGGTCCAGGTGCATCTGGGTGGGATAGCAAGCAAGCGTTGTACAGAAGCAGAATTTTGTGGTTAGTTCGTTAGTTATACGTCATACATCTTCGTTCTAATATTTTCCCCACCTGGTATTTCTTAAAGGTCAGTCTAGGGACAGTTGGTACTTCCCAGTCTGTTTCTCAGGGGAGTTAGTCAAGCAAGAAATTAGTGAAGTACTTTCCCATCTATCTTAGGAGTGAACCAGACTTACTCCCTTTGTTGAGGGCTTGCAGCCCAGGAATTTGCCAGGAGTTAACTGGCATTTTTCTACTTTAGCCTAGGCCTAACATATAGAACAATCTTTTCTAAGTAAATAATGAAATGAATTTTATAGTGTACATTGAATTCTAATTTTTTGTTTTTTTGAAACAGGGTCTCACTCTTGTTACCTAGGCTAGAGTGCTGTAGCATTATAGCTCACAGCAACATCAAGCACCTAGGTTCAATCATTTTTCCTGCCTCAGCTGGCTGAGTGGCTGGGACTATAGGTGCCTGTCACCATGCCTGGCTAGTTTTTCTATTTTTAGTAGAGACAGGGTCTCACCATTGCTCAGGCTGTTCTTGAACTTCTGAGCTCAAGCAAACCACTCGCCTCGGCCTCCCAGAGTGCTGGGCTTACAGGTGTGAACCACTGTGCCGGGCCTTATATTCTAATTTTTAAAAAGTCCTTAATAAAGAGGGACAGTTTTAGGTTCAAACTTCTTATAGCTTTACCTTTTTGGAGATTCTGTGAGGTGGACACTTGGTGAGTATGTACTCTCAGGGGAATGAGATCTCAACAGAACCAAGTAAGTTCAACAAATAAATGCTGAGCACCTCATAGGCATGAGAAAGCTTAGCGCTGGGCAGTGAATGATAAATATTTCTTGCCCTTTAGAAGCTTTACATTGGGTAGGCGAAACAGTTAAGTAAATAGTATTTAAAAGCGATATGGTACATTAACTACTGTAATCAAGTAATACAGAAGTGTATAAGAAGTTACCTAATCCAAACTTGGGGGGCGGGTATTGATAGAGACGTCTCCAGATCTGAGGAGCAAGGAAGAAGTGACCACATGGAGCTGATGGTGCATATACTCGTGTGCAGGCAAGGTGACCACATGGAGCTGATGGTGCATACACGTGTGTGCAGGCAGGGTGACCACATGGAGCTGATGGTGCATACACGTGTGCAGGTGGGCAGGAGTCAGGTGTGTGTGGGAAGGAGTATTTTGAGCACAGGAAATATAGATAAACAGTCTGAAGGTGAAAGGACATCAATAAATCTTCAAGTAGTTGGGTGAACCTGGAACTAGATTACATGTGGTCAGAAGGAGGGATGGAGGGGGATCGAGCACCAGCGACTAGAGAGTCCTCAGGAAGATGTGAACATTACCCTGAGAACACCGGGAAAAATCATCAAAAGTATCAAGCATAAGAGGGGTGTCATAAAGCTTTCTTTTTAGAAAAAAGTCTAAAATGTTTGCCATGTGGGATGAACTATGGGGGACCACACTGGTGGCAGGATAATCAAATCAAAGTCTTCCACATTAGAGATGCTGATGACCTGAACTGGGTTATGGTGGAGATGGAGAGAACAGAGAGAAGGGTGTGGACTGGAGGGACAACTGGGGTGTGGTCAGACCATATTTGTTTAGATGTAGACAATGGGGGAGGGGAAGAGCAAAGGTGAACGCTCAGATTTCACGCTTGTGAGGCTGGGTAACCGGTTGCATCCGTCAACAAGAGGGACCCAGGGAAGGAACAGTTTTGGGGAGGAGAGGAATTCAGTTTGGGATGTGCTGAGATTGGGTATATATAGGATCACCAAGGGAAAATGACCAATAGGAAGTAGCTTACATGGTTCTACAAGGAAGGATAAAAATTTGGGCTAGATAGAGGCTTGGGCAGGTGGGTACAATGAGATCACTTTTGGACAAAGTGATTGAAATTATTGGCAAGAGAATGAAGATGTGATCAAATCTTTGCTGTTTATTTACAACATAAAATGAGGACAATAATCTCTGTAGTAATTCCTCCGAAAATCAGGCTGGGGGTTGGCTCTCTGCTGCGCAGATGTCTGTATAGACACTGCTGTAACTTGATTCTACAAGCTCCCTCAGGATGTGGATATTAAAATCCCAACATCCAATGTGGTGACATCAGGAGGTGAGAAATATGGGAGGTGGCTGCATCATGAGTGCAGCCCTCATGAAGAAAAGTGGCCCAGGACACAGACAGAGGTCACCACCTGTAAAGAAGGAAATCGGCCCTCACCACTCGTCAAATCTGTTGGTGACTTGATCTTGGAATTCCCAGCCTCCAGAACTGTGGGAAATAAAGTCTGTTGTCTGTAAAGTTCTCAGCCTGTGATATTTTGTTATAGAAGCTGAGATGGACTAAGACAGAAGTTTTAAGAGCAAAGGATGCATTCTCAGCAGGACATCCAGATCCGCACCCCAGGGAGGTGGGTGTCTGTGGCCTCTCAGCTTTCCCCGGTCCCCACAGTAAAGCCGCCTGGCTGTGGTGATGGAGTTTTTCCCGTCCAGAATGAGGTCCTGCCAGGTTGCAGGAAGCCATAAGTAGGAACTTACCACGTCACTTCCACCCACCAATAGTCAGCCCAACTTCCAGTATAACTAGTCTGTAAGGCTGCAAAGACTGCCTTTGGCAAGCTTACTTCTGGACCGAGCCTGCATAGATCCCAGGTCCAATTCTTTTCCCTGTCACTGGTGGCAGCTGCTACATGGTCCCAGGTTTTAGAATGATGGCTAAGTATCTCAGATGAGTAGTTTCGTTGTAATGATGAGCAGTGAAAAATGGGCCGAGATCTGGACGCCTCACTTAGTGTGAAAGGCTTGACCGAGGCCCTCAGTACCTCCTTCACAGAGCAGTCCTGAGAATCAGGTGATATAAGGCATCAATTTGTGAACCAAGGTAAAATCTTAAGGCTACCCTTTAGCAACTGACTGACTGGACCCCTCTCTTGGCCAAGAGGATCCTTAAACTGAGCTGCTGGCCCTGAGAAGGGAGCTCAGACAGGCCCCATCATGCCTCCTCCCTTCCTAGAGGCGTCCTCTGTGACTCCCTAACGGGCCTAGGGCTGTGCAAGGCCTACCTGCAGGTCCTCAGCATACACGAGGAACCCCTGTCTCTTCCTACTATGTCTCTAATTAACTTTCATCTTTTATCAGCATTCCTGTTCTCTGACTCCTGGTCTTTCAGCCAATTGTTGGCTAAAGGATCTTTAGCCCACCCACTTCCAGACGTCCCATCTTTTTGGCTCAAACCCATGTGTGTTTTCCACCTATTGATTTATGAGCTCATCTGTAATTCTTGTCTCCCTAAAATGTATAAAACCAAACGGTAAGCGCATCACAGCAGTTCCACGTGCTCAAGGCTCCTTGGGTGTGGTTCTGGGTCATGGTCCTCAAATTTCACTCAGAATAAACCTCCTTAAATTACTTTACTGAGTATGGCTTCTTTTTTGTAGACAAATTAAATGCTCTAAGTGCTTAATACAGTGCTTGGCATCAGCTTATAACTCGATAAATGTTGGTTGCTACTCCTGCTAATTGCTGTTACTACTTGTGATTGCTGTTACTGTAACAACTGCTGTAGCAAAAGAAGTGAAGACGAGAGGGGCTGCTATTTGGAGAAAGATGGGGGATCTGTAAGTCGTGATGTGGCTGATAACAGAATGGGCATGATGAAGGAGAATGTTGGAGGGCATGTTGCAGTTAGCAAGGGGAGCATTTGAATGTAATATTTAAGAGGTGGGATAGTTCCAAGTAATGACAGAAATAGAAAGCTCTAGGGTGGGTGTGGGGGTGAAGTGGGACTTGTGAGAGGAAGGTCATCAGCGCCAAGAAGGCCATGTCATTGGCTGGAGGTCATCTGGGCATCCACATGGCTTTGGAGCTCTCCCCGGATGACGGCATGACTTGGATTACGGGAGGCAACTGTTGAGTAATGCTGTCTTTAATAAAAGGAGGAAATACTCGAATCTCTGTTGGTAGGATTCCCATGCTGTGAGTGTCTCTGGATCCTGTGGTTTTTGCAGAAATGTTCTGTGCCTCACTTAGAGCCTTGTCAGAGCTCTCTCTCCCCTCTAAGTCCCGGGGGTGACTTGAGGGCAGCAGTTACTGGAGAGCTGACAGGGGCAGTCAGGCCTGAGCCGGCCATGTGGGGTTCCCTGGGGGGTGGGAAGGTTTCCATTCTTCCATCAGACAAACCACCCTGGTTGTGGAAGGAAGCCCCTGAGGAGCTACTTGACCAATCACGGAATCCGCTCTCATTCTAATTCAGAATGCAGGGACTCTGCGGTGACTCATCCCTTTGAAAGCTCACATTAAGTAGTGGTGATCTCAGCAGTGACTCACTGATGCAACTGGGGAGTGAGTCACCTCCTTCATGGGCGTCCTTGGAGGCACCAGGCTCAGAGGCTGTTCTTCTGAAGAACCCGTCACTTTCAAGGAAAGACACTGGCCCTTCTGGGGTGGTGTTTTAGTAACTACACAGGGTCAGTCAGTGCATTTTCTTTTACAAGGTCATTTCCTTCAGTTCATTTTATTCCCATCTCCAATCCATAAAATGCCCTTGTGCTGTAATGACTCACGGCTAATAAACCAGAGGACTCAGTGGTGCTTTCAGGCACAGGTGAGCACACGTTCAGGCATTTGCTGCGCAATCACAATTCTGTCATCTGTCTATTTATCAAGGGTGCACTTTTTCTTGGAAGAAAAATGGGGCTTCAATGACCTTTGTGATAGTTAGAGGAAGTACTAGTTAAAAATCTAGTTAGAGTGAAGAGGACTCTGGGTGGCAGAGTGCCTCATCATTTGTCTTGACAACAAAGCAGTCATCCCTCGGCTTTTCACTGAGCAATCTTCCTTTATCTGTAAGTTTTCTTTTTGGTGGTTCTGTTTTCTTTTCAGACGTTATACAAGCTCTGCTGGGATTAAAAGTATAATAGGTAAGGGACTATATTTACTTTCATTACAAAATTAATCAATTGGAAAATAGCAGTCACGGTTTGGGCCCATCCATATCTTGGCTGCCAATGCAGGGTGAGGCAGAGGCCAATTGTAAAATATGGTGGCCATTTGTGAGGCGCTGCTGAGGTTTGGAAATCCTTTAATAATCAAATAAGAACACTCACCTGAGTTCTAGAGAACAGTAAACGCCTAATGTTGCATGATCGCTGCCTTGCCGAGTCACACAAGCACATGTAGCGTCTGATGGTGTCAATCTGACTGTCTGCCCTTGGAAGACAGCAGGCTGGAGGCCGCACACTGTGGGACACTGAAGCCACCTGTCATGCAGATAGCAAGAGAGAGAGTCTGTAGGTTTATCTTAGGTGACGTTAAGACACGACATTGTTATCTACAAAGTTCACACTCAAGAACCACACGATTGAGTTCCCACGAGAACATCTCAATATTGTAAGTAAGTCTGTGATTTTGTTTGGGGTCGTGCTCATAGCCATCCTGGGCCACGTGTGTTCCATGGGCACAGGTTGGGGACCCCCGAGACGGGATGCCATGATGTGAATGTTAGTCTTCTTCCCAGTGGCTGAGAGGGTTCTGCAGCAAAAATCTCTTCTCAGTACTCAAATCCTCAACAGCTCAAAATAAAAATGAGTGTTATGCCATTTGCTTTAAGCTACCTTTACTTTGCTTATGTCAGGCAAATTCATTTTCTCCTGGGAAAGCTCATCGTTTAGTACTTGAGTTAAAACGTTTCAAAGTAATCAAGATGCAGATGATACTAGACCACATGTCATCCACACAGAAGGTTCATGAATGTCCACTGGGCATGTTTAAATGTGCTGGGCACACTCGTACGTTTTGAGTTTCTAGAGATGTGAGAACACTTGGCCTAATAACCCTAGTATTATTATCTGCATGTTTCATTATTTTTATTAATTTGGAGTGGTGAAGTAAGTATCAGCTGAGGAGAAAGATGGAAGAACAAACAATATTTTTTGAGAATCAAATGCTCATTTCAAATGATGAAGGGCTGGGGGCCTGGAAGAGCTTTTATTCCAGTGGCTTCCAGTCCCTGCAGGGAGTCCAGTCCCTGCAGGGAGTCCCTTTGTTCTGCGGCTGCACAGTTGATTTTTTCTGCTGGTCATGCTTCAGGGATGGCTTTCTTCATGGCTTCTCTTCCTTCAGATACCCATAACTTCCCCTTTATTCTTTTCTTTCTTGTTTTCTTGAGACAGAGCCTCACTTTGTCGCCCTGGGTAGAGGGCTGTGGTGTCACAGCTCACAGCAACCTCGAACTCTTGGGCTCAAGTGATCTTCCTGCCTCAGCCTCCTGAGTAGCTGGGACTACAGGTGCCCACCAAGATGCCTGGCTATTTTTAGAGATGGGGTCTTGTTCTGGCTCTGGTGATCCATCTCCCTCGGCCGCCCAAAGTGCAGGGATTACAGATGTGAGCCACCGTCCCTGGCACCCCTTCCCTTTTGACTGGGGGAAACAGAGAGAATCTGACATGGTTTATGACCCCGCTGGTTCTTCCCCCTTTTTCCAAGAGGCCTCTCAAACTTTTGATTCTCTGTTTTGAAACCACTTTGGGACAACGCCTATGAACATTTTGTGCAGTGAATCTGTGTTATGAAAACACTGTGAAGTGAGCTCGTGGTCGTGAGCAGAGCTGTAGTCAAGGGATTCGTACTTTACTAAAGGTTTCCTGAGCAACCTGCCTGCATGACCAAAGTCAGCTTTCAATCACAGAAGTAAGAGTGACTTCATTTCTTCCTTGGCATCTGTTCCTGATGTGTTTCTTAAGTTTTGGATTTTTAAATTTTGCTGCTAATTGGTCCATTTGTTCCTTTCATAACTAAAAGTTACATTATTGAAATGAGTGTCCTGCATTAGGGTCCCTCTCAATTTACCAAAATGTTTGTATTTGTCATTTCCTGTCTTGTATATAGTCTTGGGAGGCTGCTAGAGCAGGTGTCACCCCCAACCCATGGACAAGCTACAAATCAGAGTTTCCATCTGAGAGGCTCAGGTGAGATTGCACAGCTATGAGAAGCAGACGAGGGTAGAACCCAGGGTTTCGGACTCGATTCTTCACACTCGCTAAGTCACTTTGCAGGATGAAGTCATTGGTGGGTAGGAACAGTCACAGAGGTCACCGTGAGCCTGCCGCATCACTGGTGGGCAGCACTTGAGTCGGGTGGAGTGCAGGGGTGCCATCACAGTTCACTGCAGCCTCAAATTACCTAAGGGACCCCCCACCTCTGCCTGCTGAGTAGCTGGGACCAAAGGTGTTTGCCACCACACCTGGTTATTTTTTTATTTTTTTACCTTTTTAGAGATGGGGTCTCACTGTGTTGCTCAAGCTGGAGTCCTGGCCTCAAGTGATCCCCCTGTGTCAGCCTCCTGACTCTCTGAGCTACAGGTGTGTGTCCTGCAGCTGACCACAGTCATCAGCATTCACCCAGCACCTGTTCAGCCCTTCACAGCTTTCTTTCCTTCCATCCTTTCAACCCCTATGGAAGTAGGTGCTCTCATCAGCTCCCTTCTACCAATGGAGGAATTAGCAGATGAGTGGCAGAGAGGCAGGATTCAAACTCAAGTCCAGACCCCACCCATCACTCACAGGCTGAGAAGCTGCCTTCCCACTATCCACACTTGTGGGAAGACTGCGCCTCCATGCTCCAGCCCACTCTGTGTGAATAATGACTCCGATGGTTATATTTCAGAGTTTATTCCTTCAGATAACCAACGCAAGCTATTTGTAGCAACTACCCAGGAGATTTAAGTTATGCAGCAGATCAAAACATTCAAAATAAAGCCAGTGATTCCTTTTACATATGATCAAAGTGTGTATCACCATCAAGTGAGGTGATGCTTGCTTCCCACCCGTGCTTTAATTATGTATGTACGCTTTTTATTTTATAGAAATGGAGATTTTCAATGTTAATTTATAGCTATAGGAGAGATTCTGTTGTAAAATGTCATTTGTACTTTTTCTTTTGGGAATAAATTACGGTAGAACCTCCATAGCTGACCCCCTCCCTACGATGACTACCTCCTTAAGTTAACCTATTTTCATAGACCAGACATGCCCCACTTGGAGACATCAGTATAGCAGGCCTTGTTCCTTAGGTCAACCACCTCTGAATGTTGACCAATTAATAAGAAATAATTTGGCCCAACAATATGGGTATCAAATAATTTGATCCCTGTGTTGAAGGATCAATAATTGCTTCTCCTATCCTAGTAGATGAAATCCAAAATCCTCTCCCAGGTCCCTCTGACATGGTCCAAACACACCCACTACTTTTCTCTGTCATGACCCCTTTATCCTCAGTATCAAGAGACCCAGACCAGGCCCCAACTGGTTTTATTTGTGTGTTCTTCCTTATTTCTCAAAAACTTTCTTTTCCCTGTTCTTCAAAACCTGGTAAAATGGTCCTCCTCCATGATGCTCTTCCCAGAGCTTCGGCCCCTCATGACTCCTACAGGCCTCGCTGGGCTGCCTGGGCTGGCCTCCAATTTCCAGGCTCCAGCAGTCTTCCCGCCCCAGCCTCCTGAGTAGCTGAGATTGCAGACCCATAAGTAAATGCTATTTTTAAAATTTTTTAAATTTCAGATTAATATAAGGGTACATACAATTAGGTTACATTATTTGCATTTGTTATTGTTAGGTGAAGTCCAAATTGTAGTTGAGCCCTTCACCCAGGAGGTGTCCGCTGTATCCCCAAGCTCTCCACCCAGGAGGTGTGCCCTGTATCTCTGATCCCTTCATCCAGGAGGTGTGCCCTGTATCCCCAAGCCCTTCACTCAGGAGGTGTCCCCTGTATCCCCAAGCTCTCCACCCAGAAGGTGTGCCCTGTATCCCCGAGCCCTCCACCCAAGAGGTGTGCCCTGTATCCCCGAGCCCTCCACCCAGGAGGTGT
>NW_003852405.1:35578187-35601049 GCF_000181295.1 Otolemur garnettii | reverse complement strand
CCCTGTATCCCCGAGCCCTCCACCCAGGAGGTGTGCCCTGTATCCCCGAGCCCTCCACCCAGGAGGTGTGCCCTGTATCTCTGCATTGTGCTCATCGGGCGAGAGCATAGTAATTCTCCTCCTTAAAGATTTCTTACTGAATCATTTGAGAATCAATTACAAAGATTGTGACACTTTACCTCTTAGTTATTCAGCATCTCTTCTATTATAAAAGTTTCATTTTATTTTTAACGGACACATAAAATTGTACATATTTTGGGTGTGCAATATGGTGGTCTCAAACATGCACACATTCTGTGATGACCAAATTAGGCCATTTAGCTTATCCATCGCCTCAGACACTTATAATTTTTGTAGTGAGAACATTCAGAATCCCTCCGCCAGTTATTTTGAGATGTACATTATGATATTGTTAACTACAGTCATCCTGTCATGCCACAGAACACCAGAAATCATGCCTCCTGTTTGTAGTTTTGTACCTATTGACCAATCTCTGCATCTTTCCCTCCCCCACACCCTGCCCAGCTTCTAGTAACCACTATCCTACTGTGTCCTTCTATGAGGTCCGCTTCTTACGTTTCCCAAGTGAGTGAGTGATTATCCTTTGATGCCCGGCTTAGCTCACTTAACGTACCGTACTCTAGGTTCATCCATGTTGCTGCAAATGACAGGGTGTTATTCTTTTTTATGCTCAAATAGTATTCCAGGGTGTGTGTGTGTGTGTGTGTGTGTGTGTGTATCACATTTTCTTTATTGAATTTTCCATTGATGCCCACTTAGGTTGATTCCATAGTGAGACTTTTAGGAATAGTACTGCAATAAACATGGGAGGACAGATATCTCCTGGACATCTTGACTTCATTTTCTTTGGATATATACCCCGTAGTGGGACTTCTGGATCATGTGGTAGTTCTATTTTTAATTTCTCGAGGAGGCTCCACACTGTTTTCCACTGTGGCTTTGCTAATTTACATTCCCACCAGCAGCGTGTGAGGTTCCTGCTCTTCCGCATCCATGGCAACATTTGTTATTTTCCGACTTTTTGATAACCGCCATTCTAATTGGGGTGAGGTGGTATTTCACTGTGGCTTGATTTGCATCTCCCCGATGATTAGTGATGTCGAGCAGGTTTTCATCACATGCTTTCTTTTCAGAAACGTCCCTGCAGGTCTTTTGCTCATGCTGATTTTACATTGTATTATTATGATTATTTTGCTATTGAGTCGTTTGTGTTCTTTGTATATTCTGGATATTGACCCCCTTCTCAGACACATAGTTTGCAAATATTTCCTCCCCTCTGGTTGTCTCTCTACTCTGGTTGTTTGTTTACAGAAACATTTTATGTTGACACAATTCAATTTGTCTATTTTTGCTTTAGTTTCCTGTGTTTTTGAATCCTTATCCAAAAATTTGTGCCCAGACCAATGTCATGAAGTTTCTCTAATGCTTTCTTTTAGTAGTTCTATAATTTTGAGTCCTACTTTTGAATCTTCAATCTGTTTTGAGTCAATTTTTGAATACGAAGAGACAGATGTACTTTCACCCCGCTGTGTATGGGTATCCTGTTTTCCCAGCACTGTATACTAGAGTGACTATTCTTTATCCAATGTGTGTTCTTGGCACTTTGGTTGACAGTGGGTTGGCTGTGAGTGTGTGTGTTGACTTCAGAGTCCTCTCTTCTGCTCCGTCATCTACATGTTCATTTCTATGCCATCAGCACGCTGCTGTGTTACTGTCCCTGTGCAGTGTATTCTGAAGTCAGATGGTGTGATGTGTCAGCTAGCCTGTCTCTTTCAAGTTTGTTCTCTTATACTAACAGAAGATGCTTACCACATGCAGGACATTTAACCTCAATTCCTTTTTAAAATTTAATAAAAATGGCACAGAGTATGAGCTTTTATTTTGCTGTTACATTAACACAGATGTAGTGCTTTAAAACAATACAAATTTATTGTCTTCACAGTTCTGAAGGTCTCACTGCGGCAAAGTTAAGGTGTTGGGAGGCCACGTTCCTTCTGAAGGCTCCAGGGAGAACCCATTCTCTGCTGTTTCCAGCATCTAGAGCAGTGTTTTTCAACCTTTTTCACCTCACGGCACACTTGACCTTATAGTTAAACTTCCTTATTACACTTAAATTATGTTGATCCAAAAAAGAGTTAGAAAAAGGAATATACTCACTGTGCTTTGAACATCTTTCAAAAATAATTTAATTAATGATCTTGAGACATTTTTGCTGCACACCTGAGATCTTCTCACGGCACACCAGTGTGCCGAGGCACACGGGTTGAAAATCGCTGATCTAGAGGCCACCTGCCTTTCCCTGCTCATGTCCCCATCACATTGTCTTCCCTCCTCTCTCTGTCACCTTTTATTTTATGATTCTGACCCTCTTGCCTTCCTCTTGTTAAGATCCTGCGATTTCTTTGGTCCCATGGTCCTGTGATTCCGTTGTCCCAGTCATCCAGGACAGTCTCCCTATTTTAAGCTCTTTAATTCAATCACTTCAGCAAATCTCTTTTGCCATGTAATTTGCCTCTTCACAAGGTTTGGGGGGTTAGGATGTGGACATCATTGGAGAAGCCATTAATCTGTCCACCACACAGATTAATAATGTAAAGATAATGTAGCTATTTCTATATTTCTTTTGACCTGGGGCCACATGTTTATTTCAGTTCTGACCTGTGAACTTTACCATGTAGCTTTTGTAACTGATATGAAGGATTTTATTTTTAATTTAATTTTATTTCTTTTTTCTTTTTTTTTGAGACAGAGCCTCAAGCTGTCCCTTGGGTAGAGGGCTGTGGCATCACAGCTCACAGCAGCCTCCAACTCCTGGGCTCAAGCAAGTCTTCTGCCTCAGCCTCCCAAGTAACTGGGACCACAGGTGCCCGCCACAATGCCCGGCTACTTTTTTTTTTTTTTTTTATTGCAGCCGTCATTGTTGTTTTGGCAGGCTCAGGTTGGATTCGAACCTGCCACCTTAGGTGTATGTGGCTGGCGCCTTAGCCACTTGAGCCACAGGTGCCAAACCTATTCAAAAAGACAAAATTAAAAAGTATGTACAGTTAAACAATGAAAAATATAATATACTTCCTATCCATCTTCCACCTGCCCACTTAATAGTAGTAGTTACTATTTATCCTTCTAGTTTCCTTAACCATAAGCACACAATATATGTGTGGTTGTCATTCTTTACTGTTTCTTAACTTGAAAAGCTTCTCTGGGCTCAGTGCCCGTAGCACAGTGGTTGGGGCACCAGCCACCTACACTGGAGCTGGCTGGTTTGAATCCAGCCCGGGTCTGCCAAACAACAATGACGGCTGCTACCAAAAAAGAGCCAGGCGTTTTGGTGGGCGCCTGTAGTTCCAGCTACTTGGGAGGCTGAGGCAAGAGAATTGCTTAAGTCCAAGAGTTTGAAGATGCTGTGAGCTGTGATGCCATGGCATTCTACTGACGGTGACACAGTGAGACTCTGTCTCAGTCTCTTTATTTTTCTGTAATTTACTTTTCCATTTATTATCCCACATTTTCCTAGTTACACAGCACGTACTTTATTTCACCAGCTTCATATTAATGGATATTTGTTATTTTCAATTTTTCAAAAATTTCAAATAGTGTGTTCTTTTTTCTGGTGAAATTTAACTAGATGCATACAAGAAATGAATGGAAATTCATACTATTAAAAATCAATTTCTCTGGGCATATTTAAAAAAATTTCAGTTAGTATTATTATCATTATCTCTCTCTGTCTATATATATATGTATCATTTTACAGATATGCAAATATATTTGGAGGCTAAATTCCTGAAATAGAGTTACTCAGCTAACGAGCATACGCATTTATAATTTTGATACAGTATGTCATTAAATCTAAGAAGTCATCTCAAGAAGCATATTTCTTTGTTTGATTAAAAAAATGAACTATCTGTTGTACCTGTGTGATGTTACTGAGTGTAAGCTGCATCGTGATTTTACAGGGTGGAGTAAAAGTACAGTAGTCGTAGCTACCGCTGAGCTGCCCTCCCAGGCCGAGGCTCAGTGTCCTCATCAGCCCCGTCTGAGAGTGCTGGTTTGCCTGCCGTGGGACAGAGGGAGATGTGGAGCACACTGAATCTGGTAGGTGAGAAATGGTGCTTTTGGTATGCTTTTAGTTTTTATTTTGCTTAGTTGGGTGAAGTTGACCATTTTTAAAGAATATGTTTGAGAACCACTTGGGTATGGTTACCTGTGAATTTCTCTTCATCCATTTTTCTATGGGTGGTCGTCATTTGATAATCAATTCCCAGAAGGGTTTATATTTTATCTGTCTGTCTCTGTTAGGAGTTATGAAATATTTCTGTGATTTCATTAATGTGATTTTTTTTAGACATGCAGAGTATTTTAAAAGAATTTATCATGTATTTTTCTTTTATAAGTTATAATTAGAAAGTCCTTCCCCACTTTAAGTTATAAAGAACTTCTCATTTTTTCCTTAAGTGCTTTTATGATTTTTCTACATGTACATAATTAATATATTTAAAGCGTGTCCTGGTGGACACCTTGTGGTGTGGATCCAGCTTTTGTTTTTGACAGATGATACCTATTTTTCATAATACTGTTTTTGAATAGTTCAGATTTTCTCTGCTGGGTTAAAATTTTTAGAAAGTGCTGTATATATTTATGCTAATTCTAGAATTATATTCTGCTGCACTGGGTTACCTGCTGATTCGTGCCAGCACCACACTGTCTAATTACGGAAACTGTGGACTTATTTTAATATCTAGAACAGCGAGTCCTAATTGCTCTGCTTCTACAAAGTCTTCCTGGCATACTAATTTATTTTTTCATATGAACTTTCAAATCAATTTGTCTGATTGAAAAAATGTTTAGCATTTTAATTTGAAGGTTGTTAAATTTTTAGAGTGATTTAAGGCGATGAGTGATAAACCTATTGATGCGTGTTCCTGCCATGGGACATGGTGAGTATTTCTATTTTTTATGGTAAATATTTCTATTGATTCAAATCTTCTTGTCCTTCAATAGCAAGTTCCCCAAACTCAAGAGTAGCTAAATGTAGATGAGCTCTGTGTGATTTTGATGTATAATTTTCAGTTTTCTATATTTTTGGATTTTCTTTGAAAAGTATATTTTAATGAGTATTTGTAATTTAAAAATGAGTTTGTACTTTAGACAAAGAAATAAAAAAGATACATCCAGTACCCTGGTCAGTCTGCTCCTTCAAGCTGTTTTTCCCTAGTTAAACATGGCACCGGTCACTTTAAATGTGACAATACGTAATGCTCTTATGCATAAAATAGGTGCTAGGATTAAGATAAATAATGCAATTTTTGGTCAGTGTCTTCTTTTTGTAATCTGTAGCATAGAAGAAAGTAATTTAAAAACAAAGTGCTTACAATGTATTAATATCTGAATGTTAGTAATTTAATATTTTTTCTGTCTCAAATGATAGCACAGCACTTAAATGTAATTAAACAAATGAGGCATAAAGGTATAACCCCCACGTTATCGCATGGTTTGATTTTAAATAGGTATTATAAGTATTTTGTGATTTAAAAAAAAGTACAGTCACTCCTTTATGTACTTGCTTTCCTGTTACCTAAGCTTTTATTATGATCTCTGAGACGTTACTTGGTTGAGAAGCTCAGTTGACTGGACATAGGTTTTCGCATTATGAAATTGGGCATAATAGTAATTGTCTATATTCAACACACAGGTTAAAGTTCACATGCTTGAAAAATCTTTGAGCCTTTACCTACGTATATGCAAAACACTTGTGATGATTACTCTTAGAAAACAGTCCCTGGTTTGAGAAAAAGTTCAGCTGACATTTAGAAATTAGGCCTTATAACATGACACTGCCTGGACTCAGCAAAGCCACATAAAATTAGGTGTAGAGGACTTTGGTTTTTAAATGTTAAAATAATAATTGGAGCAGATAGGTGCCTGAAGCAACTTTTATAATAGAAATAAAGCTGTCTGTACATCCACATTCCTTTCCTATCTGATTGCTAAACACACACGGAGTCTCCAGTTATGGTCTGTGGGGCTTCAGAGGAAGTGTGAGCATCTAAGGAGGGACTTTCTTTTCTTTTTAAGGACTTGCTTGCTGAACTCAGTGCTCTCCATAACACACTGACAAACTGTGACATCTGAAAGTGAAGGCCAGGCTGAAAAGGAACAGAATTTGATTGCAGACCTGAACCTTGTGTTTTTGGTGTGTCACTAAAAACTTATCTTGTTAGAAGAATATGCTCAGGATTTTTTGAACAGTCCGTGAAAGGTCACAGGAATGTTAATCTCCACTTCAGCCCGGGCAACTTCGCTCAAGTCCTTGGCATTCAGGACCAGGAGGTAAGCAGGCTTCTGTCCTGGCCCAGGGCTCACCACCACACTCAGAATCACACCTGTTAATCAGAAGTAAACAAGGTGCTACGGAATTTAGAAAAGCCGGGGCCATAGATTAAATGTCATTGAAATGACATAGGATGTGGGACACTGACAAAGAAAACATGTGACTTGAATCTTGTTCTGACTCTTCTACTGCCTGGCTGTGAAATCACCTGAAGAGGTCTTTTAAAATATTCGTTTCCCCCTGGACTGGAAGCTCCTAGAAGGCAATGCCCAGCCCTGACCTGCTCATCAGCATGTCCCAATACCCTGTGACAGTGACTGGAATACAGTAGGTGCTCACTAACTGCTACTGAATGAATGAGTCTGTGCTGATCTGAACCATAAAAATATAACACCAGCTGTTCCTGCTGTTCCTTTGGTCGGAAAGGCAAAACCCTAGAATTCACACTTCTCCCTCGCCTGGAGCAGACACTGATGCTTCACTGGGACACCAGAGGTGCTTTAGCATTTTTTTCCCACTAGGAACCACCCAGGCCTGGCCAAAAGATGAAATAAGTTCAATTTCTTTCCTGCTGTCCTATGTGCAGTATTACAGATCACTTCTGAACATTGAGGAACAATCAACCGAACTCCTGTCCTGAACTCCTGAACCGGGGCCCAGGGCTCCAGGGGAAGGAGTGTGTTCAGACCCAGCCATAACCCTCATTACCCCAGAGCTCCAGGGGAAGGAGTGTGTTCAGACCCAGCCATAACCCTCATTACCCCAGAGCTCCAGGGGAAGGAGTGTGTTCAGACCCAGCCATAACCCTCATTACCGTCATCCTCTTCCAAGGCATCGGGGTGAGACACGAAGATGGGCTCCGAGGGGTAGGAGTCGGGCTCTTGCCACACCCAAGTTTCTTTCGTTCTGACGTTCAGTTTACAGAGCTGTCCGAAGGAAAGAAAAGGCGGTCCTCAACCAATCGATCGGTTAATGTGCTTTCCGTGACTGGCATAAGACTCCGGCTCTGTTCTCATATTAGTAAGATGGATTAATTACCCTGTCTGGAACAAAGTGATTCAAGCCAAGTCCGTAGGCGTATGTGTAAGGTCTCCCTCCGTACTTCTGGTAATTGATCTGAGGGAACTCGAAGGCTGCAAAACAGAGCAGGCCCTTGGGGAAACTCTGCTGATCCCCGAGGGGAACATCTCTGCTCACCCCCAGGAGGCTGTCTCTAGATCATCTCACCTTGGCGAGGCCCCGAAAAGAGAACCTCAGGCTCCAGCCAGATGGTGTCATCGCTGCACAGGACCGCAGTGGCCGTCGTGTGGGGGAGCGTGACTAAATTCTTACCTGTGTCAGCCTAAGAAAGAAAATGACAGAAACCTGGGAGCAGGGAGGCATTTCAGGCCCCCATAATTGCAGACTTCCCGCATGTTCCTTCCGAGCTCTTTCTTAGATCAATACTCAGGGGATCAGGGCAGGGACGTAGCTGAGGGAGTCCTGGGAAGGCGGCTGGGCAGGCTGTCCCACCTGTGTCACTCGCTGGCTGTGTGTCACTAGGACAGTTGCAGAACCTCTCAGGCCCTCAATCAGCTTCCTCATCTGTAAAATAATGCCCCACTCAAGGAAAATTTAAGACTCTGAGGAAGGGCCTTGGCAAAAATAAAAAGAATAATTTTGTTGTTGTTATTGTTGGAACAACAAGAACAACAGGCTTCAAGTGACTGTGGGATCCAAGAGTTTATCTCTTTTAGTTAGGATGAATTTTTATTTTATTTGAAAGAAAAAGCCATACACTTATGTTGTAAAAAAGAAAAACCTAATATCAAACCCCTGGAGCGGATTTTCGGTAAGATCTCTTGCCAGACATAAGCGATTTTCCCGATTGTTTTGTGGAAATGACAAATACCTTGTACTCTTTCCAAGCTCGTATCTACTTAGTTCCTTGAATACTTGACCATGGGATTTGTTCCAGACTCTATTCTAGAACTTGGGGAAAGTCCCTGTCCTCCTCATCATACATTCCAGTTTGAGGAGATAGGCAATAAATATAACTAATGAGTAAATTGCAGGACACTCCATAATTATATGGAGGGACAGCAGACTGGAGGGGGGGACTGGAGTGGGAGGGTGGGCAGATCGACATTGGAGGGAGGGACAGCAGACTGCAGTGGGATAGGTGTCAGGTGGGCATCTTTGAGAAGGCTGCATTTGAGACAGAACTTAGGAGGTGAGAGACATAGTAGCGTGGATGTCTGGGGAAGAAAATTCAAGGCCAGAAAACAAACCGAGCAAAGGCTCAAGGAAGAAGGCCAAAGGGGCTTGAGAAGTATCAAAGTGGCTGCAGCCGACTGAGCCAGAGGACAGAGCGGGCTGGGGCCGAGGCAGCAGGGATAGACCGTGGGTCCTCGGGGGCTGGTGGGCTTCTCTGTGGCTGAGCCATGGGAAAACACTGCAGGGGGCTGAGCCCAGGAGTGCCAAGCTGTGATTTATTTTTAAGCAAATTCCCCTGGCTGCTGCCTTGAGACAACCCTTGGGACTAGGGGGGATGCAAGAGTGGGCTCAGGAAAGCCAGCGCATCTTGTAGTGGTGTAGTCAAAAGAGAGCAGTGGCCGGTGGCACCGAAGCCAGTGGGAAGTGGAAGGCGGAGTCGGGCAGGTCTTCTGATGTGGGTGTGGGCTGCGGAGAGGCTCGGAAGGAGCGGTGTTGAGCAGGACCCCACGGTGATCCGTCTGAGCCATTAGAGGCTGTGTCCCAACCAACATGGGGAGGACTGTGGCAGGTGGAGCAGGAATTTTGCTGGGGAAAATGAGAAGTTCAGCTCTTATTCGGCCTGAGATGTTTACTGAATATTCAAATGCAGACGTGGAATTGACAGTCCAGTATAAGAGCTGTGAGTTTGAGGGAAAGTTAAAAATGTCAGTGTAGCTGCTTTAAAGTGTGAATCTTTAAAAAGGTGTTAGTTGCCTGGCCTGGTGGCACACACCTGTGGTCCCAGCTACTCAGGAGGCTGAGGCTGGAGGGTCACCTGAATCCAGGAATTAGAGGCAAGCCTGGGTCACATAGCAAGACCTCATCTTTAAAATAAATAAATAGGGATGAGTGTACCATGGGGAAGGGGGATCAAGGATTGGTTTTTGATGCCCTCCAACCAGAACAAGAATGAGGGAGGAACTGTTTGGGGCAAAGAAGTTAAGAGAAGGATTTGGTAAGAGCATGATGTGAGTGGTCCCTTGACGAGGGGAGGGAAATGGTGATCCAGGTCCCCGATGGGTAGGGAGGAAGAAAGAGATTAGGTCTGGATAGGAAGATGGAGAATTCAGTGCCTGTACAGACACCTGTGGGCGGGTAGATGTGGTAGCAGGAGCCTCTGATTCTTTCCTGATTTCTTTCATTTGTTTCAGAGAAACAGGAACCCTAGTAATCCGCTGCTTATGAGTGTGGAGGTGGGAGGTGTGAAAGGTTTGAGGAGAGAAGGGTGTGGGATATTTAACCAGCAAAGTGAGAGAGGAGTGGAGTCAGGTTTGTGGTCATGCGTTTAAAATCGGCCCAATTAACACAGTTCTGTGTTTTCAACACCTAAAGTCAGCCGTGGAGGTACAAGCACGGTGTGGGTAGAGAGCTGAGTTTCACAAGTATGTGGTTTTGACAAATGCGTTTGATAGAGTCAGAAAGAGGCAAGGAAAATGAGTCTAAGGAGAGGGAGAGGGAGGGGGTGGTTACGGTTGTTGACCACAAAATTTAAAGTGAGGGAAGAGAGACGGTAAGTCCTAAGGGAGCGAGAGAGAGTGAGATGGAAAGTTCCTGGAGGGAATGGCGGCCGGGCAAGGATGCTGCAAGGTCATGGGAGGAGCACAGTCACAGGCTACGTGAAGGTCAAGGGTATGAGTGAGGGGCTGAGATAGAATTAACATGAGGTCGGTGAAGAGGAACTGAGAGGGTAGGTTGTTTGAAGAATCACCTTTGCTGTGTATAGTGAAATCACCAGAAACGGAGAGACAGGGAAGGGTAGGAATGGAAGGAGTGTGACGCGGAGCCAGGAGGGAGAGTAAGTGGAGGTTAGTGGCTGACGGCAGTGAAGAGGGGTGTGTGCACATGTACACACACTGCTCTATACGACCGGCCAAAATGAGAAAACGTGAGGTGCTTTAAGGGCTGATGGAGGGAACAATGGTCTGAGCAGACAGGAACGAGGACGCCTGCCCCAGCCGCAGGTCCAGTGGGCACAGGGCTGTGCAGAGGGGACAGTGTTTCCACTCGAGATTGCTGCTGGAGAAGACCAGTGTGCTTGGAAAAAGGAAGAAGTGGAGGGAACTTGTGAATAGAGGAATTTTTCTGGTAGTAGACTATGAATTATGAGTGAATAGTGAAAAAGTTTCAGGATAGAGAAGGGATGGGAGGTGAGGAGTAAGTAGAGGGTATCTTTTATCAGCTTTTGTAAATGGAGATTCAGCCTATGCCTCTGAGCCAGACAGCTGTATAACAGCCAGTTCTCTCTGACAATCTGTTCCCCACTTCTCCGGTTTTTCTTAAGCTGTTCTTTCTGTTCTCAACTATTCTGCTGCAAGTTCATCTCAAACAGTGCCCACTGCCTACCCTACCCACATAGTGCCCACTGCCAACAACGGTGTTCCATGAACACAGTTCCAGTCCCCAGACAAGTGTGAGGACTCCATCCTCAGACTGCCGGTCACCCTCCCTCAGGGAAGCCCTCCTGGGCTGACCCACTTTATCATTCCCCTTTCACCTTCCCCTACCGCACTAGCTAACGGGTTCCTTGAGAGGTAGAAGTGTGTCCTTCCCACGTAGCCACCGAAACCACTACTGGGATGCCTGCTGCAGGGGTCAGCAGCAACTACTGCAGCAACTACTGCAGGCTGGGGATTGGGTGATGGGGACATTTCTGATCATTCTACAAGTGGGTGACCTTTCTTCAGACAGTGACTGTCCATTTAGAAAAATCCTTCCTTTTTCTTTGTTTTGGAATGTGGATTTTAAAGTTAAATGATCCTCATTTATGTCCTTCAATTAAAGATGATTGTGATTTTACTGTTTTCAACAAAACAAGAGTTTGCTGGAATTAATTGACTCATTCGTTTAGTAAGTATTTATTTACGGGCACCTGAGTATGTGCCGGTGATATGCTTCCTGAGGGGAGAGCAGAGCGTCTGGGGACCCCAATTGATCTCTCTTCTGAGCCCCAGACCCTTGTCCACCAGCTGCCTGTTGACATTTTGTTGAGCTGACCCGTGAGTACTTTCAACTCGACATGTCTGACATAAATCTCACTCTTCCTGCAAACCAGCAACTCCTCTGCGCTTTGGACTCAGCAGATTGTAGCATCACTCACTCTCCTGCAGAGGGCAGACCTGAGGAGGGTCCGGAGCTCCTTCCGTCCCTCACTGTCACACAGTTAGACACCAACTCCTGCCCATCCTGCTGCCTAGAGATTTCTCAGCCCTGTGTCACCTTCTGTCACTCAGTTGCCAGGTTCTTTACTCAGGTATTTCTCCTCTTTTATTCACCCCACTGCATTGATCCTCTCACAGGCTTCCCGCCTTGAGGCTCCCCACCTCCTGGGCCGCCTTCTGTGAGGCTCCCAGGGACCTTTCTGGAACAAATCTCACAGACCACCCCACCACTCACATTACCGCAGGGGCTCCCTATCCTTATGGGATGTCCGCAGACTTATGGGCCCCTGACGTGTCACTCCAGCTGGTCTCTCCAGCCCCTCTGCCCAGACCCACCTCCCTGTGTGCCCAACCAACTAGTTCCAGCAACCACTTCAGGTCTCCACCTTAAATCTTGCTAATCATAATCATTTCACCCTTTTGCCTAATCTCAACCTCCTCCCTGTTTCTCATCCTTTATAGGGCTCACAGACTTGCTTAAGAACTGTGATATCTGGTTCTGGGTTGGGCTAATTTTCTACAGCGGCAGGTCTAGGCCTTGGTCAGTGTTTGGCAGTCCATGTGGCTCCCTCAGCACCTTTGTGCAACTGGGGACCTGACATGAGACAGGGTGTGTGCTCAGGGGTCTACACGAAAGTGATTTTCTTGATTGTGACTGGCGTTTCCATCACACTACAAATTCCAGACGTCACTCTGCGCATTCTAAAAAGACCGTCACTGAGCACAGGGAAGAAAAAGTAGAAACAGAGAGACGATTGTCTAATGCTATCAATGATTTTTAAACTTTAGTGATATTTTTAGATTAATCAAAAGCCAAAATAATGGGTTGGTTTCCCCACAAGGGTACTTTTGACTTTTCCCCTCTCCAGAATTTGAAATTATTTAAGGTATGTATATGATTGACAAAGGACCTAGGGATCAGCGGGGCTGCTCTATTCACTGAGGAAGTCTGTTTCTGAGCCGATTTTGTAAATAGCAAATGTAGAATGTCGGGACTGGGTTCTCGGCTGGGTTCTGCTGAGGCCACCTCCCGTTTTTGTGAAGCCACAGCACCCTTCTGAGCTTGGTTTCCTCATTTGCCAAGTGAAGGGAGCTTAACTAGTTTATTTTTACAGTTCCTTCCAGCTCTGAAACTGCAGGGCTTTGTGTGAGCATGACGCTGGAAGTCAGCCCCTCAGCGTGAGACGCTGTGGTTGCAGCTGAGGGCCGTGGGGGAGGCGGTTACCTTGTCCATGCTCAGGGGAAGGACGTATCTCCTCACTTCAGGCTGGGGAGCCTTCCGGGCACTTTTTTTGACCTCATCCCAGTTTCCACGTAAATTGGCTAAATATAAGTAATTATAAACAAATTCAAATCTGCAAAAATAAGAAATCAAACATGAGCGCAGGCAATTACAAGTCATTTTAGAGGGATGATTCATGCCTTTTAGAAGCCTAGGAACCTGCCTGTTGTTATTCCACAACCCAGAAACTGCTAATGAACCAGGTATGTGTATAGTAAAGTCATTTCCTTCTGCCCACACAGGGTGAAAAAAAGAAACCTACCGCATGGCCGTGTTTACGTGCCCACAGCCCTGAGCCTTCCTGGGTGCTCTTTGGTCACCACTCTGTTTGTGCAGTTAGGAGCTGTTTTTCTTTCTTTTTAGGGACTTGGCTAGTCTGAATAAAAGCAGACTACCTTCTTCTCCCAATCCTGGAGTAGCTGAGGTTCAGGATTCCTCAGAGATTTTGTAAAGTTTAAGTTCATTCCTGAGGTCTTTTTATTTTCAGGTCTGGTCCATAGACCCAGTTGGTTTTCAACCCTTAATCACGGTTTTGACGTTCAGACTACCTAAACTTCCTGTTGTCTTTTCAGTTACATTTTTGACTCCCACATACCTCTTGTACTTTAAACATATATGTGTCTAAAATAATAAATAAATGTATTTATATTAATATATAAAAAAATACATATATATTTATTTATTTTTTGAGACAGAGTCTCACTTTGTTGCCCTTGGTAGAATGACGTGGCATCACAGCTCACAGCAACCTCCAACTCCTGGGCTTAAGTGATTCTCTTGCCTCAACCTCCTGAGTAGCTGGGACTACAAGCACCCACCACAAAGCTTGGCTATTTTTAGAGATGGAATCTCACTCTTGCTCGGGCTGACCTTGAACTCCTGAACTCAGACAATCCACCTGCCTCGGCCTCCCAGAGTTCTGGGAACACAGGCTGAGCCACCACGCCGGCCACCACCTTTAGATATGATTCAGATCAGACATCGAGAGCAGCCTCCCTGTAAACACCTCCTACCTTCCAGGACCAACAGGAGATGTGCCATTTGCCCTGTGCACGCTTACCCTTTCCAGCAGCAGAGATCCACAATCAGAAACCCGCTGTCCTCGTAGGTGTTGATGTGATGGAAGAGGTTGAAGGGAGACGTCCTGTACTTGTTGTTGATGTACTTCCTTCTTTTTTTGTCAGCGATATGAAGCCAAACCTTGAAAAGTGAGTAAGATGTTTTGATGCCTTTGAGATGGAAAAAAGTGTCCATTATGGATCTCATTTTCTTTCAGAATCACAACTTGACAATAACTCAGACTTACACCCATGCTTTCATTGGACTCGAAACAGTCCATGTAGTTGGCTCCCCAAAGACTCCAGGAGGAAAGGAACTTGAACAGGTTGATTTTGACTGGTGTCTCCACAAAAACGATGTAGTTGGGAGTCAGACCGAAACTGTTTGGAAACACAAACGTGCTTGTGAATGGAAGGGCCTGATGCCCCAGTGGCAAGGAAGTCTGCACAGAGGAGGTGAGCCTGGCTGCGTGAATCAACAGTGCCCACATGAAGTGAGGTATGTTTAAATTGAGTTTTCTGTAAAAAATGTTGTGATCAGGATGGGTATCAAAGGTAGGCAAAGCAAACCTCTATTTATTTTGGCCGGGGCTGGGTTTGAACCCACCACCTCCAGTATATGGGGCCAGTGCCCTACTCCTTTGAGCCACAGGTGCTTCCTGGCAAAGCAAATCTTTCAACCTGAGTTTTCCTGCAGATTATAGCAGGCCTTTAAGTTACCTGTGGACATAGGATGGCTTGAACCGGTCACTGCAGGGGAACTGGACAACAACCTCGGACTTGCTTATGGGATCTTCCTTGTCTGAAATAAAGTGGTTTTAAAAGGTTTTGAAACAGCCTCTTTAAAAAACAAACAAACAAACAAACAAAAACCAAAGCATTTAGAACAGCTTATATAAGCAAAGAAGCACATGTTCAGATCTTGATTTTTCTTTTTCAGAGCTTATTTTCATTTTCTCCGTCATTGGCGTTGCTTAGTGAAATTTCATGTGAGGTGACAATCACCCAGGACAACCAAATGCCAGCAGATTTGGAGAAGTATGCTCAGGCAGGGCTGTGGGAGGCGGGAGTAGGGGAGTCACATCTTGTAGCAACTGGAGGTGGGTTTTAAGTCCAGGTAATAAGGCAAAACTTTAGTATGGCCAAAATGCCTTTTGCAATATCTTAGGATGCCTAAGCATAGGTTATTTTTTTTTTCAATAACCCTGTACAGGAATCCACATTAAATTTTAATTTATTTGCTAAGTGGTCTTCAGACCTTAATGTACATCAGAATCACATAACAGGCTTCTTAAAATGCTGATTCCAGGCTGCACTCCCAGATTTCTTTATTCAGTCTGCTCGAAGTTGGGCTTGAGTTGTATTTCTAACAGTTTTCCAGGAGATTCTGCTCATTCAGGAACTGTACTTGGACAACTGTAGTAAGTAATTCTAAAGAAAAATTCATCTAAAGTCATATAGTTCCATCATCAGGATGTTTGTCAATGAACCTGATGATGAAAGGAGGGTGAATAGAGAATTCTAGAGTCCTCTCTCCTCTTCTTTAATGCTTTCTCTACAGTATTAATGAGTTAATAGATTTGATTATAGTTTTAGGAATTGAACACAAAATACTTAGTAACTCTCCCATGTATGGACACATGCTATGATGAACACATGTGTTTTGCCTGGCACGTGAATAAGTGCTCCATAAGTGTTTGCTAGATTTGAATCTAAGTTATACAGGATCAAATCCGTATATAGATAACATTTCAAAACATGATCTTGGACACTGGTTTTCTGCCTTTTCCCTCCTTCCTTCCTCCCTCTGTTCCTCCTTCCCTCCCTCCCTTCTTTCTTCCTTTTTTTGACAGAGTCTCACTCTGTTGCCCTGGGTAGAGTGCCATGGAGTCACAGCTCACAGCAACTTCAAACTCCTGGGCTCAAGCAATCCTTTTGCCTCATCCTCCCGAGTAGCTGGGACTACAGACATGTGCCAGCACTCCAGGCCAGGTTTTTTCTATTTTTAGTAGAGGCAGTTCTTGTTCTTGCTCAGGCTGGTCTCGAACTCCTGAGCCTCCCAAAATAGTAGGATTATAGGCAGGAGCCACTGCGCCCACCTGCTGTCTGTATTTTTAAGTTATCATCTCTTGCTTGGTGCCCTTGGGCGGCAGTCCCCTGGTAGGGCGGGAGTAAGGACAGTTGTTCTGAAGTCTGCAAGATAATGCTATCTCGATATTCTAATATGTCATCGTGTATTTCTAGTAACTTTCTCACAATATAGAGGGAAGATCCATAAACTTACCTGCTTGTAGTGGAGGGATCTTTACAATATTGTAGGCAATTGAAAAATTTTTCCCAAAGCAATTACCGATGTTGTAAACAGTTCCATCACTTTCGATGTGGGGGTGAGCAGTGGCTCCGTTGACTGAGACGTAGTTGCAAAGATCGACCTACAGAAGGAAAGTGAGCGTCACCCGTGGTGAGACAAAGAAGAGCCCTCACGCCTTTGCCCACGTCTGCCCCGGCTGCTGGTGGCACTCTCACCCTAACTGCTCTTTCTCTTTCTTTCCACCTCTCTGGATCCTACAGTCTTTCACCCTCAGCTCCCACCACAGAGTTCTCCTGGGACGCCCACGCTGACGCCTGTGTGTCCTCATCTGCGACCCGGCTCTTCACTTGATGTGTACTGTGACTTCCCTTCCTATATGTGCAGGTGGACCTCACACAGGATAAACCCCAAACCTGGGACTTCTTCAGACTTCTCTCACTGTATTTGATTGAACTGTATAAAATTGCTGGTATTCAATCATTTTCAGTTTACAAAAATGACAATTTCATGTGGTGCGACCGAGATACCAGAGCCAGTGCCCTGCAGGTGGTACTGTGTGAGTTTGTAACTGAGACTGACCTCAGGTTCATCTAGCACAGAAAGTCTTAACCTAAATAGACTTCAGGGAGAACCGTGACTCCCTTGGAATTAAATATAAACACTTCTGAGGAGAGGGTTCAGACCTTTAATTCAATTTGGAGTCTCATCAGAAATTCATATCCACAAATCTAGCACAAACCTCTAAGTTCAGAGGAGAAACTGAGGTCCCAGAGAGGCCCAGTGTCCTGTTCAAGAACACAGAGGCAGATGTTGACAAATCAACACCAGATTTCTGCTTGGAACCTAAGCAGTTATTGGATGAGTAATGAACGGAGATTATATTTAACCAGCCAACATTCTTGTTATTCAATAAGGGGAATACTTTGAAAGCATAGGCTTTTTTAGAACCATTATTTAACCATTAGGCAATACATTCATTTATTCATTCATTCATTTGTTTGTTCAGCCGGCAGCCTGAGCTATGACAAGTGCTGGGCCAGGCCTAGGAAAAGAGAAGATTCTTGCTTTCAAGAACTTTAATTTGGACCCGTACTGTCCAAAATAGTAGGCACTAGGTTTTAGGTGAAACATCACAGTCAGTCCCTCAGCCACATCAGTCATATTTCAAGTTCTCTACAGCACCGGGACAGAGCAGTGGGGAATCTGTCCATCTCGGTGGAAAGTTCTGCTGGGCAGCACGAGGTTAGACCAACAAGCTGCATGAGCACAGAACAGTATCTGCAGAGCAAGGCCGTGGGGCCCAGACTGCCCTTCTCTAACTCGGGAGAGGGGGTGGAAGTTGGCCAGGTGGGTGCATGGACATTGTGTCTGGGGCTGAGCATCCTGATGTTAGGACACAGAGTCGTGTGAACTGGAGCCCGCTGGCTGTGTGGGAGTGGGGGTGGGTGGGCCGAGGGGGGCGTGAGGCCTGCCCAGCCACAAAGACCTTCGTGGGGCTCCCAAGAAGCAGAACATGTTTACATTTGTATTGTAGAAGATTTGGGTCTCCCTCACTAAGAAAACAGTATTTAAGGGAATCAGGCTGGAGACAAAGGCCGTTTCAGTCAGAGTAAACAAAAGACGATCTCAGATTTTTAAAACTACATTTTTTCTGTGAAGACAGGGTATCTACAGTACTAGTTCCAATGGAATATGACCTCTGAGAAGGTGTATACTGGGGCCAAACTCCAGCTTCTACATTTTCCATTAGAGACCTGGTAACTGCAATACAGCATCCCGCACAGAGTCCAGTGAATGATTTTGGACAACAGTCTCCGTCCTTCTCTATGTGATCGACATGTACCCCGCACGCGCAACACACACACACACACCACAAACTACACAGAGCTGGGGACAGTGTGTGTCAGACTTAGTGAGCAGTCTGAGCAGGTGGACAGAGCAGCCTGCGCCCTGACACCCACTGTGGACAGAGACTGTCTTCCTATGGTTACTAGACATGGAACCATGAATTGCGTGGTTTTTAATATCAGCAGCTATAATTTTTTGAGCACCCAAGTATGAATGATGTCCATGCTGGCCTGGACAAGCCATGAGTCTCAGGGACCTTGTTGTTCTCTTACCCATGACCCGCTCCTTGCAGCTAGCACACATTCTGGTACTTGGAAAGCCCTCAGTAAGAATTTGTGTCACTCATGAATATGTTGGGCATTTTATTTGGTTTTCTTTGAATCAGTATAAGTGTTCAAAACTTCACAGATGAAGAAACCAGGTTTGCCCTAAGTCACATAGCTAGTAGTGCATGAAAAATCAGGGATTTGGAATTTAATCTGGCTCTCACGTTCTCTCCACCAGATTGTCCCGTTTCCATTCATTGGATCCTGAGTTCCAGTGTCTAAGTTCCTGAGTGGCGTCTTCTGAGCACTGTGTCTCACCTGCTTAATCGTCTCCAGGGTCTCTGGATTCACCTTTGTGATGAAGTTGGTCTCGGTGCAGGCGTAGTAATCTTCCCCCACTGGGTAGATGTTAACAAGGGCGTTGTCGGTAACCTCCACTCCTCGGAAGTAAGAGAAGAACCTGCAGAAGGGGGTATGTGTTTCAGTCCAGCAGCTTTCAAGTCATGAGTGGAAAAGGGCTAAGGCAAAGCGTCTCGGGTGACATGCAGCTCGGTCTCACCCACCTGGAAAATATATTCCTGCAGGGATCTGGGAAGGCACAGGTGCCGAATTCCGTGATGACAATCCTTTTCTCCGTCATTGCCCGGACATAGGCATCGGTGCGGATAAACCTGCAGGATGTTGGGACACAGGGGAGGGCCATGGACAGGGGTGGTCACTCCCAGCCACATGGAACTTAGAACGGTCACTCCCTGTGGCCTCACCAAGTCAGAAGCACAAATTCCCAGCAGGAGGAATAAAGAATATTGTCTGCTCACTTTCTTGGGGTGACCCCAGGAGAAAGAGACAATGTTCCATGAGCATAAATTTATATCTTCTGAGCCTCAGAGATGAGGTGGCTGAGGTCCAGAGCAGCTTAGTGCTGGCGTAACTGGCCTATGTCATGTAGCTAGTAGTCCCAGGCCGCAGCGCCGGACACCGTGACCTTCCCACGTGGCACTCTGCAGGCCCGGGCGGTTCACACAGCCGCTCCCTGTGTCTGTAACTCACTTACTGGGGAAACGCAGAGCAGCGCCTGCTGAATCTCGTGCCTGTCAGTCCCTCTCTGTCCCTCTTGGGTTTTTTCCCATTTTAAAATTGATTTTGCTACTTTAAAAAACAGGTATTTTTGAATTTAATTTTCTGCCCAGGTGGGTCTGCCGAACTGTGTCCCCAACTAAAGGGTGTATGTTAGGCAGGATTTCTCGAGTGGACAGCTAATTAAAATCTGATTTTGTGGCTTGGCGCCTATAGCTCAGTGGTTACGGTGCTGGCCACATACACTGAGGGTAGTGGGTTTGAACCCAGCCTGGTCCTGCTAATCAACAATGACAACTGCAACAAAAAATAGCCAGGCGTTGTGGCAGGCACCTGCAGTCCCAGATACTCAGAAGGTGAGGCAAGAGAATTGCTTGCGCCCAAGTGTTTGAGGTTGCTGCGAGCTGTGATGCCATGGCACTCTACCCAGGGTGACATAGTGAGACTGTGTCAAAATAAATAAATAAATAAATAAACAAACAAACAAATAAATAAATAAAATAAAATCTGACTTTGTACTTTCACAAAGAGGATGAGTGCCCAGGTCTATGGAAGGCATGTGAAGGCTTTGAACTCTAGCCTGGGCTGTGGTAGCTGCGTTCCTGGTGACGTGACCCGTTTCCCTTCTATTCCAGCCCAGGTTAACCTGACTTCTCCTTTTCTCTTCCTTTTGACATCCTTTCAAAATGTCTGAAATCTAAGAGGGTCAACAAAGCCACTTACAGGACCGACTGTTAAAGCAGAGGCTGCGTATTCACCTGGTGCTAAGGGGGCTTCCTGGGGGACGCTCAGGTCTTCAAGCGTTTAGCAGTAATCTCTTGTTTTGAGAAGACTTTTCTTTCTGGTATCACTAGGAAAAACTTGGTCCTTCCCTACTTGGCAGCACCTCCCTCTCCTTCCTTGTGGCCTTTCTAGTTCTAAAACATGGAAAGAAGTCAACATAGCCTGTGGCTCACTACTCATCCTAGTCGTCGCGGCAGCTGCCATTGTTGAGGGCGTCCCATGTGCTAGATGCTGTACTCTCCTGTAACCCACGTGATGAACCACTGAAGTAGATTCTACTGTTACGGAGTATAAAGAATGAGGTCACCTGCCTAGGCAAGGAGTGTCTGTTGAATGCAGGACTTAAAGCCAGGCCTGGTGGACCCCAAAGCTCTAGTTCTTAGCTTAGCTTGGCCCCAGTCCCCCTGGGGTCTGTGTAGATGTACAAAGCCAGGTGGATTCTGAGAAGCAAGTGGGTGTGTAGGTCCCCTCCTGGGTGCAGGAGATTCAGAGGTGCATGGGAGGAGCTGAACTGGGCCTCACTCCTGGATGGGGAGCTGGGCTTTGGGGGGGGTTCAGAGGTTCTGGGAGGAGCTGAGCTGGGCCTCACTCCTGGGATGGGGAGCTGGACCTCGGGCCCCTTTACCTTCTGTGGTATGTGACGTGTCCTTCTTTGAAGTCAAACTTGTGTAGGAGGGCCTGCCCATCAAACAGGTGGTAAAATGGCTCGGATCCCACTTCAAAGAGCCCTGGCCCGCATCGAAGGAGGCTGCCGGAGAGCCACAGGGGGATCCTGCCTGCGGTGAAGGGAGACAGGACACTGCTTCCCACACTGCCCTTGGGCTGGGTCCTCTCTGGTAAGGTGGGATTTGCCAGTAGCCCAGTGGGGGCAGCCTCTTCCTTATAAAGCTGGCAGAGATGTTCGTGGGACAGCACTTAGGAAACGTCTGCCGACTGGACTTGTCTTTTACCAGGAGGCACTTGGTGAGAAATGTGGCAAAGCCCCAGAGTGTGGATGAGGCTGGAGGAGGGGGGAGAAAAAGCCTCTTGAGGGCAGTGGGATTCTGCAACTGATAGATTTTTCCAGAGCCAGTCCACGTTTAAGACGATTTTCTAATTTCTTGATATATTTTGGTAGAGTGAGGGGTAGAGAGATGGATTAGAAGCAGGGCAAAATATTTTAAAAAGATACCTCTGTAGAAGAAATTATTTAAATAAAACAACAACAGGAACACTGGCTTTTTGAAGCTTAGCGCTCTCTTCCCCCGAGGACGTGAGCCACTGGCTGGGGGAGTCATTCTGCCGTAGCAGAAAGTACATGGGGCTGGGTGTCGGGATTCAATCTGGCTTGGGGTTTGCCACATGCCACCTTTGGGTTTCAGTTTCCTCATTGGCAAAACGAGGGGTACCCAAGGTAGTCAGTCGTTAAGGCCTCCAAGTTTAACTGGTTAGGTTTGTGCCCTCTTGTCCTTTGAGAAGTGTGGTGTTGGCACTGTTTGCTTCATCTTTGCCAATAAGTGTCTCTAAGCCAATGGGGCATTTTCTGCAGCTCCAGTAACTGTCATCTCTACATCCCCGTGTGCTGCGTGGTGGGCAAGTCATCTTATGTACAGTGCCTTGTTTAATCTTCAAACTTTATCTGCATGAGGTAGATTTGGGTCTCTGGTATTTAAGGGACTTGAGGCTTAGAAAGTTAAATGCCATAGGATCCTCCGATGCCTAGATGGCTGGGCTGTGATCAGCACTTGCCCCTTCCTGGCTCCAGAACCAACATTGGCCCACTCAGCCCCAGCTTCACGGGACAGCATAAAGCCCACCTGCCTGTAATGGGTGTTGACAGGGGCTTGTTGCAGGAACTCCATTTGTTCAGACACTGGGGGACAGTCGTTTATATAACAGAACATTTACTGATGAAGGTGACCAGGCATGGTCCCCACGCTCAGGGAACCCCGGTTAAGTGGCCCTTTTCTACAGTAGAGAAATGAGGTGAAGGCCAGTGAAAGGAAGCCACCTGATCCCTCCCTGCACCCCACAGAGGGACCAGAACCAAGAGCTGCCAGGAGACAAGAAGCTAGAGAGGACAAGCCTGGCAGAGCAGAGGGCAGCTTGGAGACGGCCAGACCAACCTGTGACATGAGCCGTCAGTGGCGAGGACAGCTCCTCCACAGTTTCGAACAGTTTCTTGTAACCACCAGCAGGGTGCTCGACTCTAAAAACGCGCAGGACAGAGAAGAGCTTGTGTTGGTGCTCAGAGAGGCCGCAGGGACGGAGGCTCCAGGAGACAAGGCCTCTCGGCTCCACGTGGCTCAGCACCACTGGCTCATCCAGGCTAGTGGGGCTCACAGCTGTTGGTCCACCTGGTCTGGAGGCTCACTACTGTGGGCCCACCTCATCTGGGGGCTCACCTCTGCTGGTCCGTCCTGTCTGAGGGGCTGACCACTGTGGGCCCACCTCATCTGGGGGCTCACCTCTGCTGGTCCATCCTGTCTGAGGGGCTGACCACTGTGGGCCCA
>NW_003852405.1:35567881-35577786 GCF_000181295.1 Otolemur garnettii | reverse complement strand
GCCCACCTCATCTGGAGGCTCACCTCTGCTGGTCCACCCCATTTGAGGGGCTCACCACTGAGGGTCCACCTCGTCTGGGGCTCACCTCTGCTGGCCCATCACCACATCTGAGGGGCTCACCATGTGGGCCCACCTCATCTGGGGCCTCACCTCTGCTGGTCCACCTGGTCTGGGGTCTCACCATGTGGGCCCACCTGGTCTGGGGGCTCACCTCTGCTGGCCTGTCTGGTCTGGGGCACTCACCACATGGGCCTACCTCATCTGGGGGCCCTGGCAGCACTTCTCCCAGGCCAGGGGAAATGACCTCGTCTAACACCAGTGGCCTCAGTGAGATCCCACCGTAGTTCTCCCTTATTTCTGACAACAAACCCACTGCTCCCACTGCTATCACTGGGCTTCCTGAACTCTGGTCCTGACAGCTCCTCTCCACACATCCCCCCACCGGCTCTCTCAGCTCACTGCCCCCACCGGCTCTCAGCTCACTGCCCCCACCGGCTCTCAGCTCACTGCCCCCACCGGCTCTCAGCTCACTGCCCGCACCGGCTCTCTCAGCAGCTGACCGACTCTCTCAGCAGCTCACTGGCGCTTTGATTTCTTCTGCCTGGTGAGAGACTCATCCCTGTCCATTCTCGGGTTTTGGTCGGGTCCTCACCCTGCATTATTCACTATATTACGCATTTCCCTTCTCAGGAGCCAGGGCACTTTTACCAGATGGTCAGACCCGGACACTCGGCTTCGGTGCTGCTGACTTCTCACCTGGCTTCAGCTCCATTTCATAATGTCTGAGGGTGGGATCTCTGACCAGACTCCAAATCACAGTAATTACCCTTTTTTAAGACCTTAACCGTGTGCTACATACTGTGAAACGAACTTTGCTTGGTGTTAGATCATTTGACTCTCACAAGAGCACAATGGGGTAAGTTCGATTATTATAGCTGTTCTAAACCTAGACTTAAAGTAATCAGGTCACCTGCCCAAGTCAGCTGGGAAATACCAGACAAGAGCTGGAGCCCAGGTCCGCCTCAGAGCTCTCACTCGTGACGCTTCCAGCCGCAGCCTCAGCCACAGAAACCCCACCATAATTTAGGTCTGAAGTCCAGACACTTGTTTCAGTATATTAATAGGGAAAAATTCCCCGACGAAATCTCAGAATCTCCCCTACCCAAGTCCTCAGTCCCTCTGTGCGGGAGCCCCAGTTCACATGAACCCACCCTTTTTGTCCCCCACAGACACTTACTGCATAGACATTTTCTTTCAGTGAAGGATGGAGAGTTCTGGCACCAACTGCAGAATGAAGAGGCGTGTCCTGGGCCAGGGGCCTTTATGTGCCTTCTAAATCCCCCCAAAGGGAGGTGGCTTTGGGGGCCCTTCCCCAGCCCTTCAGCTGTGAGAGAGGGAACAGAAGTGGCTTTCAGTGCCCACATCCTCCTGATGCCTGAGCATTACTGGGACTTGCTGTTCTTGTAACAGTTTTTTGGCTGTTTGCCAGAGAACTCAATCCTTCCCAAAGAGAATCTGAAGCAGATTAGAAAGAATGGAGCTGTGTGGGAGAGGCCAGCGTCAGGCCCCAGCTGACTCCAGATCCCAGCCATCCAGCTGGAGCTGGCACTGCTGCCCGCACCCACCTCTTCCTCCTCTTCCTCCTCCACCACTGCTAGCTTCATCCTCACCCTCGGTTACTTAGTCATTCTTCTGTTCATTTACTTATTCCAAAAAATATCTATGATGTACCCTTCAAAACTAGACAAAGATGGTTATGGCCCTGCCTTCACAAGAGTAATAGGAAATTAACAAATTATTGGGTAAAATTTAATCATCTCTGTGGTCCTTGTCACTAATGCTGGCACCCTCGGCGCCTCATCTCCCTGTCCACTAGTACGTGTCCAGCGCTCAGAGAGCTGTATCACTAATTTGTCATGTTTTCATTCTTTTATTAAATCCTAGTTTCTTGCCAGCAACAGGCATGGTCTGGCCCAAAGGACTCCCTGGAAAATAGACCAGACATTTACTATAACAGCCAAAGACTTTAATGTTTTTTGAGAAACTCATTAGCAATTTTAAATTGAATAAGTGTTTTAAAATTATTTTTATTTTTAAACTGTATTATTATTATTTTCTGAGACAGAGTCTCACTTTATTACCCCAGGTAGAGTGCCATGGTATCATCGCTCACAGCAACCTTAAACCCTTGGGTTCAAGTGATCTTGCCTCAGCCTTTCCAGTAGCTGGGACTACAGTTATTCATATCTTGCTCTACTGTAGCTTAGGCTGGTCTGGAACTTGTGAGCTCAGGTGATCTGCCCACCTCAGCCTCCCAGAGTGCTAGGATTACATCCATGAGCTACTGCTCCTGGCCTTAAAATGTATTACTGATACTTAATAAGTGGTTTTGATTGCTTGACTTAGAGCTCTTCTTCAACAAAACTGTTGAACAGCTAATTGGACCATTCTCCAAGACAGACACCAGGCATTTACTGTCCCTACAGTGAGGGCACAGGCATGGTGGTGGTGGGGGTCTGTCCATCAGAAGCCGAGATGGACGTCTCAGAGGCAGCACATAGAGCCCAGCCCCAGTGGTGTCTTTGCCCATCCAAGGGAGTCGGAACCATTCTCCAGTGGAGCCTGAAACATTAGTACCAGCCAGGTGGCCCTCAAACTCCATCCTTTAGCCATCTCAGAGATTCTGTTAGCTACCTAATATGTGAAATATTTATGTTCCTCTTTAATTAGCCAGAGTAGGTTTCATCGTTTGGGACTAAGAGTCGTATCTCTATAAAGTGATGGTAGTGAAGGACACTGTAGCATCAGCCAGAAAGAACACCTCTGCTATTAGAAAGACCCAGACGGAAGGGAAGTATCTAAGCTAAGATGGGAAGAATGCAGAGTCAAAGTTGGCCAGCCAAACGGAGGAAGAAGAGAGCTCGGCACAGCCTGCAGAATTTAGGAAAGCCTACAGATGAATGTAACGCGGGGAAGTAGCAAGAGATACAACTGCACTAGAGAGAACTACAGGCCAGATCTTGTCTCCACTGTGGAAGGAGATCCAGACACACTGCATGAGAAGGGGGTCTGAGTGCCTCTTGCTGGTGGGTTCTGCCCCTCATGTAGGGAAGCCTCATTGCTTTCTGCACCCTTGTATGAGTAATAATCATTAAAATGGCTTATAGTCACTGGCTTGGGTATGATAGTCTTTTTTTTTTTTTTTTTAAATGAGACAGTCTTACTTTGTCATCTTTGGTAGAGTGCTGAGGCATCATAGCTCACAGCAACCTCAAACTATTGGACTTAAGTGATCCTCCTGTCTCAGCCTCCCCAGTAGCTGGGACTATAGGTGCCTGCCACAACGCCCGGCTGTTTTTAGAGACAAGGTCTTGTTCTTGCTCAGGCTGGTCTTGAACTCCTGAACTTAAGCAATCCACCCACCTCGGTATTTCAGAGTGCTGGGATTACAGGCCTGAGCCACCACGCCTAGCCTGGTGTGATATGTTTTAACATCTTATATCTGAAAAAGGCAGAGCCCAACAGCAAGCTCACTACAATATTTAGGCACCATTGTGCTCAGGGCATCAGTACAAAACTCAAAACTTGTTGAACTGGAAGAACTGCCTTAATGGACAGAACAGCAAGAGTGCAAATGTTATTTATAAACAAGGGCTTAAGGATTTTTTTTTAAGAATTTGAAATATTTTACTTAAAATCTTGATTATACTCTGATTTTATTTAATCGGCTCTTGATTCTCACACACCAAGAAAAGCACAAAAGGGGATTCCAGGTCAGCCCTGTTGGATTAACAGCGGCTCAGCTATTGAAGGTGTGTGGTCTGCTTCTAAGTTCTCAGATCCTGCTAACTGGGGCAAATGCAAATAGGATGGGAGGATGAACAGAGATTCCTCGCCCTACTCTTTGGGCCAGAGGACTGGCTTATTAGGTAAACATGTAGATAAAAACCACTTACTCTCTTCCTGTAGGTATCAGACAAAGGGCTATACCAACAGCGTGAGGAATCCTGGTGGTGCTGACCCAGTTTATGGAATTAGTAGATTGCTTGGTAGATCCTTCTCCTACCAGGAGAAAATTGTTAATATAATTGACTGAATATTCATACTTATCTCTATTCCTCTTCTTACCAGAGTCACCTATTATCTATTTTTGTGTTCCTTTCTCACTTAGAGAGTCCCTTGGGGGCAGTGCCCTTGTTTAATTTGTCACTGTATTACTTAATAAGTAGTAAATATTTTAGGCCGTTGTATGTGATGGTGTTTTTTTAAGAGATAAATTTAATTTTTGTGATTGATCGTGTATCCTCAATATTTCTAAACTCATTTATTAGCTTTTTAAAATAGGTTCCTATCATATTTTTTCACAGGTTATCATGCTGCTACAAACAAAGACCGTTTGCTTTTCCCTTTCCTGTCTGGATGTGTTTCATTCTTTGTGTTTTCTTGTCTTATTGCACTGGCTAGAACTCCAGTACAATATTGACTAGAAGTGGTAAGAGAGGACATCTTTATCTTTTTCCTGAACCTCCCAAGCAGCATTTAATCTTTCACCACTCCGTAGGATGTCAGCTGTAGGTTTTTCATAGATACCCTTTATCAGGCTGAGGAAATCTCCGACTGGTTGAGGGTTTTAAATCAGGAATAAATGTTAGTATATCTCAAATGCTTTTTCTATATCCTTTAAGATAATCCTGTGGGTATTCTTTAGTTTGTTAAAATGGTGAATTGAATTGATCTGGAATATTAAACCACATTTGCATTTCTGAGATAAACCAGAAATACGTATTAACATTTTAACAACTTTTGGTTCTATCTACCAATTTTTAAAGAGTTTTTTGGTTCTATTTCTTCTATTGATATATTTATGGTCTATAGGTTTTTATTGTAATGCTTTCACCTGGTATTGATGTCAAGGTAATGTTGGCTTCAAAGAACGACTTAGAAACTATCTTTTCTAAATTTTTCTGGAGGAGTTTGTGTAGAATTATATTATGTCTTCCTTGAATGTTTGGCAGAATTAACAGGTGAAGCCAGTTTCACTTGGAGGGATTTTTTTTTTTTTAATGAAAGGTTTTTAACTACAATTTCTATTTTTTAAATAGGACTCTTTATGTTATCTGTTTCATCTTTAAGATTTGGTAGATTTTTTTCTTTCAGATGATATATCCATTTCACCTAAGTTTTAATAACTGTCCTGGTATGAAGCTGTTAGTAATAATTCTATATTATCCTTTTAATATTTATAGAATCTGTAGTTATATGCATATTATGTCTTTCTTTACTGGTAGGGCAATTTTTACCTTCTTCCTTTTTTGATCCTCTCAAACAACTATCCTCTTATTTGTATCTTTATGTTTAAAGTAGGCAGAATATAGTTTGACCTTCCTTGTTTAATCTGATCTGACAGTAGTGTCTTTTAATTGGAATGTATAGACCATTTATATTTAGTGTGAGTGTTGATGTGGTTAAAGTTGTGTATATCATCTCATTGGTCTTCTGTTTATTCCTTCTGCATTTTGTTTCCTTTTTCCTCTTTCTTTGCTTTCTCTTAGATTAATCAAATCTTTTTTTTTAGATAGAGCCTCAAGTTGTCACCCTGGGTAGAGTGCCGTGGTGTCATAGCTCACAACAATCTCCAACTCTTGGGCTCTAGCGATCCTCTTACTCAGCAGTTCTCAACCTGTGGGTTGCGACACCTTTAGACTATATTAAAGTTCGTGTTATTAGAAAGGTTGAGAACCATGGCTCTTACCTCAGTTTTTCTATGTTTAGTAGAGATGGGGGTCTTGCTTTTTTGCTCAGTCTGGTCTTGAACCCGTGAGCTCAAGCTATCTGCCTGCCTCAGCCTCCCAGAGTACTAGGATTACAGGCATGACCCAAGGTGCCCGGGCTGTTAAATTTTTTTTTGTTAAACCCATCTATTATATTTTTTATACCAAACATTGTCATTTTTATTTCTAAAGTTTTGACTGGGGTTTTAAAAACTCTCTCATGTCTCTACTTTGTGGACACACACGCAGTTATAGTAAGTGTTTTGATGCACTTTTGTGTTGCTTATAAAGCGTGTTTCAGTTCTGGTCATTGTCAATTGATTTTTCTCTTCATTTATGGATTACATTATTCTGCTTCTTTGAATGCTTGGTGATTTTTGATTGGACACCAGAATTTTACTTTTTACCTCCTTGGGTGCTGGTTTATTTGCATTCCTTCATATACTTTTGAGCTTTGTTCTGGGATTCAGTGTTACTAAAAACTGTTTGATCCTTTTGGGTTTTTCTTTTAAGATTAGTTTAGATGGGACTGAAGAAGTGTTCCGTGTAAGGATAATTTTTTCCCAGTACTATATTATACATTATTACTGCCCAAGGCTGAGGCAATACTCTTCTCTGTCTTGTTACTAAATTCTGCATGAGAATTCTTGCTCAGTTTCACTCCCCCCTGGAAAAATAGTCTTCCATGAAACTGGTCCCTGGTTTGAAAAAGGTTGGGGACTCCTGATAGACATCATAGCTTTATAGGCCCCCATTATAGCACTTGTTATACAATAATATAATTGGCTACTTATTCATCTTTTTCTCCAGCCCGTCTGTAAACTTCTCCCAGATCAGGACTGGAGTGCCTTGTTTAGCACTTTCATCCCCATTCTGCAGCATAAAGCTTCTAGCAGCTGTCAGTGAGTGAATAAGTGAATGGAAGGTATGAATTCTGAGTACTGGGATTGACTGTCAAGGGAGTTGTTTTGCATGAAGGAGTCCTTTGGTTTCTTTTAGATCATTTCCCTGACACCTATAAGTCACATTGGCCAACACATTTACTTTCAAGCCCTGCTGAGGGTGGTGTGTGATAATAACAGTAGATTAAGTCTCAGTGTATGATTTCTAAAGTTTTAACACTAATATTCTAAAGACAATGTCACATTTTTAAGGTTTTCACTTTTACATTTAAACAAGTAAACAATAATTCACTTATTTGGATTCACTAAGTTCAGAAGAGAGAGAAGTCAGCTGCGTGTCCACGTGGGCATCACTCAGTACTTAACCTTACAACTCGGTGAAGACAGCTGTGGAACCTTCCAGGGGAGGCAAAGAAGAGTAACAGCCGATCACACAGCATGCCCATGGCCGTGGGGATGCTGTATCTATTTCTAAGATTTAGAATAATGCTTAGAAATGAAAGAATAAACAGATGAATTAATGACATCTCATGTAGCCTTCTCAAGCCAAATTCAGTATCAGTAAAATAAGTCTATAAGCACAGCCAATAAGAGGAGAAGATAGACCATTTCCCACAGGAATATCCACATCTGATGGTGATGCTATCGTTATGGCTCACAGAGAGAATTCCCAGTTCCCAAAAGGTGTCCTCTAAGCCTGCCTGTTCCACAAAGGGGCTATTTTATAGCCAAATGAACGTGGGCCACTAAAGATAATGGGTGAGCAGGTTGTTTTTTACAGTATCTGTGGAATACAATGTTTTAGCTCAGGCAGGTCAAACTATTCAAGCCATGATTAGATACCTTGGATTCCAATCATGTTTGCAAAAGAGAGGTCAGTTTGGAAACCTCTGTTGGAATCAGTTGCTTCTCCGAAGGTCCTTGTATGTAACCAGCAGAAGATGACGAGGGCACAGGGAACAAGGAGAAAAGCCAAAGGAGAATGCAGCTAAGGTCACGGGCAGCCGTGACGTTTAACGTCATCTTATAATTAAACATTTGGCCAAACATTTGATAGGACATCAAACAAAATTGTGAAAAGATAAAATAACAGAAAGTAATCCATTAAAGATGCCCAAATCAGATTTGCTAAATTAGTTATTTCCAGAATCTGCTTATCTTGTGTATGAAAAAAAAAAGCCCTGTGTGTGTGTGGGAGGTGCAGATTAGTTCACTGCAGTCGCTCACCACGTGAGCTGTGCTCATGAGTTTGCAGCTGCTGATAACGGCACAAAAATGTGCGTTAAAGCTGTGGACTAGCCCGTGAAACTGCTACCAGGCCTTTTCTCAGCTTCAATCCACAAATGCAGAAATTTACATTTAATCAGATTTGCCAGCAATTTTTTCACTGCTATAAATCCCTCATAATCTTTCTCTAGCTAAGTTAATCATATCTGCCCAGGCTGTGTGCAGCTGAGGTAATTATCCAAAGAATCTTGGCCTTAAAGCACACTTTGATCTGGGATGTTCATGCTTCTAAATGAATACTTTTATTTTATTTTTTTTGTCTGAATCATTTACTGTTGAGTCAAATTCCTATTTCATTATTTTCTGTGAAAACAAGTTTCGAGTACCTAAAGTATTATGTTTGGCATTTATCAAAGATGTTTCATTTAAGTAGGAATTCTAACAACTGGATTTAGAAATGTTTTACTTGCACTGAAGTTACATTTTTAACATAACATTTGAAAGACCTACCTCAGATTATTGTGGCTGCAAAATTCATAATTAGCAGATCCTAGTAGATTTGAAAGAATTGATAAAGCTAAACTTTGACATGGGGTAGGAGAAATAGCCCTCACTTTACTGAAGGGCATTCAAGAAATGGCTCTACGTTGGAACAGGTGAAAACTGTTTCAACCAATCATTGGACCTCTGACCCTTTCACCAGTTCTGGGAAGAAAAGGAGCAGAGTGGAGGGCGGATAAGGGGTTCCTTATCAGCCCAGGCCAGAAAACCCGTCCTTCTGAGCCAAGAGAAAATTGACAACCTGTAGAACTGTGAGCTGAATAAATGGTCACTGTTTCAAGCCTCTAAATCGGGGATGGTTGTTTAGTGCAAAAAATAGCTACCTGATAAAAACGATAACTAAAGACAAGGGACACTCAGTGAATGAAGCGATCAATACTTGCTTATTTTCTGCTCTGAGCCGCCGACTGGCTAATCTGTAGAATACGCTATCCTAGAATTTTAAACCTTGGGCCTTACAAATCTCTCCGTGGAAACTCTCTCCACGTTTATGGATGAAGAAACTGAGACCCCAAAAGGTTAAGTGATTTGAAAAGGTCACATAAGCAATTGTAAACCTGGATTCATGAAGTCATGAAACAGCAGAACCACAGCAGATGTGTATTGATTTTGGAAATGGAGCAAAGAAAAGTGCTCAGAAATGCTCACCAGAAGAGAACTCGAGGCCGGGCGCGGTGGCTCACGTCTGTAATCCCAGCACTCTGGAAGAATGAGGTGGGTGGATGCCTTGAGCTCAGGAGTTTGAGACCAGCCTGAGTGAGATCAAGACCCTGTCTTTACTAAAAATAAAAAAAATAAGCTGGGCGTTGTGGCAGGTGCCTGTGGTCCCAGCTACTCTGGAGTTTGAGGCAGGGGGATCTTCTGAATCTGGGAGTTTGAGATTGCTGAGAGTTTTGACTCCATGGTATTCTAGCCTGGGACAACAGAGAGAGACTCTGTCTCAAAAGAGAGAGAGAGAGAGAGACCACCTTGAGTGCTCAGGAGAGCAGTCCTACATGACCCATGACGGGGGTGGGGGCTCCCATCATTAGCAGCACTCAAGTGGGTCTCCATTCTCCCTCAAAAATATTTTCCATGTCTGAGGGCATAACCAGAGGCCACTGGCCTGAGGGATAAAATTTCTTTGATGTTTCCTAAAAATACCCTACCACATAAAATAGCATGTTTACATAAGGATGTTTTCTTCTCCAAAAGTTCATGCAGAAAGATGGGTCCTATTTGTTCTGTGTGTGCAGGTGCACCCTGGCACGTGACCTTGAGTGGTCCTATTTGTTCTGTGTGTGCAGGGCGACCTTGAGTGGTCCTATTTGTCCTGTGTCTGCAGGTGTCCCCTGGCATGTGACCTTGAGTGGTCCTATTTGTTCTGTGTGTGCAGGGCAACCTTGAGTGGTCCTGTTTGTTCTGTGTCTGCAGGTGTGCCCTGCCACGTGACCTTGAGTGGTCC
>NW_003852405.1:35555737-35567696 GCF_000181295.1 Otolemur garnettii | reverse complement strand
CGTGACCTTGAGTGGTCCCATTTGTTCTGTGTCTGCAGGTGCGCCCTGGCACGTGACCTTGAGTGGTCCCATTTGTTCTGTGTCTGCAGGTGCGCTCTGGCACGTGACCTTGAGTGCTGTTGGGCAGGCACATCACACCAACGTGGTGGGGATGTACAGCATCCTCCATGCACTGAGGCCTCAGCCTCCCCCGAGTTGCCTCTTTGTAAGTCTCCCAGGCTTACCTGCCCCACAAACGCCCACTGAGCACCTTTCATGTGGCAGAGACCGCCTGGGCACTGGGGCAACCAACTAAACAAACCTCCTGCTCTCAGTGAGGGGGTGCGTCTCCAACTGCTGCTGTGACAGAATTACCACTGGCTACAAGTGTATCTTACAGGCCGAGAGGGCAGATGTCTACAAGGGCTGGTTCCTTCTCTGGGGGAGAATCTGTTCCTTTGCCTTTTCCAGTTTCTAAGGCCTCTGAAGGCTGCCTGTGCTCCTTGGCCTGGGTCTCTGCAGCCACAAGCACAAGTAGCTTCTCTCCGCTCCGACCTCTGCCTTCATCTGCATGGTTCATCCCTTTGATTCTGACCCTCCTGCCTCCTCTTGTAAGGACGCTTGTCATTATGTAGAGTCTACCCAGATAATCCAGGATCATCTCCCATCCCCAGATCCTTACTTTAATCACATCTGCAAAGCCCTCTTTTATCATGTAATGTAACATAATGACAGGTTTAGGGCGTTAGGATGGGGCTGATTTGGGGGCCTGTTATTCAGCCTATCACAAGGTTACACTTTAGTGAAGTTCATCTTTACAGGATCAAGTCTGAGCTCTGGGACAGACGCAGACACATCTCTGTGAGCTTCTTTATTCCAGCCCCATCTCTAGGAGCTCCCTGCTGCCAATGCGGGGTTCAGCAACCCTCCCTTCTTCCATCACCCTCCCCCTCAGAACACATCTGCTATTTCTCACCGCCCTGATTTGCATCTGTCTAGGAGGCCCTGCTCCCCCAGACCCATTCTCTACATCCCTGGACCTCCTCTCTGGCAAAATACTCAGCAAGGGCCTCATCTGTCTGAGAAGTGGTGCCTTCCCAACCACTCTCAGAGACGCTGTGCCACCTCTGCCATCACACCGTCACACCACGTGTGGTCTGTCCTGCTCCATTAGGCAAAAGTGCTCTGAGAACAGCAAGCGTGTCCTCACTGAGCATGGCCCCCGGCGTACAGCGGTGGTTTAAGGAACGGTAAATGAACAAGTGTCACTGACATTGATTGTCTGTTAGCTATGAAGGAGAGGAAGGAGGACAAGTTGAAGGAGTTTTTTCTCCTGAGTTGTTACAGTTTGGTAGAAAGTAGGTGTGTTTGCCGAGCGGGATGAGGGGAGTCAGGAACAGGAGCTGAGATCACTGACCTTGGGCAGAGCTGGGGAAGGTGAGCTGAGATTACTGACCATGGGCTGAGCTGGGAAGGAAGGTGAGCCGAGACCACCATCTGTGGGCTGAGCTGGGAAGGAAGGTGAGCTGAGACCACTCACCTCAGGCAGAGCCAGGAAGGTGAGCTGAGATCACTCACCTCAGGCAGAGCCGGGAAGGTGAGCTGAGATCACCAACTGTGGGCAGAGTTGGGAAGGTGAGCTGAGACCATTGACCGTGGGCAGTGACCTCAAGGAGCCTGCAGAGCTGATGCTCCAGATGCTTCTGCCCCTCTGGGTGGGGTGCAGGAGTTTTGAAGGGCTGGCTTTGATCCCTGCTGTGCATGCGGCCCAGGATGTTCTGCAGCTAAGGAAAGCTACCTACTGTGTCCTGTTCCCAGGATCCAGGGTGTGCTGGAGAAGAGGCCCTTGGGATGGGGAGGGGATTTTAGGGGGCAAACTAAAATGACTTACGAGGGGCAGACAGTCTCTCCAACATGGTTGAGAGCTGAAGCTGAAGAAGAGAAGCTGTAGAGAGAGGACTTGGGAATGCGAGGCGGAGACAGAGAACATGACACACAAACCGAGAAGAGAGAAAATAGAAGGATGCAAAGGGCTGCAGCCCACAGGGGAGGGCAGCACACTGCTCTGTTAGGGGCAGAGGGCGCTGACCAGGGGGCATTGACCGGGGACACCCACCAGGGGACACTGACCGTCTGTGGACGGATTTATCTGCCTCTTAGACAACAATGGGCACACAGGGCATGGCACTTCATGTGTCCTGCACTGAGGGACAGGCTGGCACGGGTGGATGGGTCACGACTGGAAGGTGGGGAGACACAGAAACACACGGCCACCCTGCCCTTCTGGGTGGTCAGGTGGACCTTCCATCATGCAGTTTAGTTTTGAAAGCAAAATTCTATCATTAATTGTGTCCAAGTTAAACCAGCCCTTTAAACTTATCTGAGATGTGGATTAAGATAATTTCAAAAAGGAATTTTTGAAATATAGCTTCCATTTCAGAAATTTTAAATTCGGGCCTGGCAACCATTTCAGACTCACCTAGTGTAAATGTGTGGCTGTTGTAGGAGAGAGAGAGATTATCATCAACCCTCAAAAGAAGGGAGCCTGTGGAACAGGTTGAAGCAGGTGCTCTGAAGCCACACAGGTGAAAACAGTCTGAGGACTGACGACTGGGGGCACTGGAGCAAGTAGCTGATGAGACTTGGTTCATAAAGAAAGCACTCTCTAGAATAGGTGGTAGTTTATTGTTAATTAATCGTTCTGACATAACATCTCAGTATTCAAAGGAGTGTACAAGTGTAGTCAAAATTATTATAGTTCTCCTCCAGAAGCCAAAATTACACAACTTAAGACAGCAAGGAACCTTGCTTTTTTTTTTTTTTTTGCCTGTTTTGTTCACCACTGGACTAATTCATGCACATCCTAAACACTCAGATAGTTGATAGAATGAACACAAGTGGCTAGAAGCTGAGGCATTGAATCTGTAAGAATTGTGCTTGTAAATGGGATAAAAAAATCATGATTTTGCAAAGACCTGTGAGCCTCTGAGGGTTGGTTTTCGGTGATTTAATCCTAGGAGAAAGTTAATAATACTGATTGATTCAGTTTTTGAGCAGGCTGGGTTTGAACCCACCACCTCCTGTATATGGGGCCAGTGCCCTACTCCTTGAGCCACAGGCACTGCCCTGACTGATTCAGTTTTATTGAGTACTCATTTATGCCAGATATTGAGCTGGGTAA
Source organism: Otolemur garnettii (assembly GCF_000181295.1). Classification (NCBI taxonomy): domain Eukaryota; kingdom Metazoa; phylum Chordata; class Mammalia; order Primates; family Galagidae; genus Otolemur; species Otolemur garnettii. Next base: position 35,564,536 of record NW_003852405.1, on the reverse strand, counting down.
TTTCTAAAATGTATTCTCAGGAATAATACTCAGGATAATTCCCCAAGACACTGGCATTATTCCTGTTTTACAAACAGAGAAACAGGCTATGAAGAATTAAACAATTTTCCCCAAGTTACGTAGGTAGTCAATGGCAGGGCAGTAACTCAAATCCTGATCTGACTGCAAATGCTTGCTTTTTACTCATATCAACTGTCTCCAATAATGCATCTACTTTGAAAACCTTTACTCCTTGTAATAAAATCAGCGCACGCTCATGATTATAAATCTGGAAATACAGTAGAACCTCCACAGTTGACCACCTCCTTAAGGGAGACGTGGTTAACACCTGTACACATCAGGACAGCAGGCCTAGTTCTTCCTACTGACCACCTCTGTAGGCTGACCAGTCTGTTACAGAGGTTCTACTGTACAGAAACAGGAAAAAATCAACCATGACCCCTTCACCATTCCGTAAATGTATGCCAATATAATTAATTCTCATTCTTTGCAGCAGTTGTGTTCTATGAAATCACCACAAACATTGCATTAGTGAATGCTGAACCTTTGTTCCTAGTGGAAACCCAGGATTAGACTCCTGTAAGCCTAATATTTTAATCAAGCAATAAGTACGGAGCCTTGTTTTAAGTGTATTTCTATTTAAAGACACGTTGGTTAATATATATTGTTTATTCACTCACACTGAGCTCACAGCCAGCAGCACAATCACTCTTGTCTGAGGAAATTTATCTAACACAGGTGTGATCTCTGAGGCACTAGGGAACAGCCCCTTCACCCTGGGCTTGGTGGCCATTTTAAACAGTGAGACAAAAAGCAGAAAATGTGAAAAATGCGGCCCTAACAAATCCCCAAAGGACACTTGTTTATAGTAGGAGAGCTGAAACAAGATGGCAAAGTGTCATCCTGTTTGACTGCGGCTGGACATGTGCAGGTTGGGGGACTCCAATATGACCCCTCTCTGGGTATGGCTGTGGATTTGAGGCTGCCGACAAGTTTCAAGTAGGCAAATTTGCAAATACGGAATTGTGAATAATGTGAATTGACTCTATTTCCTTCTGAGGAGTCATTTGCACTCCTGATAGGTTTTGTGAAAATCACAGACATTGTAGGAGAGGACAATGTCTCAGCAATATTCGCTAGTTTTCCCACCTACAGGCTCTCACGCGCCGGGTGTGGCATGATCTTGCCGCCCATTTATTTCATCTGACATCCGTGTGTAACCCCTGAGTATATGCTAGCACTGTGATGGGGATTGGAGAGAACAAAAGTGAGCGAGGCGATTCCTGCTCCCCGGGAGCTCCTGGTCTAGTGGAAGGAGCCAGGCACAATAACACATGAACTAAGTTCAGTAATAGACACCGACCAGGGGCTTTGGGGACCACACAGAGGAGGAGAGCCACTTAGCAGAGAAGGTGGTGCTGGCTGAGTACTGGAATCAGTCTGATTTAGCCTGGCGAGGGATGGCAGAAATTGGCGACTCCTACTATGGATAACATGCAGTAACAGCAGCTGTTAACGAAGGTTAATTGATTTGATTGAGACGTCTTTGGAGACATCAGGTAAAATGACTAATTGTGGAGAGTGCAGCCTTTACTATATATCTCCAGTCCACCCTGGACTCCATAGCATGACTAATGCACATACCATGTTTTACATGCTTTGTTAGGGAGGTAAGGATTTCATCTTCTTGTAGTATTCACCAAGCTTAATGGTGAACTCCCCTCTCCCTAAGGTAAAGTGCTTTGTAGAAAACTCTGCAGAGACAGAAATCACTGCTTGCTGCATAATGTGGAGCTGGTTTGTTCTTTTATCAGTTTTGAGGAAAACTGTATACAAATTCCCCTAAGGGTATATGTAAGTGTAACATAATTTCAGCAAGAGTGTATTCAAAGTCTATATTGCTTGTTAAACACTTTCTTTTCTGTCTTGTTTTACTCAGAAGCACAGATTGGAAGGGGATGGGTAATTGTCATCTTTTTAAATATAAAGGTAATCTCACATATTTTCCTTTTCTAGGCGTTTACCCTTATTATTTTTAATGTATTAGAAATATGCTAATTTGTATAAATTAAAAAGGTGTTAGTTTTCATTTTAAAAAAGTAATGTGTAAGATTGAATTTAAAACAGCATCAAGGATATACATATTTTAATATTGAGAAATAAGACTCCTGTATATCTCTAAAATTCAGCAAGCGCTATTTACCAATATCTTATAAATATCTTGCAGACCTATTCTCTGCAGGTATCAACACATGTATTTAAATTTTAAAGATCAGAGTGAAAAGAGACAGAGGATAGGATGAATAATGAATCTCCTGGGAAGGCAGTCCTTCAAACTTTATTTTCCCCAAAAGGGTAACGATATATTTATCATTCTTCAACTTACTAAGTACAAAAGAAACAAGTGGCCTTGAGATTTTTTAATTTTAATTTTAAGGCAAAGGGAACTATTATTAGTCGGGACGTGCTGTAGGCGCACTCTGTACTAGGCACTGCCCGTGTTAGGTCTCCCTGGAGTGCTCAGGTCATCAGGAAAGTGCCAGTCCCCACTTTGAGAAGACTGCATCCCACAGAGAGTACTAAAATCTGTAACGTCTCTCACAGCTGTACAGTTATGGAGCCACGATTAGGACTCAGTTCCCAATATCTATGTTCATTTCATGTATATTCTGGATCCTGTATGTTATGTTTAATATTTTTATTATAAATATGGATATGACAGTTGATAGGAGCTTAGTAGTTAAAAGATTCCTAGTAGGAATCTCTACCTGCAAATTAGCCCTTTTAAAATGTGTGATTAATATCACTGTATTTCACATTACAAAGCTGTAAATATTTAGTAGAGTCAAATCCTCCAGAGGCTAAAAAGAGCTTCGTCGGGGAGGCCTGCAGAGGGCACTGCTGCCCGCGAGTCTCTAAAATCCAACTTCAGCAGCGTTCTTAAAAAATAATTACTTCAGCAACTGTCCATAACCGATTCCCAGAGTTAAATTTCAACCAACATTCAAGCGATTTATAAATTGTGTGATTTCTTCCAACTTATATTTGATATTGACATCTAATTTGCACCTTGCTGAGCAGTGAGTGAGATCAGAACTCCAGCAGTGGAAGGTAGTTCTGAGGGTTGAGACTCATGACTGTCAGTTCACGCTGGGAAAATGAAGAGACTTGGTGTCTTTGCTTAAGTTGTCTGACAAACCAGACCACTCAGGAGTCAGAAGACAGATCAAGACTGCTGAGGTCTGAAGACTGATGGGGCCTTAGGAATTTCCAGGCTATAAATCTGAAAGCTGATGAAGACACCTGAGTACAGAAGCTGGTGGCTGTGCAGTTGTGACCAGCAGGCAGGGCTTTTATCTCTGAAGTTTTTGTGTTATATGAATTTTTGAGGTAAGTTATTGCTGTTCTTAACCCTAGCTAATCATATAAGCTCAGAAGACAAAAGGAGAGCTACTTTTTCTTGAGTAGTTCAGAGTCAAAGTTCTGGAGACTGAATACTCTAAGATTTGCATTGGGTTGTACCTGGATGTTAAGATCATAGATTTAAACTTTTTTCATTTATAAAACATCTATAATTAATAAATATTACTTTTAAATAAGAACTAATCAACAAGTACTTAGCTAAAAGATAACCAAAACTATTGTTGTCATTCCTCTGTCTCTCGCATATTAACGTGAAACGTTCCTTTTCCTGCTAGGGGTGTTGTGGTAAGGGGTGTTCCCACAGATCCCTGCTCAGCTTTGAATGTTGGCTGCACTCCTCTCTAGGGATGGTGATTGGCCTTCCCCAAGATTATATCTACTCCCCAGGATCAGCCCACACCTGGAGACTGGCTCACATGAAGATATAAAAACCAGCCCCGTTCCTTAATTGGGACCATCCTGAAATCTTGTCCCTGCTCTGGAGCCGGGGGGATCAGGGGAGTCCTCTCCCACAGCTGCACTGCAGCTCAAATTCTTGCTCTGCCCCACCCCACCTTCACCACCCCCTTCCAGTGTTGCCCCCAAGCCCATCTTCTAAACACAACCCTCCTCTCAGTGGTGTGAGGCACCCCACCTAAGGCAGTTACAACTGGCACAGTCCTGGGAAGACAGCTCCAGCTCCCAGCCACAAGAATCTCCAGGATTCTTTCTGGTGGTTTTCTAGATCTGCCTTCATTCTTTTCTTTTGTATGTTTTTTCCTCTGGCTGCTTTTTACGATTTTTCTCCCTACTTTTCAGCAACTTGATTTTGCATGCCTTGTGTGCTTTTGTATTTCTTCTGCTTGAGGTTACTCCAGCTTCTGTGTTTGCGCTCTTGGCCACACCTGGAGAATCTGCTATTATTCTAGTCAATAATTCAGTGTCCTCCCTCGTTTCAGCCTCCAACTGCCCAATTGCACGTTATTCAGCTTCAGATTTTTACACAGATGAGGCTCTGTTAATTTTTTGTTTTTTTCTGTACTTTGTCTAGTTTTTCTTGCTGTTCCCAAATTCACGGATCTTTTCTTCTGTTGTATCTGATTTGCTTATAAGCTTAATTTTTTAATTATTTTTTTCACTTTGGATACTGTATTTTTAATCTCTTGAATTTGTTTGGATCTTTTATTAATATCCCCCATTTCTGCATGATTACTACATTCCTGATTTCCTTTCTATCCTGGAGTATATTTATAATAATCTATAACTTTTTTATTATTTTATAATTATTATTTTTTGCAGTTTTTGGCTGGGGCTGGGTTTGAACCCACCACCTCCGGTATATGGGGCCAGCGCCCTACTCCTTTGAGCCACAGGCACAGCCCCTATAACTCTTTTAAAAGCTGTCTTTTTGTTCCATTATCTCTATTGATTTATTCCCCCCCCGTGGGTCAGATTTTTCCTTTCATGGTAATTTCTAACTGGATGCTCAACACTGGTTTTTACATTGCTGGATGCTGGAGTTTATTTTTTGAATGCAAAACTTTTGGCATACAGTACGTTATTCAAAGAATAATTTGAACATTTTAAGGTTTGCCTTTAAGATGTTTGTTCTAGAACTAATTTTGCCTGCTAGTAAAGCACTGCTCTTTGGAGGATGCCACCCAGTGTCCCAGGTCACAAGGTCTCTCTGTTCCAGCTGGGGGATGTGAATTATTCCCGGCTGTGCGGGTCCAGGGACCTGTGGCTGACAGATTCCCAGTCATTCTTCTCTTGGTCTCATTCATTACTACTCATTACTTTTGTACCATGCCAATTAATTCTCAGCAAAGACCTGCAGGAGATCTTGGAAAACCTCCGAGTTTGTTTCTATTCTCTGTTTGGAACTTCCCTTGTCCACCCTGGTCACCCTGGTTTCTGAATGCCCTGAGACCACTGGGCTTTGTTTTGGTTCCTTTACCTGCAAACTGGCTTCAGGCAATAATGTGGTGTAATTGTAAGGCTCATCTCTTTTTCTCCAATTAGCACTAAATACTGGGGATAGTAAATAATTTCTATGAAGAGAATTATTATTTTTAGCTAACCAGGCGTCATCCAATCTTGTGGAGCCTGGGCCTCCCCAGTTGGCCAGACTGTTTCCCATCCTCTCTCTAAATCCATCTCCTTCCAATGCCCTTGTCTCTCCGCAGTTGAATTTGATCCTTATGTCCTGAGAGAGCAGAAGCAATCAGAGTAATTTCTACCCGTCCAACCATCTGCATGTGGACTTAGATACTCTGCTTTCCTTTCTGTTAGAAGCACTCCGTCCCCGCCCAGCCTGGGCTCAGCCCCCCGTCCCCGCCCAGCCTGGGCTCAGCCCCCCTTCCCCACACCGGACCCCATGTGCACATCACTTCTGAAGATGCCCACTCTTCCTTCCTCATCGAAGTTTCCCTCGCTACGAGATCACAATTCAACCACCATGTATAGTAAGAACCTTTGCCTCATAACTAAAACCAGCTTACTAAGCTTCATCAATTCTTCATAATTGGTTTTGGTTCATGTGTTCAAAGCAATTGAGAGAACTACATTTTTGCTAAGATTCCAGTAACAAGAGCTAATATTTAGAGCGCTCATTCTATGCTAGACCCTGTGCTGAATGGAAGTTTCCCATGCATCATCATACTTAACCCTCACCACAGTCCTAAAAGAGGGGTACTACTGTAATCTTTATTCTATGAGTAAGAAAACAGGGGCTTTGAGAAGCTGACGGATCTGAGGTCACTGACTGGTGAAGAGCACAGGAGGTTGCAAACCTGACTCAGAGTTCATGTTGTTCAAGTGTTAAACCAAGTATTTTGTAATCTCAATCGCATGCACACTAGTGAAAATGAAAGTTTACTGTCTTTATAATATTTATACATTTAATCTCAATAAATACAAAAATTGTTACAAACCTGCAATATTTTTTTATCTCAACTTGTAATACAATTCACATTATCACATACCTTCAAACAGGAAAAGTTTTTGCATACAAACACCTTAGAAAGATACTAATTTAGCCTAATAATTTTATAGTCAGGGTTTCTGGGCCGAAACTTTTTGTCCAAGTTTACAAAAAATAATAAGATTAAATGGAATATCATCATTATATAAACTGATACTATAAAATTACATTTAAAAATCAGAATAGTCATTAAATATTAAGAGTCTGTTACTTTGCAGACATTATATATTTCTTTACACTTATGGAATCCATATCAGAAAAGGTAGTCCGTGGGCAGCGAGCCTGTTTAAAACTCCTCAGGTGATTCTAATGTCTAACAGTTAAAAACGGCCAGCCTATAGAGGAGGAGGCCATAATCACAGAAGTAAGCCTTCAGCTGAAGGATTCCTGGGTCTCAACTTTAGTGAGTAGATTGTTATTTTAAGCATCTGATAGATGTATCCCCCTTGATTTGAAAATAAATAAGATATTTTGTTTTATTCATCATTGTCTCCACATATCTGAAACAATGAAAGGCACACAGGAGGTGCTAAATAAATACCTTTAAGTGAACACATGATTGCCTTATCCTTTTTAAATCACCACCTTCTAGTCGATTATGAAAATAAGAATTCAAAATGTATTGAACAAATGACTGAAACAGCCAAGATGTTTAAGGCAAAACCAAAATCTTATAATATACATACATTTTAAAAATACAGGCATATATAAATAGATCAAAAGCAGACAGAAAACATGCAAAGGAGTGTGATATTTAGCAGGTGAGAATTAACTCACTGGGCTTTCTTGTGTTCTTCACATCCTTACACTTGGAAACTAAGAGGTGACCCTGAACAGCTGGTCCCTGCTGATTATCTGTGGACTTGCACGTATATAGGTAAAGTCTTCCTTTAAAAAGAGAATTACAGTTTAATCTTGATGGCTACAGCTCAGTTTTCAAAATTCAAGTAAATACAATTTTACTACACATCATGATAACTTTTCCTTATGGCTCTATTAAAAACAGAAGATGGTGTCCCGTTGAAGCATCTGGCATCACCCGCTGCCGTGTGCAGTCAGTCAGGGTCCAGCAGCTTCTGAGCAACCTCACATTGATCAACTGCTTTGGCACCTCCCTAGACGACGACGTGTTTATGTGGAAAGCCCTGCTAGTAAGGGACTTCCCGCTAGTAGCTGGATTCTCAGACGTGGCTCCATTTGCGAGAGCCCCACGAGTGGGCTTTAACTCCACTAGTATCTCAGACTCCGGAACTTTGGCTTCCTTAAGTTCAACATTGGCTGCTTGATTGTAGGCTTGTCACCAAAAAGTGCTGCTTCGCTCTCCGTAGTTGGAAATCTTTTCTGGTATATCAAGGGATATTCCTTCTGAAACTGAAAAATGAGGCAAGGAATTAGAGAGTATTCAAAATTATTTCCCCAGCTGAAGCCAGTGCTTAACCTTTTATTAGAATTCAATGCCCTGTCAAAGAAGTACTATAGAAACGAGAATGCTTTAATTCTATCCTTGCCTCTCCGTCTCTTTTTCCTTACGTCAAAAGTATGCTCAAAAATCGCTCAGATCCCAGTTGGCCTGAACATCCCCGGAGTCTCTTTGGTTGCTAATTCTGCCCCTCACTTCTGGATCAACTTCTTTCCCATTGGTAAAGTCTATGAAGGTTGCAAGAACGTAGTATAATTTATATTGAGTGTCCTAGACTTGGAATCGGACCTGCTAGAATTTCAAGTCAGCTGGGCTTTTAGAGCTAAAAATTCTCAAGGATGGTGTTGAGTCAAACATATATCTTATAATCCAATTTTATAATTGCTTTCCCAGGCTAATCTATGCTATAATTATACAAAACAGCAGTAGTAATGATGAGTATCTATTACTATTATTATTGTTATTTTAAAATTCAGGAAAATGAGTAAAATCAGGCAGATACTCAAGTATTTTGAAGCAGTTTAATGTATGCGAAACAACCAGGAACAGTGTTTTAGAAACTATTTACATGATTGAAAACTTGTTAATTCTTTTACCTGTTTTAGTTTTTTTCTTTTCTCCTTTAGAGGTAAATTCTTGTTTTTAATAATAGTCTCTAAGAGCTCTGCAATTGCAGCTTGGGAGGTAGAAACCTTCTGTTCATCAAACTCCTGAGCACTTATCTGCTCACAGTATGAGTAAACTGTCAAAGGAGCGACTTGTCCATCTCCAGGATTTTTAATCTGTAGTGACCAAAAAGACTCAAGTCTGTTAATTCCAATTATGCTCTTACACAGCAAGTGTTTTTTGATGAGATCGACTACCTATTATTTTGCTACCAAATATTCAGCACATTAAGCAATCTATAGATGATGCAGGAGAGTAATAGACCAGTGGGATCTAAGTCCTGGCCCATGCCAGTTACTCACCAGCTCTGGAATCTATAGATGATGCA
>NW_003852405.1:35517414-35555651 GCF_000181295.1 Otolemur garnettii | reverse complement strand
TTACTCACCAGCTCTGGATCTATGGATGATGCAGGAGAGTAATAGACCAGTGGGATCTAAGTCCTGGCCCATGCCAGTTACTCACCAGCTCTGGAACCTTCAGCAACTTATTTTATTCTTCTAACTACACAACAGCAAACTAAGTAACATTTTAATTTTAATTCATCCTAAAATACTAGTCTTGTGAAATCTGTGTCCCCTCTGCATCTAGCAGATGACCAGGACACTCACTGAGCTGAGCACTTTTCCTTCTCACGTACTGGAGTTGAGGCCCAGCAGCACGGGCAGAGCCAATAACACCTGCTGATAAAAGAAAGAAACTGTAGGGGATGGTCTAGATTCTGGCCACCCAGGGCGATGGCAGAAGGGCATGTACGGGAGACGCCCAACACAGCAGCAGGGCTGGAGGTGGCACTCTCCTTCGGCCACAGCAGCCCTCCTCCGCTCTCATGCTTTCTTCCCACTTACCCCTCTACTCTCACCTTTTTCCAAGAACAGCTTCTCCTCTAATCTCTGCAGAGGCAGAGAAGGACCCTCCCTCCACTCTACTCACTCTCCACTTCCCAAAGGATATCCATTCAACCTTGATTGGGCCAGTCAAGGGTCTGTACCTAAAACTTTCCAAATCAGAAGTGGAGAGAGAGCTCTTTGCCTTGAATTACAAATGGAAGGCTGTGATTCCTTATTGGAGGAAGGAGCCATTGTCAAACACAGGACCAAAAGGGAAACAGGTGATGAAAGGGTAGATGAGGCGTCCTCCAGCTATTTAAGACCATGATCTGTCTACAGCCCCGACCTTCACAGGGTGTTTACACGAGCTGATGAGGCTCCTAGATGGAGAGTTTTCCACTTGCGTCTGACTTGCAGAGAACTTTAAGACTCACAACACTTACATGTCCCTTTTTTAAGTAGTCAAGATGTTTCTCCACAGCAGTCTGTAAGTAAGAGGGCACTTGAAGAATTTCCTGATGATGATCCATTAAGAAAGAGACTAATCTTGCAGCAAGCAGCTCATCAAGATCCACTTCTTCAGCACAGCACAGCACACACCGAGAAAAAGTGTGTATCATCTAGAGACGCAGTAAAAGATACGAATATAAAAACCCAAGCTTTCTTATGTGTGTATTTTAGAATATCAGCAATTTTCAGGCAGCATTACGTGAAGTATTGAGATAAAATGATAAGCAGACTTCAGCTTAAAAATGAGGACAATAATTTATACTGTTAGAAAGGTAAGGATTCTATTATGCTTAAGTCCTTTATAAAGTATGTCCTTAATATGCTTCTAAAGGTTTTAAAAAGGCTTAGGTTTTTCTTTAATTTTGCCACAATTCCATCAGTAAACACCACAGGTTCTATTAACACAATATAGATACTTAAGCTTAAAGATTATTAGAGAACAATAACTTACTGCATTATATGAATCCCACAAAAATGCAAACCAGGAGAACCTCCATAAGTTGACCACCCAAGGGACTGTAACAAACTGGTCACATACAGAGGCGGTCAGCATGGGCCCGCTGTACATGCACAGGCATGCTGCTGTCTGGTCACCTTAGGGAGGGGTCACCCATGGAGGTTCTTCTGGAGACCCGTATAACATACAGAATGCCTATATTCAAATGTGGTTGCAAAGTTGACACCATTACCTTTTGAAACAGGAAAACAGTTTTTAATGCTTATTCTATTAGTCTTTAAACAGCAATTTAATACACAGATTTTTAAATCCCATCACAATGAGTCTTCAAATCCTGGGATAAATTTTGTTTCAAAACTCATTACTCTGGTTCATATCCATATGAGCCACTAACTGTAACACTCACTCCTCATTCTAAAATAATTAGAATATCAGAAATCTATTTTAGGTATTTCATACATAGTAGATGATTAAAATACCTGTAGAACTGAACTATTTTTAGTTTTATTCTTACATATCAGACAGGTTTTCCTGTCTCCTTCTAAGGCTCATCAGTCCTCAGCTTTCTGCTGTTTTCCCACACCCTAAGCCTTGTAGAGCTCATGTGCTCAGAGCTTTTAACTGTCATGTCCATGGAGATGACTCAACAGAGGAGCCTTTGACCTGACCTTTCGTCACCAGGCTCACATTGCCCCCATTTGGTTGGATCAGTTTCACTTGGATGCCTATTACTTCAAATCCAGAAAGTATAAGATGGAAATTAGTACTTTCCCACTCTTCTCTCTGAACATCTTCCCCTATAAATTTCCTGCTTTTTAACAGCACCATAACAACTGAAGACTAATTCTCCTTCTTTATGTTGGTCTCTCATCCTGTCCTTGATAATCAGTGGAAGAATGAGGCAGCTCCCGGTCCCTTGTCACAGAACCTCTTGTCAGTCAAGGCTGAGGCTGCTTGGCAGCAGGGCCTCCCAAAACTGCCCACACCGACCCACTTCCCACCACCCTGCTCTCGGAAACATTCTAGTTGACTGTGGTATGTCCCATTAGTTCTCTGCTTCTGAGTCACAGTGTCCTTAAGTTGTCAACTATACCTACATCTCCTTTTCCTTCTCCATCGGAATTGGCACAAAGCAACATGATACAGTCTGATTATCTGGCCAATTACTGAAGTGCCAGAGGATGAGTAAGGGGGCAAAGTCTTCCATGGAACCCTAACACACTGCACAAAGGGTTAGTGCTGGTAGGAAAGGTCAGAGGTCAGGAGCCTTCCTAACCCAAGAATCCAGGACTCGAGACCAGGGCACCAGCTGGGTAGTACTGTACATGGGTTAGTTTTCTTTTTGGTTTATGAACCATGACTTGATCTCTTAATAAGAAATCAACTTACCAGTGACCTTGTACCCATTGTGTCATGGAGTTTAGGCATATCCACATTTTGACTCATGCGGGAAGTCATACGCATTAAAAGCTGAAGCTTTCTACGGTTTGGTGGGGGGAGTAACAAACAGCACAGCTGCAGGGCGTCGATGGCGACCCTTTCTAAGTGAGGTTTCAGCAAACCTAGAAGGCAAAGATCCCCACCCCCCCAGGCATCAGTGATACCAGCTGCTTTCACACAGCCAGTATATACAGTTACTTAAAGGAATGAAAGAATATCTTAGTATTTCATTTAACTATTTCTAGAAATTTCTAAATTTCTCAAAAGCACAGTAAGAGTCTGATTATTTTCTTTACAACCAGTTTCTAAGTAAAATCCTTCACTTATTATAAGCAAAATGACTCAGAATAAGTGAAATTGAAGGAAAGGAAAATAGCACAAGTCTTAGTTATGCCATGACAAAAGTCTTGTGCAATAATTCCTCTAGAAAGAAAAAAATTAGGCAGCTTTGGAGGAGAAAAGCCAGGTAAGCAAAACAGAGTTAGTAGACAGTGAAAGTTAACACTGCATGCATTGAAAGCAACAGCCTTACTTTGTGTGCCAGTCAACACAGAAGCAGCTGCAGGGGAAGGGTTCTCTGTGAGTTCTATTGTGCTTCTGCAGAGTCTCTTAGTGACTGTGATGCTAGACTCTCCGAGTTCACTTTCCGTAGCTGTTTGCACACGTGTGCTGCCTTGTCCCAGATTTGGTTTCATGATAATTTCAGCCACTGGCGTATTGATATAACTATTCCTTCTTGAACTGCTTCTCAAAAGCAAACTCTGGGACCTACAGAGCTGTTTTGACTTGCATTTCCTAGTCAGTAACTCCTCTTGGTCTTGAACAGTCAGGGCAGAGCTTCTCTTAAAGCCAGCACTGAGTGGCTTCTGAATACTCTCCTCTGAATGGAGACTGGATTGGAATTCTTGTTTGGGCTTAGATTCTAAAAAATGTTTATAATTTTGCCCTTCTATGTTCAGAACAGATTGATGAAAGACACTGGATGTCTCTTTCCTTGAACTTCCTGGCACATCCACGATTCCTTCCAAAGAACAGCACCTCGGCTTGATGCTAGAGGACAGAGCACGCCCGCTATGGAAGCCCATTAAATTCTGACAACTTCCGCCCACGATGTCATTAGCGCTCACTCTTCTGCTTTTTAAATTAACTAGCTGCATGTTTCCAGCACAGCTTTCTTGAAATCCTTGACCGCTTGTCTGTAGTCTCTCAGTGGAATCTGATTCTTCTTTGGTTTTGTCTTTACGAAGCAGACTGAGAAGGAGACACTCAGTTGATTTGAAGGAATTCAAACTGTTTATGTGAAGGGTTTCTGAAGATTGTGGATGGTCTTGGATTTTATGTGTCCCACTGGGTCTATCTGAAACTGTGATGTAGCCACAAACAACTACCAGGAAATGAAACAAAAATTAAGATGCAACTGTACATCATGGACAAAAACAAAGTAACAATAGTAAAGTTAAAAAGTGAAGCATCGCTGTGGTGTCTATTGTTAGTATAAACGAACAGCAGTTGCTGAATTCAGAAGCCACACAGGACACATGCAGCACTTGGGTACAAGCATGCAGGGATGATTAGTGGTTTCCCTTCTGTGATAGGAATGACTTAAAACCAATTATTTTAACAGCCTAGTTAAATAGATTAAGCCAGAACACATTTTGAGGTAACTATTCTTAGTCCACAAGTACCTTAAACCTCTTAATTATAAGACACCTGTGGTGCAATAAAATCTATATATTTGGTCTTTGTGCTTGGTTCCTGTTACGAAGGTCCTAAACTCTTAGAATTCCTTAAATGATGAAAGTCTTTTGTTATTCATAACATGCCTATTGGAGCATACCTGAATCTATGTTAAAGTGACTCAGAGCTGGCCAGGTTTAAAGAGTTGGAACTTTCATCACCACCTACAACCTCCTGAGAGGAGGAGGGGATGGACATTGAGCTCAGGGAACACTGCCAGTGATTTAATCAATCCTGCCTAAAATCAAACTCTGAAACAGGCAGCTTGGAACACAGGGTTGGTGACCACAGGACATGCTGGTGGGAGACTCTGGGCATCCCCAGTCCCACCCTGCCCTGTGCATCTCTTCCATCTGGCTATTCTTCCATTCTATCCTTATAATAAACTGATAATCATCAGGAAAGACCTTCTCTGAGTTCTGTGAGTCACCATAGTGAATTATTGAACTTGAGGGAGGATGAAGAGCCTCAACTTGGTACTTGGCCGAGCAAAAGTGTGAGTAGTCTGGGAGCTCATGTGCATCCGGCCACTGACCTGCCGGCGGCCCTGGGGAACCAGCCTCACCCTGCGGGGTCAGTGTAGAGCTGGGGGGGGTCAGTGTAGAGCTGGGGAACCAGCCTCACCCTGCGGGGTCAGTGTAGAGCTGGGTGGGTTGTGGGACATGCAGTCAGGGTCAGGGAGAACTGGCCCTGGAACACATCTGAAGACAGGGCGATGACACAGCAGCAGTCACAGTACTGCTGAATAATTTAAAGCCTGCCACCTTTAATTATGAAAAACCTGAAAACTTTAATAAAATAAATTTAAGTAAGTAAAATCCATACATACCCAAAATGTTCACAAATAGTTCATAATATTCAAAGGTAAGAAGAGGTTCAGGAAGATCTAGAAAATAATCTGCAATTGTTCTAAATACATCCCGTTCAAAGCCGACATAAGTGGGATTATTCACATCATTACTTCTTGGCCCTAAGTGGTAGAAGGCAGAAGAAAGACACAAAATATACTTTAATTTAAATACGATTGTTAAATATAACTAAACCTGCATTTCATGAAAAACCTCTATTATTTAAGAACAAATTCTGCCACAATTCAAAAATTTAAAGGGTGTGTACATCTCATTTCTTCCTATAATCTTTTCACTAGAAACCACAGTAAATGGTCAATTAGCAGCTTTTAATTTAATAATTATACATCTGAAAAACTGTACATGAAGCAAAATTTTAAATATATTTTAAAAGCATTAGGGAAGTCTATTTAATGAGATTTTATTGTAATTCATTTTGTGAAGCAAAGAGTATTTGGATAATGCGAATAATTCCTCCAAATTGTCTTTTGTAAATTTACATTTTCATAAATAAATTTTGCCTGACATGAAGCATTCCCTCAATGAATTTAAATGATATCTTTATATTGTTGTTTCTTAAGCTTAACACAACTACTGAAATAATCATTCATTACTATTTTTCACAGAACTAAGATCTGATCTCATTTTATAGATAAGCAGATTAAGGCTCAGAACAATTTGCCTAAGATGAAAGAAGCCTTCGGTAGCAAAGTTACAATGAGAACTCAGAGCAGTGTGAAGTGAGAGCAAGGCCAGGACATTTAGGTCCAGCAATATTTAAAATGTGATCCATGGACTACACACATCAGAATCATCCAATGTTCTATTAAAGTGCAACTTCTTCTATACAGACCAGAATCTATGAAGGTGGAGCCAGAAAGTCACGACTCAGCAATGTCTGCATCTGCGTCACTCACTGAGTGGCTTCAAACCTTCACTCAAAGACAGGGGTTCTCAACCTTCCTAATGCCACAGCCATTTAATACAATTCCTGAGGGTTGCAACCCACAGGTCGAGAACCGCTTCTCTAACGGGTCATGGTGAAAAAAGATTCCTGACCTGCTGAACCACTGAATCAGTCTCTGAAGAGTCTCCCGAGTGACTGGATATGCACTCAGGTTTTAGTCACTATAGTATCTTACAAGTTAAAGTCTCTCTTTTCCCAACCTAAATATTTCTTACTTCCCTGTCTGACCAAACTTGTATGGTCTACACTGAAAAAGGGATCCAGAAAATAATTCAGGTCAGGGGCAGGGGCTCATGCCTGTGATGCTCCACTCCGGGAGGCTAAGGCAGGAGGACCCTTGAGCTCAAGAGTTTGAAACCAGCCTAAGCAAGAGTGAGACCCACCTCCACCAAAAATGGAACAAGTGAGCCAGGGTTTGTGGCAGGTGCCTAAGTCCCAGCTACCCAGAAGGCTGAAGCAGGAAGTTTGCTTGAACCCAGGGGTTGGAGGTTGCCATGAGTTATTCTCATACACACTCGATAGCTTTGGGCTGATCTGAGTTTTATGTAGAGCAAAATAGTTTTCTAAGGATATAAGAAATATTCTTAGTATGTGGAGTAGATTTGATAATCACTAGACAGTTTTCTAAGACAAACAAATTATGTTTTCTGGTATTAAAAACATATAATTTATAGTTAGAGAATCTAGGCTTGAGCTATCACTTCTTTGCATTAATAGGAAACTCTTTACGCCTTGGCTTTCTCCATTGGAACACCTTGTTCAGTAGACTGACTGCTCTGAGGGAATGAATAAGGGTAAAGTCAGAGTCTTAGGACTGCCTCTGGCTAAATACAGTGTTGCGAATCCAGTAAGTTATATATTTGGTATCATTTGGGTGTAACATGAACTGGGAAGACACAAACCCCTACGGCCAGGAGGCCAGAGGGACCCCGTACGCTGCTCACCTGAGTTGCAGGAGCCGAGGAAAGAAAGAGCAAGCGGTTAGTAGGAAAGGCAGGAAGAGAAACTCACAAGTACACAGCTTGTGACCAAGACCTTCTTCACTGATAAATGAAACACGCCTGTAAATTTACATTATTTATTTTCTCACTATTTATTCTGTTATTGATCATATTGACAACCAATGGACAACAAAGGAATATGAACGTATCCTGAGCATTTATAAAGCCCAATAGTATTTCATAAAATATCAATAAGAACCAGAAAGCTGCATTTGTAACTAAAATTATTAAAGTATAATTTACTATCTAGAAGACTATACCTTTGTAGATTTTACAAATTATGTTTGAAAGCAATTACGTTTTGAGCTTAAGTTATAAAAATCAGTTATCACTGATCACTAGGAACAACCTAATAAATAAAATGCTAAAAAAATTGCTGATTAATGAACACTGATCTTTACATGTTGCAACTGTGTACATACAATGGCAAGCCGACAGAAGTGGGCTTTCTGAGGCACTTCATTTCTGGCTGAAAACCATTTATAAGCTGCCATGTGAACCTTGGACCTAAAAAGCCTTTGAGATCCTCAGACTAGCATATGATTTTATGATTTATCTGAATTGAGCCATAAGTGATGGGCTTAAATTAAAAAATCTCCTTCCATATAGAAAAAATTAAGGGCTCCATAATGTAATAAATTCTACTAGACTTTCATTTAAACATCAAGAGAAATAATATCACTTTAACTTTATCAAGACTTTTATACATTATTTTAAAAATTTCCTTCGTTCTTGTTAAATAGTATTATATGAAATATGTATCTTATTTCACTTACAGTTTGCTAGGCACTTCATGGCAGATAATACCCAGTGAGGAAGGTCATCTACACACACAAAAAATTAATATCATTTAGTAAATCACAATTTTTATCATAGTATGTTTTGAAACTTCACATTTATGTATACTGATATATATACACACATACATGGATGTATTTACACCTATGTACATTACTAGCATTAAAAACTATTATATGTTTAACAAGACATAGATTCAAGTCAATATTTTAAAACATAAAAAGTCTGACAAAGTTATAGAGATGTTGACTATGACTCTGTTCCACACTAAAAATGTGGTTGCTATAGTTTTTATTATACTTACATGGCTTCTCAATGTTTAACCCTGTCGTTTTGTTAAAATAATGTATGAGTCTACCTGAGTAGCTAAAATATTTCTAAAGCATGAATAACATTCACCTAAAATTTATTTCAGTCTCATTACTAAAGTACCTATGATGATAAAACAATAGCTCCTCTGATGCTTCCTCAATTAAAGTATTTTACTTTCTATATTTGGGTCTCTGCACTCCTTATAACTGTAACCTTTGTTAGTAAGTTTGAAAAAGTTTCCCATAGCACCAACCTGCTTTGTCTTGCAGTAGAACCACTCCACGTCTGCTTGTGTTGGCCACATTGTACATGACGTACTGAGGAATTATTTGTCTTGGATTTATGAATTCTTCTAGAGATGGCACACCTAAAATGGTCTGCAGGCTAAATGAAAGAATATAATTTTTTTTCATAAAATAAGTAGGATAGATTATACATATGAATATGACTAGCTAACAGATAAAGCCATGAGAGTATTTTATTTTTCTTTTAACTAAACCACTTTCAAATATATTTATCTCAATACCCTTTGAAGGATTCCAATATGTACCCCAAACTGTGGCCATAACTTTGACTCGGAGAAAAAGCAAATCTTAATGAAACATTCCATCCCATCTCCACTGTGCTAGTTACAGCAAGAGCACATACTGAGAAACACACACACACAGGTGAGATTCTAAGCTTGGAGAATTACTCTCCTTATTCATTTGCATATTTCGATCAAAGTGTCAAAGTAATAATCAAACCCTTGATGAGCTTCACAGAAGCCTGTTTATCTTACTGGGTCAGAATCACGTATCGCCAAACTTCTTTAATGTCTTCCTGGCTTATTTCTCTATTATCGACTAAATTTTCTTGATCTTCATTAATTATTTCATGCTTTATTTTCTCTATATTTTCCTAAAAAAAAAGAAAAATAATTATTTTAGTTAAATCTATTATACTCAAACTAAGTAAATAATGAACAGAATCCATTTCTAATTCTGCCACCATCAGTCCTGTCTATTAATATAATCCATCAGCTAGAAGGCTCATGTTTCCTGAAGAAATAAATGTAACAAATGGTAATGAAGGTTTTGGCTTTGCAGCCATCCCCACCACTCTCAAATCAATTTAAAAGAAAACACACTGGAATTATATAAACACCATTTTCCAGTATGTCTTACTACCATTTTTGTCATTGTTTCTCTGGGTTCTCAACAACTTTATACGTCCATTTTTAGAATGTAATGTGGATGAGGAGATTTTAGTACTGGCTTTAAATATTAACATATCATTCACTTTTAATGATTCTGTTATTAAGTAGACTTAAACCAGTGACTAGTAACAAGATGCTTTACCTGAGAGAAATGTAATCCATGCTTTTTAGGAGTTCTACGAGATAAGTTTCGTAATTTAAAAATACTATCTTTGTCTTTAGGAAAGTTATCTATGCTGCTTTTTCTTAATTCTGGATGCCTTCGTGGGAGAGCTTTAAGTGGAGAGGTCGTAGGAAACCTGGGTTAAAAATAGTAAGCAATTAAAAAACGTGAGATCAGAAACAAACATTCAGAGGCTGTCTTAAAAATTACAAAGAGAATCTCATTTATTGACTTTACCAAGAAATATTTTATATAAAATTTCCCATTAAACCTTTTAAAATTATTGTAATAGTTTCTTGCTTTCTTTAGAATATTGTGCACATTTCACCTTTATTTGACGAGGGTCATCATTTCTGTGGAAGAGGTAATTTGTAAACACAAATGGCTCTGGAACGCCAACTCTCCTAAATTCCTTTGATGAGTTATCAGATTCATAAACCTTCTCTCTCTTTTGTTTGACTGTGTTTGTCCTTATTTCCAGAACTTGGTTTCTGTTGCTCTTTTTTGTAATGCTTTTTCTCCTTTCATTTTAATATAAAATATTTTAAGGATATAAAAAGTGCAGGAAGTATAACACAAACCAGTATCCGTGTTTGTTAACTAACAACCAATGCAACTGCCGATGTTTTGTCAGACTTCTCTTTAAAAAAAAAAAAAAAATTCTTTGCTAGTTCATTTTTGTCTTTTTCCTGAAACTATTAATCTATAGTATTAAAACTATAAATGTTTACTTACTGTATTTCTTTAGTACTTTTACTAAATATATACAAACAGTATGTGGTTTGGTATTTTTTCACTTTGTGGTATCTTTTATCTATTACACATTCAGTTTACACGTAAGTTTTTCGTGACCTCAGAAGTTCTTTTTTATTTCACTGTCAGACAAATATTTTCTTCTATTCTCTTGTAAGAGTTTTATTTTTCATACCTAGGTATTTAACCCCTGTATGATTTATACCAAATCCCCACAGTCTACACCTGTGGGTTTGTTTTCCTAGTACCTACCTGTACTGGGTTGACTTAAGTCCGGATATAAGGTAAAGCATTTCTCTTTTCCTTGTTTTTCAAAATTTCCTTAGACCTTTACCAAAACAGTTTTAGAATCTGCTTGTCAAATACTACCAAAAACTATATTAGGATTTTGAATAAAAATGCACTGAATTTACATACTGACTTGGGAAGAACTGACTTATCTATATGATACTAAACTTTTCTTTCATCAACAGGGGTATCTGCTCCATTTTTTCTCTTCAGTACAATTATTAATTTTCTCCAATAAGGTCTTATACATTTTTGGTAAAATTTATTTCTAGGTATTTTATGCTGGCCTAAGAGATTCAGAAAGGTTCCAAAGAGGAAATTACACAGCTGAGATTAGAAGAAATGTGCAAACTTACTAGTCTGACAAATGTGTAAGTGATTCAAGGTGGAAGGATGTTTCAGTCAGATGACAAGATTTGTTGAAGCAGGGTTTTGGTTTCCTCATCTGTAACAGTGACTAACATCTACCCTACTTGGGATTAAGTAAGATAACTTGTAAATTATAAAGCAGAGTTTCTGGTGTATTTAACTGCTTAATAAATATTTTCTTTAATGTATATTTCTTCTGTTGTCTATTACATAAAGTTGGCTATTATCACGTTTTCTTATGTTATAGTAAATTATGTCATTTGAAGGCAAGGACCCATCAACTTGGCTTGTAATTTTAGAATCTATGAAACTAAGTCAGTAATGATGTCCTTGAAATGTTATAAGGCTTTCAGAATATGCAGAAGTGGTAATGTCCCACTGGTTCCCTCCCGACCCCCTAGTTTACCGTATAAGGGCTGTCAGGAATGTAACCGGCCATGTATGTCCACATTTTTCATAGTATGTGGTTGGATACTTTCTGGACAGCCCTCACATATGCTAACATTTAAAAAGGTTGAATTTTACCGCAATTAACTTTCACCTTACAATTTTTCTAAATGGTTTTAATTGGGCTAAAAAAATTATTACTATTACTTCTCTTAAAGAAGCTGCCATATCAATGAAAGTACAATTAGAGAGAAAACTTCACTGTACTCAGTTTTTGTATTTACAGATCCATTCCGCACCTGAATAGCTGACTGTTGTCATCAAGATTTTCTGATCCCCATCTGCCTTTGATATCTTCAATCACATGATTCTTAAGAAATTTTCTCAATAGTTGGACAGTCTGTTGCCTTGTAACTTCGGGACCAAAATTGCTGTTATTTCTTAATAGGTCATAAAGCCAATCCACGGCTTCTCCCGCTGTGAAACAATTGCCATATTTTTTAAAGTGTTGTCTGTGTTTTCTTAGAGGCATTCTTGCTCGGAAAGATGTGGTGATTTCATTCCACTATAAAAAGAAGGAACATATTTTTAAAACATTAAATAAAAATAAAATCTCTAGCTGACGTAAAAAACACTAGGCAGCTTCACTTGGTGGCTCAGGCCTAGAATCCCAGCACTTTGGGAGGCTTAAGTGGGAGGATCACTGGGGTCCAGGAGTTCAATACTAGCCAGGGCAACATTATTTTTTTGACTTTTGAAAAAGTAATAAAATACATTAGGCCAAGAAAATTCTTTAATTCACATCTGATTACATCATAAAAATTCACCTTATTTGTGTTACATAAAATTTTATATCTCACATTGATTCCTTTTACTAATTCTAGTGCTGTAGCAACATGTAATATTTTTTTTCCTAAAATCACTTCATTGGCTGATCAGCTTATTTAGAAAACTGGGAATAAGGAAAAAGAGCTGTAATGCTTCTCCATAGAGAACTCACTTCTTCCTGCCTTTCAAATCCCAGCTGATAGTAACAAGTGATGGTAGCACTGGGCTTTATATTCATTATTTCACTTTAATCCTCACAGTCCTATGAAGAGCTGCTGATAGCTCATTTTTCAGGAGACTGATGTGCAGCTTGGTAATTGGAGCAAGGTAATGCAGCTCAGCAACAAGCCGAGGCGTTCCAGCCAGCTTGACCAGCTCTGGAGCTCTTCTCTTCACCACTGTGCTGCTCAAACAAAACTTAAGGCAGGCAGTAGTTTTACAGGTAAAAGACCTCGAATGTCAAAGTAGCTTCTATATTTATTAATGCTGCAGTTATCTCTTTTGTAAAGAACCCTACAGTGAACAAAGAACAGATAGGGTAAATGAAGTAAGCAGTAATACACTGCGTGTTTTTTTTTTGAGACAGACTCTTTGTTGCAGCAACCTCAAACTCCTGGGCTCAAATGATCCTCTTGCCTCAGCCTCCCGAGTACCTGGGCCTACAAGCACCTACAGGCACCAGCCACAACAGCTGGCTATTTTTTTAGAGAGGGGGTCTAGCTCTTGCTCAGGTGATCTAGAACTCATGAGCTCAGGCGACCTGCTGGCCTGGGCCTCCCAGAGGGCTGGGGTTACAGACATGAACCACTGTGGCTGGTCTTCCATTCTGTATTTTTAATGACCCTGTGACATACCTACATTTTAAAAAGCTACTGATATTTTCTAAAGTGTCCTCAAAACAGCCAAACCTTTAGGTCTGTGACAGCTCTCACAGTGGGTATGAAGGTGGTGGTGGTACAGAATTAACATCATGCTTTTTAGTTGAAAAATACTACATTAGAAATCAAGAAATCTAATTTGTAACCCCAGTTATGCCACTACTAACTAGGTTACCAATTACCTTAGCTATGTGGTCCTGGTATCAAAACACAGGCTGAAAATATGACTATATTCTTTTCTCCCCACACTTCCCCATTTCACACATTTATTTATTGAAAAAACTTAACGTTGAGCAGCCCATTACTTACTGTCCCGAGGTCTCTGCACTAAATGAGATTACAAAATAACTTTCCCGGCTCGGCGCCTATAGCTCAACCGGCTAGGGCGCCAGCCACGTACACCTAAGGTGGCGGGTTCGAATCCCCAGCCCGGGCCCGCCAAACAACAATGACGGCTGCAACCAAAAAATAGCCGGGCGTTGTGGCGGGCGCCTGTGGTCCCAGCTACTTGGGAGGCGGAGGCAGGAGACTCGCTTGAGCCCAGGAGTTGGAGGTTGCTGTGAGCTGTAATGCCACGGCACTCTACCCAGGGGGACAGCTTGAGGCTCTGTCTCAAAAAAAAAACAAAAAAAAACAAAATAACTTTCCCCAGACGCGATCAGGTGTAACAGTAGTTTTAAGAGTGGGTCCTGGTATGAGGCTACTGGGTACCTACCTAAAGGGCTTTTTAAATGATGTAACAATTTAATGCATGCAAAGTACCAGTAAGTATTAAGTTTTCTTTTTTGGGTGCTTGTACTATTTCCATCTAATTTTATGAAAAGGGCGTCCTGATGAAAATTCCTTCCTGTTTTGAATTCTACCCTTTATATCGATAGAATTCTATCCTTTATAAAGGGTCGACTTTAACTTCCTGAGCATCTGGAATTGATTCTTCCAGCCCTGCGGTTGAGGCTTCCCGACTTCCGAGGTCAGCTGACTGCTGTGAGCCTCCGTGTCCACCCCGGTGGAGTGAGCTCCCCGTGCCTGGTCACCTGAGGGGACTTCCCAGAGGACGACTCGCTCGTTACCCCACGGATCGCAGCACTCGGGCAGGCAGACAGCAGCCGGCACCGACTGGCCCTGAGCCGTGGAAACCCGCCCGGTGGCTCCGGGTCGTGCGGGACCGAAGGTCCCCAGAGCCCGGGGACCCTCCCCGCGGCCCCAGCAGCGGTCGCGGGCGCCCTAGAGGTGCTCTGCGGCCACGTCCTGCCTCGAATCGCACCGACCAACGAGCCAGACCGTCCCATTCGGGCCAGTGCCCGCCTGGCCCTCCAGCGCTCGGACCTCGTCCTCCTTCTCGGGGTTCGGGACCCATCACCACCCTGGGTACGACCGCGACCCGTCTCACGCACAACGGGTGGCCGGCGCCGGGCTCGTCGATCCGCCCCGTCTTACCAGCTTGGTGGCCCGGTAAGGCCCGGGAGGCCCGCCCCGACCCTCCATGGGTCCGTCAGCGCCCAGCGGCGGCCATGGCGGCGACCAGTCCAGACACAACCGTCGGCCCCGCGGCCGATTCGAACACCCGGAGGGCCGCGCCGATTGGCTGCGCCGCCCGGTCACGTGATGCAGGGCGTGGTCGGGCCGGCGCTCAGGGGCCGAGGTGACTCCGCGGTGTCCCTGAGCACCTGGGACGGCCCGGGCGGCGCCGCCTCCTCCCTTCCGCCGGTCGCCGCGCGGGGGCGACGTCTCAGCGCTCGGGACTCCTGGGAAGTTCAACTGCAGACCCGAAGGTTGAGGTCCAGCCTTTGGTTCCAG
This sequence comes from Otolemur garnettii, assembly GCF_000181295.1. Taxonomy (NCBI): domain Eukaryota; kingdom Metazoa; phylum Chordata; class Mammalia; order Primates; family Galagidae; genus Otolemur; species Otolemur garnettii. The sequence goes on along the minus strand of NW_003852405.1, from coordinate 35,540,470 downwards.
GAGATTTGAAATTTTAAAAGAAAAGGAAAACCGGCTTTTCTGCGGGATGTTCAGCGGTGTTAGCAAATACAGCAAAGCAGACTCGCGTCTCTGTCTCTCTTTTTCTGTTTGTCCTCTCTGCTCTGACCAGGGCCGTGATTCCACTTTTCTAAGTGCAAAATAATGTAGTTCAGACTCTGCTCAGTTGGGTAGTAGAATGGAGCATAAGTAGACTTCCCTAAGTGCGTACAATGCGGGCTTGAAAATGGTTGTGCGGAGCTTGCCACGTTGCTTCCCTACCGCCAAGCTTTCTAAGAATCTCGGCTATGTTTAAATCATTACCATACGCTGGAAACGTTACTGGGATCTTAGAAAATACATCTGCAGCAAACGCCATTTTTCAAATGATAAATTCCAAGTTCCAAACATGGAAGAAACTTGCCCAGAGTCTCAGGTCCTCTGGGCTCGGACGCCATACTTGTAATAAACGCTCTGTCTGCGGTCAGAAAGTAATGCCTGGAGTCCCTTAGCAGGGAGGGATTGCTTGAGTGATTTGAAGCTGTGGACGTACTCATTTGGAAAGTAAACAGCGATTTGAGAGAATAGGACTTAGTTAAAAGAAGAGGTAAGGGAAATGTCCCGGGAGGGGTGGTGTAAGGGTCTGCAGTTTTCCATAACTATCGCGCTTGCATAATTTCGATGGGAATCTATTTTCTAAGCAGGGCCAGTGGGTAAGAATTTTCAAAAAACAGTAAACAGGAGCAACCAACTCAATTTTCCATTTGTGTTAAGGAAAATACTAGAATGAAAGATGTTACACAAGAGCTAATCATTTCTTGCCTGGCTTTAAGACGCGTTGTGCTAGGATTCTCCTTACTCTTTTTTTCTCTTGTAGCCTATTCACCTTTGTTGATCTAAAAGGGAAAGCGGAGACAAACTTGATAAAGTAGTGCCCTTTGGGCCTCTCCCGGGGTTACAGCTGGGGGGCACGGATTCACCTTGCCCTGAATATACACTTCCATCGGCGCAGTGACAAGTGGAGTTTTAAAGGCAAGGAAGGGGGACAGGGCGTGGCTGATGCAAGGTTGTGTTTCAGGGGTTCTCATTTGTTCACACAAACAACATTGGTTAGTGACTGGCTATTGTTAGGTGTTGAGGACTCAGATGTCAGGTCCCCATGTTCCCAGGTCCTTGGTTCCCAATGTCTAAGCATGGCTCCTGGTACCAAGTCCTCAGAAGGAATGAGCAGAGCAAGCAGGTGCAAACAGTGAAGTCCCAACGTTTACTAAAGATAAAAGCCTAGAACATTCCAAAGAAGGAATGGGTCAGCCCCCGTGAGAGCAGGACATACTGAGTTTGACATGATTTCTCTTTTTGTGCCGATTCTCTAATTTTATGTTAAGTTGGGTGTGGAGTATCCATGGTTTTTCTTGGAAAAGGGTGGAGAATTGCTGCATTTGGGAACTCTCCCCTTTTCTACCCCTGTAAGGCAATTTCCTTGGGTTGCTGTGCTATTGGTACATTGTCCTGGCCCTGGTGGGTGTGAGTTTTACTATGTCAATGAGGGTAGTTCATTTAGGGACACTGTTACCTCAGCTCTACACATGCTCCAAAGACCCTCTCTCGAGGCCTCTTCTTTGTGGTTTCTCTACCTCTTTCTGACTGGTCAGTTCTTGAAGACCCTTTGGCACAACCTCTGTTCTTTCTTGGGACCCCCTTCTGTAGGGTCCTAATCAGGCTGTTCCTAAAACAGACCAAGTTAGTATGACCACATCTGTCTGTCCATGTTAGAAAGTCCCTGGGATGTTAGTCAGTCCCCCCAAACAACCAGCTCCCCCAAACAACCCACCTGCGAGGTCTTGGTAACCCCCATTCCCACAACAGCTCAGTCCAGCCTGACCCCAGCCAGTCCAAAATAGCCAGACTGCATCCACCATCACCCTGCTGGTGTCTAACTAACTGCCTGCCCTAAACCATCACTGTTAAGCTACAGGGCATGGGATATACCTTGTGGTCTCTGCTGCGGCATAACTAGGTTAACTGCAGTGATGACGAGAGAATGGGAGTCAGGAATTAAGGCAGATACCATGATGAGGTGAGGGAGTTTGCTGCAAGAGTGATATGAGAAGTGTGAAAGTAGCTCCAAGATGATGTGCGGGCACGAGGGATTTATTTTTGTTTTATTTATATTTTAAAAATTTAAGATACTGAATGGTGGGCCATGTGAGCTGATGGGAATAATTAAGTTTAAGAGGATAATTGATGATGCAGGAGAGGGGAAACTGTGGGAGCGAACTCTGAGAAATTGAGAGGGAATGGAATAGAAGTAGCCTTTGTTCTCATTTGTTCACAGAAACAACATTGGTCAGTGACTGGCATTTGATGGGAGCAGAGATACATCCTCCTTCGTAAGACGATGGCAGCGATAAGCCCTTTCCATGGTAACACCTGTAACACCTGGAGCTTGGTAGCGGAAAATGTGAAAGAATAGCCATCTTGCTTTCTCAATTCCTACTATGTATTATGTAATAATGAATGATTGATCTTTCATTCATTCAATAAGTACTATTATAGGGTGGCCATAAAGTTCATGTGCAATTTAAAATAGACTATTTTAAATATGGCCACCCTATATATTGAACTGCAACAAGGTGGAAGTTAGTTTGGCAAAATAATAGAATATTTTTTCTCTAGGAGATTAAAACTACTTTGGTCATGCAAACAAATAATTGAGAGTGCAATAATTTTACTGTGATGATGGAGGTGCGTTCCAAGTGCTGTGGAAGTGGAGGACAAAGAGGGCCCACGTCGTTCAGGAGACACAGGAAAGGCTTCGTAGCCAAGGTTTACTGGAAACAAAGAGAAGCAGGAATTTGAAATTTGGCTGATAGAGGATGGTTCTGATAATAATGATGATAAATGATGATTCTAAGAAACCTCAGTGGGATATGGAGAACACGGTTCGAAAGGACATGGTGGGAGATTCCCCACCTTTCTCTGTGTGGTTTACGGGAATGCTTTCACTTAACTGCATGTCAGATTTTTTTTTATAAGTGTAGAATTAATATTTTATTATTACTAATCAGAGAGCATTTGAGTCTCCATACTTTATACTTTCTGTAAATAAAAAAATTGCAAGTTTTAAATAGCCAATGGCTAATTATGTTTTCAGAAAACGTGATTAGATCAATTCATTAATGGTGGCTTCCAGGTTTTCTTATTAGCTCCAGAGAATTCACCCACCTTCTGCCCTCTTTTTACTTACTGGAAGGTTGACGCAGATTGGACTTTACACTCTAAAGCAACATTCTCAGAGCCACTCAAACCCACTTCAAGTAGTGCCGTGTTGGAAAACTCATTCTTTGCAGAGAAGGAATGAATGAAAGCCTTGATCTTTGTGCAAGGCCTGCAGCACATGGCCAAGACATCAGCTGGTACAAGTTTATCTCCTGCACTGTCCGAGGCTTCCGGAAAGCATACTTGCTTTCCCTCTGCTTCAGCATTTTGGCTGTTGGGGTCTGATGAGTTACTGCAAGAACGGATAGAAATGGATCCAAAGCCCCGAATGACCTTTGCATGTCACATCTTCACCAGACTGTTCTTGGAGTTCTCGGTAGAACCATATCCCTGTCCTGACTTAAGTTTGATTATACTTAAGTCATACCCCATTTAGAAGTCTTCAGAGATAGGAAATTCAAAATACTTTTAAATATTAATACCAGTATCTAAGAGCTTTTCAAATGGAAATACTGCATTTTAGAATTCAAACTAATCTCTGTGAAAGCAGACAGGCTAAGCACCCCAACTGCATCTCTATGCATCTACATTTCTATAGCACATGTGTATTTGTGTATGCGGATGCTAGCCGATCAGAATCTTCTGTTTAACCAGAACACTATTGGTTTCAATACTATTGTTGAAAAATCTTTGAATAATAAAGCACTTCCTTTGATGTCTTGTTGAGGCTCAAAAATACGTTATTAAAAATTATGTGGAAAAAATTTTAATTAAATACTTTTAAATTTTGTTTTGGTTGGGATTTTGCTCTACTTGAATATTAGGTTTAGGTCCCCTTGGAGTTCTCTCTGAATAATTCTGATTTGTGGGGTGCGTGTTTGTTGCTAGATAATGAAAGTAATGGAGTTTTATAAATTATAGTCCCCAGTTAATAGAGAGCTTTAGTTTCTTCCTGTAGCCATTCCTATCAAGTAGTTTCCTCTTACATCTTTCTATGTTCTGTCTACTTCTGGCTTTTTTTTTTTTTTTTTTCCAGTTTTTGGCCGGGGCCGGGTTTGAACCTACCACCTCCAGTGTATGGGGCCAGTGCCCTACTTCTTTGAGCCACAGGCACCACCCATACTTCTGGTTGTTTTTTTTTTTTAATCTTTTTTTTCTTCTGGCAGAAGTTAGGAAGGAGGCTGTGGGATTTCTAGTCTTCATATCATATGTCACTCAGTCTTCTTCTTTTCTTTGAACTCTGATGCCAATTCTTTATTCTCTTTTAAGTTTGCTTAGTCAGAGCATATATGCAGGGAGTCTAATTCATTAATGAATTTCAGTTGCTACACATGAAAAATGCTAATGTAATGCACAACTATCACATATCTGGGTTGCCCTTGTTTAATGTGATTTTTATGTTTTCTCAATAAAGATAATTTGTTAAAATGGCCTTTAGGTGTACAGTTGCACAGGTGTAAGACGTAGCTGTGAATATGTGCATATACATGTATGTTTATGCACATATTAATCCAAAAGTCAGAAAAAGTTCTACTCTGTAGTTATGTGTGTACACGGGAAATCCGGTCAACTCAGAGTATGACAATGACGTTCGTAAAAGCTGATTTATGGAGGAGCAACAGTCTGTGAAATTTTTCTTGCAAAAAGAGTGCTGAAAGTCTGGAAATGACCCTTTGTCTGGTAGGAAGGTCACAGAACAAGGAATGTTCTTTCTCCTCGCAGAGGAGGCTTATCAGTTGATCACACAGCAGGCATTTTTCCTATAACACCTAGATTTTTCTTAGGTCTTTTGCCCCTTTTACACATAGCCCATGAGTTCGGGGGACACTCACACTGCTGACAGTTCTGGGGTAGACCTGGATTGCCATAAGCTGATAAAAATATTTAGTTCCCCGGTAGTACGTTGAACCCATCGTATTTAATAAAGTCTTTGCAGCTTTCATGGAAAGGTTTTGCAGTCAGGAGTCACATGGCCGAGGATGACTAGCAACCACAAAACACATGGCAGACACTGTAAGTACAGGAGAAAAATCCCACGACACTGATTCTCCTGAGGTTGGAGTATGGCAGCCAGGAAAGTGCCCTAGAGTTGCAGGAAAGCTTGATTAGAAAGTCGTCCTGCATCCTCACCTAACAGGGATCATCAGGGGCCTGTTCATGGAGCTTGACCTGAATGGTTCGAGGACTGACTCATAAAACAGCCCTTCCTGTACTTGAATTCTTCCTTATTGTGCAGACAAATCCATTGTAATTATCCAGGTGGTGAAAGGAAGAAAGAAACTCTCATAAGAAGCAGCAGCCTGTAGGCAGCGCCTGTAGCTCAGTCGGCAAGGGCACCAGCCACATACACCTAGGGTGGTGAGTTCAAACCCGGCCCGGGCCTGCTAAGCATCAATGACCACTCCAACCAAAAAATAACTGGGCGTTGTGGTGGGTGCCCACCACAGCTACTTGGGAGGCTGAGGCAAGAGAATCGCTTAAGCCCAAGAGTTTAGAGGTTGCTGTGAACTGTGATGTCACGACACTGTACCCAGGGCGACTAGTGAGACTCTCTCAAAACCACAAAAAGCAGCCTGTAGAGAGTGATGGAAGTACAGACACACGTGGCACTGCCAGCCATCTTCATATCCCTGGGCAGACAGTGCAGGGACGAGGAGACCGTGGATCTCATCGTGCACATTTCAGTTGCACACTCCCAGTCTACTCCTGTCGTGACCCGTCGGGCTCCTGTGGCCCTGGTCTCGGTTAGCGCAGGAAGGAACCAGGCGAGAGGCGGATTAGAAGTACAAGCTTGTGGAAGGCGGGCTAGCCCTTACTTTCCGGGTAGCCCTTTTATTGAGCCAGAACCACACAGGTGAGGGGAGTAATTAACAATGACTAGGTGCTGAGGGCACGGGCTCCTCCCACAAGGAACTCCGGTGGAGGAAAGGCCCGAGGTCCACCCTCAGCTGCAGATCATCTTGCTCAGATCTTGGCGTCTCCTATATACTCCTGATCCTTCTGTCTCTGACTTTAAAATCATTTTCTTACCGACAGCAGTAGCGGTCCCTACGCTACCTCTGTCTCCCACAGCTTATCCTCCACCAGGCAAGTTGTCTTTCCACCCTGCAGTTCCCGTTGTTACCAGCCCCTCTTCTGTGGTAATTACTGTGCGTTATACCACATACACTGAGAACCCATCAGTGAATGTTACACATTTTGCTTTTGGAGATCAAACAAATTTTCAAGAACCACAGAGGAGCAGGAGAGCCAGGTGAGTCGCAGTTTCCACTGTTCCTCCTCCATCGCAGTCCTGCTTTTGAGTCCTATTTCCCTTCCTTGTTTTTATTTTATCAAGTCTTTTAGAAAAGATCCGCTGGCAACAGATTCTCTTAGTTTATTCACCTTCATCTGAGAATACTTCGTCTTTATTTCTTAAAGATATTCTCTCTGGATGTGGAATTCTGGGTGGAGATTACTTTCCTTCAGCACTTGGTAGGTGCGGCTCCCCTCCCTTCTGGCCTCAACGCGGCAGCTGCAGTCGTCTGAATCCATGTTTCCCTCTAACTAGGCAGCATTTTTCTCTGGCTGCTTTCATGCTATTTTCTTTGTCTGTGGTTTTTAGCAGTTGGGTTATGACGGGCATAATATTCTGGGCACGTATTTGTTGTGATTTTTCTGTTTAGGTTGGCTACCTTTTCTGCATTTGTAGCTGTATGTCTTTTTTTCCAAATTTGGGTATTCTTTTTCAGCCACTATTTCTTCAAAGCTTTAAAAAATCAATATATTATTTCTTATCTCTTACTGGGACTAAAATGGCATAAATATTAGTTTTTTCATTACTGCATCATAGGTTCCTGAGGCTGTATTTAATTTTTTCAATCTTTTTTCTCTGTTTTTCAGATATATAGCCGTCCCCCTTACTAATAGAGGATACATTTCAAGACCCCAGTGGAGGCCTGAAACCATCAAGAGTACTAAATTTTATGTAGACCAGGCACACGTTTTCTCTTCCTTCTTCACAATTTTATGGACAGAGGATTCATGATTACCATTTAGCAATTTCAGCATGTAAGTTTTTTCTTTTCTTCTGAGTATGGTCACCTTGTCATTCAAAGGAGGGACTTAGGCTTCTCTGTGGTTATCTGAATCACCAGCATCCCTACTCCTATGCTTTGGGGCCATTATGAAGTAAAATAAGGGTTATTTGAACACAAACACTGCAATACCAGAATGTTTGATCTGCTAGCAATTATGGCTAATTACTGATTAACAGGGGAGTGGCAAATACAGGTGGTTACACCAGAAAAAGGGATGATTCATGGCCTAGGTGGGCCAGAGTGAGATGCAGCCAGATTCCACCAAGCTATTCAAAACAGTGTACAATGTAAACTTATGAGTTATTTATTTCCAGGATTCTCTGTTTAATATTTTCAAATCTCAGTAGACCTCAGGTAACTGAAATCGTAATAAATGAACCCCAGGTAAGAGGAGAACAAGGGGACTGTGGTAATCTCTACTGCTCCGTCTTCAAGCTCACTGACCCTTCCTGTGCCGTCTCCAGCCTGCCACTCAGTCCATCCAGGAAGTTTTTAAATTTGTCTTTGTATTTTTCAGTTCCAAAATTTTCACTTGATTCTTCTTTATAAACCTGTTCAAATGTGTTCTGTGTTTCCATTGATTTCAAGATCACTTGTTGGAGCATTTTCATCTTAGCTGCTTGAATGTCTTTGGCAAATAATTCTATCAGTGTCATCTCAGCACTGACATCTTTGATTGTCTTTCCCCATTTGAGTTGGGATATTTCTGGTTCATCATGTGCCAGGTCATGTGAGGTTATATCCTGGGTATTTTGAGCATTATGAGTCTGAGCCTTATTTAAATGAAAAAATATTGCTTTATTTTTGTTTTAACAAGCAATTGGTAAGCTGGATTCAGGTCACAAATTTCAACCTGTATTCTCCAAGTTGTAGTTTCAATGGCAGTTCTGCTTTCAAAGGACTGTAGAGGGGTCCTTCTCGGGTGTGCACCCCTGACATAGCCAGTGTGGGATCCGGCAGGGGCCTAACGAATGGATCAGTTCTCAGTGTCTTGGGTTAAATGCACACGTGTGCAGCTGTACAGGAATTCATAAACAATTTATGGCGTTACCTTCCCACACTCCTACTCTTTGGACTCTTGTTTTTGTACTTTCCTGGAGCTTCCCCTTTTCATCCTTGGGCCAGAAAGCTGAGTCTTCATTTACTCCACTCTGCCAAAATTTCCCGTGACCTTATCCACATCTAGTGCAAAGCAACAAGGGGACGGAAGGGGCTGGAGAGGAGTCGCTCTGACCCCTTTGAGCCGCAGCCCCTCTGACTGAAGCTGAGAGCCACCCTCATTGCTGAATTCACACTCCCCTGCCACCAAGCCAGGGCTACTGAGCTACTGTTGGATTGCCTGGGGATGAGGACATGAGGGGATGAAAAACACCCACCAGCACAGTGTAACACAGCCTCTCCATGGAATAGTCCCAACCATTCAGGAGGATTTGTTCTCTAAAAAATTAAAATTCAGTAAATAACATTTTTTTCTGTTAAGATTCTTACTTGCCCTTTCCATAGATTTGATAAGGTCTTTGCATAACTTGAAAAATAAGTATAAAAATGAAATTTTAAAATAATTAGATATAAGAATTAAAGCCCTTTCTTTAATCATGTAGTAAATAAAATTATTTATTTTATTACACTAGGGAACCACTTAACAGAACATACGTTCACTATTAAGGGACAGAAGGGAAACATCAAATGTTTCTGTTACCGAATAACAACGCTTAAAACTCTCCTTTATGTTTGGGCTGTGTCTTTACAAAACAGATGTGGTAAAGTTATAAGCAATTGCAACAGAGTTACATTGCATGCGGTATTTGAAAGCTCAGGAGCCTTTAACATAATTCCATGTGTTGTGACCAGCTTCCCACCACCCCATTTCCCTCCTCCTCCCCCTCCCCCTCAGAGTCAACTCTGGGAACAAGGCAAGTCCCTCCTCCCCCCAGGGTGGCCGTGAATGTGCTTCCCAGCCACGTTCCCAGGCTCCTTCCCCCTAGGGTTGCCAAGAACAAGCTTTAGAACAAGGAAGAAAAGTCCCAAGTTTCACAAAACCCCCAAGTTCTCAGTAGATGAACAATAGTGGAATTACTGTTGTATAACCATAACCATTGTGATATGAGATGTATCCATTGTCAACCAAAGCTGTATTAATTATTGTTACGTTACTGTAACCATTGCTGTATCCATGACTACCTGAGCTGTAACCCCCCTTAACCAGCCACATTTCACTTCTGTAATATGCTTGCACAAAACCCATAAAAGGCAACCCACACTGCCACTTGGGCTGCTGCTGCCACCCAGTGCAGTGGTCCCTGTGACAGGTAAAATAAATTACCAACTAATTACATCTAAGTGGGGGTCTGACCCTATCTTTTCAGGTCATAGGGGGTACCAGACATGTTAATTACATATTAGTCTTACTGAACTGCAGACATTGGAAGGGATTCTAAGTATGAAAGTGTGGTGTAGTGGACCATCGCAAATGACCTGCTGGGCTTGGAGAGGAGTGGGCCTGACCCATCTGCCTTCCTTTGTTGACACCATAATGAGAGTGTAACTAGGTTGGGTACCTGTTTCCTAGAAGCCTGAATAGCCAAGGGATCACGACTTTAATGTTCTTTAAGTTTCTCCAGAAGTACCTATCAGGAAGTAAGCAATTTCTTCTAGGTCAGATATTCTTGACTCTCTGCAAGGTCATTACTCCTATCAAAGCATTCATTCCTTGATGCAGTAAATATTTATTCATTGCCTACCATATTCTAGGGATTTTGCTAGATCCGGGGCTATATTAGTTAGCAGAAAAACAGTTACACTTCTAAGTTATAATTTAGCAGGAAATATATGCCAACAACATAAGATTTAATTGGTGCTGTGATAATAGAGATACAGGATTTTCAGGGGACACCTCATTCAATGGGTAATAAACCAGGCCACATAGGAATCAGCCAAGTAAAGAGATTATAGGAGCTCTCTTTGACCTGGGAGTAACTCTGCATGAGAGAGTCTCCTGAGACTTGAATCCTATAAAGAGTGATGCTTTCTAGGCACCCTTCAAGGCTATTTTACATCTTCCAAAGAGTGAGTATCCAGCAAACTTTATACGCTGTGCCTCAAAATAATGCCAAGGACCTAATTAACACATAATTCTGACAAGATACAAATTCATAATAACAGTGACTGATCTCAGAGAAAAGTTGATGCTGTTATGCACCACTGATCGTTACTTATTAAGTAATTTTATAGATCTACCACTACACCATCTCCTAAACCAAGCTTATTATAATTTTTTTGTTGTGTTTTTGTTGTTCTTTTTGACAGGGTCTTGTTCTGTTGCCTGGGTAGAGTGCAATGGCATCATCATAGCTCACAGCAAACTCAGACTCCTGGGCTCCAGGGATCCTCCTGCCTCAGGCTCTCAAGTGGCTGGGACCACAAGCATGTGCCACTATGTTTGGCTTTTTTTTTTTTTTTTTTTGAGACAAAGTCTCACTCTGTTGCCCTAGGTAGAGTACAATGGCATCACAGAACCTCAAACTCTTGGGTTCAAGTGATCCTCATGCCTCAGCCTCCCGAATAACTGAACTTACCAGCACCCACCACGATGCCTGGCTATTTTTTTAGGATCTCACTCTTGCTCAGGCTGGTCTCGAACTCCTGAGCTCAAGCAATCCACCCTCCTCTGCCTCCCAGAGTGCTGGGATTTCAGGCATGAGACGCAGCGAGGCCTAGAATTCTTACTGACGGCCATCAGTAGCCTTCCTTCACTGCAGCCATCTAACAGCTGATCACTGCCATTCGCTGGTCTTGCATTTCTATTCCCAAATCTCTTCCAGATTTCTTATCACTTATAGATGACCCTGCTTTGGTGAAATATCAATCCATTTTCATTATTCATTTTCTCCTTCTTCTGAACAAATCACTATGGCTTGAGGACATAAGGAATAAGAATTGAATGTCTCCACCAGCTTGTTCTCAGACTCCTTTTGCTTTTCTTTTTTCCTCTGGTCATTGCAAGTTTTATTTGTCAGTTTATTCCTTCAAGTCAGTTTCTGAGTACTTTGCTATAGTGTAGTAAGAAAAGAATAATCTTGTTTGGTCAGCTAATGTGGATGAATGGGTAAGAAGAGTGAAGAATAGGCCGCAGAGCCCAAGCCTTAGGAGAGAAAGACCACAGCCGAGGGTGATGGTGGGACCGCGCACTCTTGTCTTTGGGCAGAAGAGGCTTTGGGATTCAGTCATTTACTCCAAGTGAGCTCAGATGTCAGGACCCAAATTCTCTGATAGAGAGCCTCGGTGTTACAAAATGTACAAGCAGATGGGCTTCTACTAAGTGGAGCACTTAAAGAAAAACCTCTGAAGTTGCTTAGTTCTGCTGTGCAATGAGCCCAAGGGTTGAGATATACCCATTGGGCTACAGTTTTCACGAAAGGTGCGGCTGGCATCTTGTGTCCCTTCAATAAATGCTGTGGGAAGCATTTATTGATGAGGGAAGCAACGTGGCCTGCACTGCAATGCTGAGCTCTCACAAGACAGCTATCCTGTCTGCCACTGTAGACAGCTGGAGAGGGCCATCAGATGAAAGAAAATAGCGGTTGTAACCTCAGAATTTTTTTTTTTAATTGAATGGTAACTATGTACATTAATGGACTTCTGGGGTGCAGTGTGGGGTTTTCACACACAATCCAAAACACTTCCATCAAACTGGTTAACATAGCCCTCATGTCATTTTCTTAGTTATTGTTTTAAAATGTTCACATTCTGCTCTTAGAAAGATTCACTTGTACCCTTGTAAGATAAACCTCAGAAGTGATCCCTCCAATCCCCCTCCCTCCACTCATTCCTCCCTCCTCTCTCCCTCCCCCCTCCCCATATTCCTAGGCTGTTATTAGGTTATAGCTTTCATATAAAAGGTATAAATTAGTTTCATAATAGGGGTGTGTACATTGGATATCTTTTCTTCCATTCTTGTGATACTTTGCTAAGAAGAACATTTTCCAGCTCCATCCACGTGAACATGAAGGATGTAAAGTCTCCATCCTTCTTAATGGCTGCATAGTATTCCATGGTGTACATATACTACAGTTTGTTGATCCATTTGTGGATCGATGGGCACTTGGGCTTCTTCCATGACCTAGCAATTATGAATTGGGCTGCAATGAACATTCTGATACAAATATCTTTATTGTAATGTGATTTTGGGTCGTCTGGGAATATACCTAATAAAGGAGTTGCAGGGTCAAACGGCAGGTCTATTTTTAGTTCTCTAAGTGTTCTCCAGATGTCTTTCCAAAAGGAACGGATTAGTTTACATTCCTACCAGCAGTGTAGGAGTGTTCCCTTTTCTCCACATCCACGCCAGCATCTCTGGTTTTGAGATTTTGTGATATAGGCTAATCTCATTGGAGTTAGATGATATCTCAAAGTAGTTTTGATTTGTATTTCTCTGATGATTAAGGATGGTGAGCATTTTTTCATATATCTGTAGGCTGTCTCAGAATTTCTTTATGTGTATTTGTGGCTGCGTGGGTGGCTGAGGGCAGTGTTGAAGAGATAACTACAGGTGGGGAGCATTTGATTCCCTTATGCATGGACAACTTGATAGAACATTCTGATCTAAGAAGGTTTGTCTACTCTGAAATCAGAAGGCCATCAGGAATCACGAAGAGCTAAATTTATGTTGCTCTTATTACCATGAGACCTTCTATAATTAATAGAAAGCAGTAAGTAAGAAGATCCTATGATTAATGGTCTAAAACCAAAAATGATATGACTCGTTTTTTCACTCAAAGCAATTTCTATTCTGTTACTCAATTACCCAGTTGCTTAGTTTTAAGACTTTATTATCTCTTTAAGTCATGATTAATAGAGAAAGCGGGATGTGTTTCTGCTTCCTCCACGCACCCACAATCTCCTTTTATAATACTTTGTGTGCTACCATATTTCTTTCATAAATGAGCAGTATTAGATTTTTTAGTTTAATAAGTAAATCTTATGGCAGTTGGATAAAGCAACATTGACTTAAGTCAGAGTTAGAATCTGAATATAGATTGAGATTATGTGTTATATAACTTTTGAAAAACTTCATGATAGCAATACTAAAGAATACGTTATTCTTACATTTATAAATTCAATATCCTAGAAAATTCAATGTTTAAACATTGCTTGTAATTTTTATTAAGGCTTTGGGGAGCATTTTTTTTTTTTTTTTTTTTTTTTTGAGACAGAGCCTCAAGCTGTCCCCCTGGGTAGAGGGCTGTGGCATTACAGCTCACAGCAACCTCCAACTCCTGGGCTCAAGCGAGTCTCTTGCCTCCGCCTCCCAAGTAGCTGGGACCACAGGCGCCCGCCACAACGCCCGGCTATTTTTTGGTTGCAGCCGTCATTGTTGTTTGGCGGGTCCAGGCTGGGGATTCGAACCCGCCACCTTAGGTGTACGTGGCTGGCGCCTTAGCTGGTTGAGCTATAGGCGCCGAGCCTGGGGAGCATTTTCTATTCTGATTATATAAAATGCAGTAAGGATAACCCAGAGATTTATAATTTCCTAGATCACTTCTCTTATTTAGTTCAATTCAATTCAAAAGATATATACACCTATATAGCTCTGAAAAATATCCCCAAATGTGGTAACTATCGGCAAAGGACGTACAATGTAACTGGAAAAACTAGGGTCATTTCAATACAGTCCTTGACAAGGGCGCCCAGCATGGACTAAGAGCAGATTTAATCTTAACTGGAATGTGCTGTTTTCTCTAGAAATGGCTTCCTACCTTGCAAAAGAGAGCAAAGGTCTATCTGTTCCCCAGGAGCTGGAATAATAGTGAAGGATGACGGGTGAACCCTGAGAGGGAAGAGGACCCACACGGGAAGGCTGGGAGATTTGGAAAGCACTGCCAGGGGCCCCCATGCTGGAGAATAGGGCACCGTGATTACAACTGAGGGCTGCAATGCTGCCTGCCCCTGACCCAGTGACCTAGCATCTCTGTAAAGCTCGCCTTTGGGGAGGATCCTCAGGAACTCCTGTGGAGACTCCAAGCTGCATATCCACATCTCTTCCCCTTTTCCCACCACTCCTGTCTTCCAAAGATGAGGACAAGTGAATCTGGGACAATAAAGCCATGAGTGTAGAAACTCTAGGGAAAGATAGGGATATAGGGCAATCAACCAAGGTTCACTCACACTGTGACGTGTTTGTAATCACGGGAAAAGAACCCCCAGGAGAAGAGTCTGGGGTCAGGGGGATTGGAGGAACTCCTCCGGCAGCAGCAGACAGAGAAGGTTGCTGACCTGGGCTTTCTAACCTGGAGGCTTTGCGTGGCTGGCCTGGGGATGGCACTCCAAGAGCTTAGCATGACAGTGACCTGGAGCTCTGGGCACGGGTGCTGGACTCGTGTGTTGAGAGGTTGTACCCTGGCCCAGTTTCAATCTGGCATTAGGGGAAGTTGGGCAGCAGGAAGTGGGCTTCCTAGGACCAAAGTGGACACTTTAAAAAAAAATTTCTTCTTTTCATGGGTGTTTCTGGCAGGGAATTTTCTGAAACTGTGAGGTTTTCATTCCCCATAAAGGCCTACTTCCTCAAAATAATGCTTTTTGCATCTTGGAAAATACAATTCTGAAGGTGTTAGCCAATTGTTGCTCTTGGGGAGAGCAGGTGTTGTGGAATATTCTGGATGTATGACGTTTAATCAGGTTATTGGGGAAGTTAACAGATTGCTTGGGGGCGTGCATGTAGTTTGGTTTGGTGCTGATGGGCAGGTGGAAATTCATTTTGATATTTACCTTACAGTCTTTTCTACTTTTGTACCTTTAACTTGAATTAAAGTTATTCTAACTAAAGATAAGTGTGTGACAATAGGCAACACGCAGTAAGTACAGGAGAACTCTCATGGCAAGGAGACTGCTGACAAAGCTGGGTTAGGGACAGTGAGTCCGTGCTCTCGAAGAAGGGGACAGGTCCAGCCTGGGGATGCTTGGTAACTTGGATCGAACAACTCATTTAACCTTGTCAAAGGCTTCTCACAACCAGTTTTATCCAGACAAAAACTCTACTAATTGGATTAATAAGGACCCCAAGCTGTAAGGAAGCTAAGTATTATCTAAGAACACATTCAGTTATCTGGGCATCTGAGTCTTGAACCCAAATCTCTTATGTTAAGTATTAATTATCTTTCACATTTAGTTTGACACCTGTCAAAACATCCATGAACTTTTTCTGAAAGGAGGTAAGAGTATATTTTTTCAGGCCAGGAACTGGCTTAGAATTAATTCTTGAGTTGACAAGTTACCTAATTTCTCTTTAGGTTTAAAATATACCAGTTTGGCTGTAGAGCTAAAAAAACTGAAACATGAAAAGACAGTGAATGCTGACCGTCTCTGAGGGTCTCTGAGTAGGACGCCGCTAGCTCAGCTCCAGATAGCTTCTTCTGCCCACCATGAAGTCTTGGCTGCCTCCACAATAGTGTCTCACTTAACCTTCAAGAACTGTAGCACGAGGTAGGGAGGCAGACGACCTCAGTGGCAGGCCAGAGCGTGACTCGGAGTGTGTGCGGGTGGGCTGGGTGTGGTGGTTCTGTGCTGTGAGTCAGGACTCAGCCCTTTCTTACTAATGCTGTGACTTTGACAAGCAGGCTCTCTAGGCCTCAGTTTCCTCACTTCTAGCGTAAGGAATCATAATGTTGACTAACTCTCAGGACGGGTATGAGGATGAAATGAGATCATCACCATCACTCACTTAGCGCTTGCTGGCACCCCAGTGCACCCCTGAGCGTCTCAAATATATCAACTCTCACAGTGACTCTACAGGGAAGGTATTTTTACAACTTCATTTTTTTCTTTTTAACCAATGAGGAATGTAAGGCATGGAGTCTAAGGCTGCATTTATCTAAGGTCGCAGAGTGAGGAAGTGCCCTGCCTCTAGAATCCGGGTGCTGAATCCACTGCACTGGTCTTTGTTCTGGGCTCAAGCCCAGAGCAAAGTGCCTGGCACTTAGGACAGGCCCAATATTATCTTCTTGTTCCATTTTACTAACAAGTAAACAAGAATTATAAATGGTTTATAACTTACCTAAAGAGTAACCCAGCTCTTAAATGAAAGAGCCACGATTTTAATGCAATCAGCCTGGAACCCACCCACATGAAGGTGGTTTTGCTCTGTTGTATTCAGAATATTTATGTCAACTAGATGTGGTCTTAATGCAAAGGAAAACAGCACTACCTGACCAGCAGCTCAGGGAATCACTGCCTCGTGGTGTGATACAAATGCTGATGTTTATGAAGATGATTCAAAATTATCAAGAAATGGATAAATTTTATATAATGAATTCCGTAAGAAGGACAGAGAGTGTATGATATATTTTAGAAGGTTTCCATGCAATTCATTAAAATAGAATCAATTTGATACTACAGTGGTTAAGCTTCAGCTACCTGGAAAATTAATTTGTGTTGCGCACCTCACTCCTGCACCGTCAGGCAGGTGCAATGTACCCAGGAAATAAGAGGAACGGTTCTGGATGTAACAGCTACAGAATGGACCTGGACGGTCTCCTGCATCGAACTAGAAATGCAGAGTGCTCTGTAACCTACAAAATTAATCATGTTAAAAGGATGTGATCCTCAAAATATATTATATTTTAAAAAGGCACGGCTCCTCATCCATGAGTGGCAGCTGTCCCGGTAGTCAGAGGCGTATAATGAGGTTGTTAATCAGCACGTCCCTCTGTTACTGCTGACCTCAAGGAGTCGGATGTTAAATGTTAAATGCAGTGTTGTTCTGTAAAGGAAGCAGCATTGTACCTGTGACAACGTCGCAAATGCTGGCCGAGGTAGGTTTATAAACACGTATTTTTTAGCCTAAATTGGACTCTCAACACTGGCCAGGAAAAACCCGTTTCATTATCTGCGTCTTACAAAACTTCTAAATCAACCTCTCTGGATTTCTGTCCATCTTTCTGGTGTCCCTGTTTTAAATGTTTTTCAGAGGTCTCCTTTCTCTCTAGTTTACTGATGTCTAGATGAGAACATTTACTTTTACAGTACTGAAAATGTGCTGGAGGCAGCTTCAGGAATTGGACTAAGCAAGCGGCCGTGGCGTTCCAGCTACTTCAGATACCTGCTCTGGTACCAACCGGCTGGACGCTGGGGCTACTTCAGATACCTGCTCTGGTACCGACCGGCTGGACGCTGGGGCTACTTCAGATACCCGCTCTGGGACCGACCGGCTGGACGCTGGGGCTACTTCAGATACCTGCTCTGGGACTGACCAGTTGGACTCTAGGGTGAGTTCCTTACAGGTTCACTTTCCTTCTATGTAAAATGGGCCCCAACCTGGGACCTACCCCATAGGACTGTTCAAAGCCTTGAATTATACACTCCATGTAAACCTCTCACTGAGGTAGTAAGAGGTCGGGAAACGAAGTGTTGATATTGTTACTGTTGGTAAAGTAATGTGATACTTATTAATTATTTGTTATAAATGCAATTGTTTCTTAGTGTTATTATTTTGAAAATCTGAGCACTTCTAAAAGCCTGCAACTTCAGTTCCTGTCCCTTCCCTGGGGTTCAGGCCTGCTGGAAATTCGCCTTTGGCTTCCAAAGCAACCCATTTACTTAGCTCTGTTTCTGTCACTGTTAGTTGTGTCTGTGACTCAGGCCAGGCTCTGGGGACAGCAACGTCCTTCACTTTGTGTAACGGGATCGTGAGTGAACTCTTAACTATTTGGGACCCTGTCAGTTGCTGGAACAGTCCTGTTTCCGTGTCTCACCACCAGTGTTGTACATTTTAAGACTTCGCCTCCAACTCCTGTCAAAGCTCTCTCTTCTCTTCAAAGCACAGCTGGGATTAACTGTGTCTCCGGCACCCAGGAGCAGTTTCCACCCACTTTGTCTTCCAGGGCTACTCCACTCTCAGGTTTACGTGGAGAGGATGGAGAGGGGAAAGGCCAGCTCCTAGTTTCTGAGCTGGGAGTGGCAGCAGTCGCCTGTTAGCTAGTGAGGGGTCTCTGGCTCCCAAGTCACTTCTGTCATGAGCACAGGAGGCCCGGTCCGTGTCCTACTGCTGTTGTGGCCTGAGCTGGGTGACCTCCACTCTCAGCTCCTGCCTGTCCCAAGGCACTGGTTCCCTCTTGGGAGCAGTTCCTTTAAGCTCAAACCCAGCTCCCCCCTGAGGTGTCCACTTGCCCAGCTTTATTAGTACAAGGCCAGTTCTGTCCCTTCCCAGCTCATGTGGATCTGGAGGCAGATTAGTGAGTCTTTTGGTGACACAAGTGTACAACTGGTTTCTTGTAGAAATGCTATTACTGTGTAAGTGAGGTTCCTGAAGCTTCCCTTTCCCAGAAAGTTTAGAAGGAGAAATCTTTCTGTAGACTTCTACCGAGAAAGGAAGAAGAGTCTTAGTTCTTGGATATCACACTTCTGAAAAGTCCCCTCACTCTCTGGGCTCACAGAAGGGTGGGCACTGACTGTGGCAGAAGATATTCTGGTGGGGCCTGTCATTAGGCCCTTGAGATAAGTGTCTGGCCCAGACTCCTGAGGAGTCTCTGCACTTAGAACACAAATACTTTGCATGTTTTGTATATAATTTTGAGGCTCTGTGGTAATTTCTGAAAACAAGACACAATCCTATATGGGTTTTATGTCACGCACCACTGAATTGTCAGTGCCAGAGGCAGAGACCGTTATTCTCCTGTTCTATTTTATATCCCCAATATCTAACATGGCAACTGAAAAACAGTAGGCACTTAATAATTGTTTGTTGAATGAATGAATGAATGGAAAGCCAGATGTAGTATATAGAAGAGCTGACCCTAAATTCTGTGGCAACAATAGACAGATAAAACACAATTTCGGAAACATGCACCCACAGAAATGGCTGTCCTCACCCCAGGACTTTATAATGCCTAAAATTCTTAAATTGGTCCCTTTGGTACCATTGTGTTGATTGTGCATATTTCTGTACTTTTAAGCTTTGGTTTCACTTTTTAGTTATTAGTTCAATAATTATGAGAACTGTGGGAATAAATTAAAAAACATTACTGTGTTTCTATAGAGAGTGCTGCTGGAATATAATGGTTATGAAATGATCTCAAATTTGCTTATAATGATTAAAAGGCACAGTGCAATAAACATTTTAATTTTTGTTCCTTATTTTCCAAATCACATTAAAATAATCCCTTTTGCGATTAACTAATTTTGTCAGAATTATATATATATTTTTGAAAATACTAGATTCTTCTTCAAGGATTTAAAATTTCTTCTCTGAAAAGCTGATCTTTTAGGGAATGTATTCAAGGAAAAATTTAAATCTAAATTCAGTCTGTCAGATAAATAAGAATAAAATTTAATGGAAAGTATGGAATGGTATGTTTTATAATTCCTTAGCCAATTTGGGAGCATTTCTGGGTTCCCAAGTAGATTTACCCGAGAGATCAGCTGTGAGCTCCCTCGGGTAACATTAGCAGGAATACTTGACATAAGCAAATTCCTACCTGTCTTTGTTCACAGCACAAATAAAAATCATCAAATAGTTCTGTTCCAATGCATTTCAGCAAAGTTTAGAAGAGGGAAAAGGCGTGAATCTCGTTAAGAAGTCATGTTCAAAATACTGCTGGAAGCGTATACAGGTTGCTACAGAAATCACTTTTGTATTCAGCCAAGAGCTTGGTTATTTCAGGTGCTCCAGGGGAGCAGACTGAGGAAGGCAAGTTACCAGGGAAACCTTTTCCTCACCAGGAAAGGATAACTGTGTGCTGGGCGTCCATGGCTGCAATCTTGCGAGACTGTAATCTCATCCAGTTTGGCCACAGAGGAGCAAACACTGCAGAGAGTGGAAGCTGAGCGTGCAGGGGGTAAAACGATCTTTATAACCTTGAGTTGATCATTAATTCTAATAATAATGTTAATGGTAATGCCATCACTTTATTGTGAAGATTATAAAGCACTCTCAGTCCACTTGCCTGCTATTACAAAAAACCATAGACTGGGCAGCCGAAACAACAATCTACTCCTTAGATTTCTGGAAGCTGGAAGTCGCAGAGCAAGGTGCTGGCCGAGTCAGGGCCTGGGAGGGCAGATTCAGGCCCTTCTCCTCAGCTGGTGGAAAGGGGTTAGAGAGCTCATGGGGGCCCCGTTGAGAAGAGAACGAATTCCTTCCTGAGGGCACTGCCCTTATAACCTAATCACTTCCCTAAGGCCCAGTCATCATACCATCAGTGGGCACAAATGAATTTTGACTAGACACAGACATTCAGCCTATAGCATGCTCTGTGGTTTACAAACTGCCCTCACTTAAATCACGTCTTGGCAGACACAGTTGCCACTAACCTTAGCACAGAGATAGGGAGACCAGAGTCAAGTGCACCATCCATGGCCATATGGAGGTGAGGAGCCTGGAGAGTGTACCCAGCCGTCTCAGTTTCTGTGTGTATTCCTTTTATATGACATTTGCTTTTCTACAACAAAATTAACTCCTGGTGTCTCCAGCGTGAGGGTGCAGAGACCGAGTTAGCACAGACGAAAGGAAGCTCAGCGTCAGGCCTCCTCAGATGCACGAGCCCATTCCAGAGTCTTCAGAGAGGCCCTAACAAAGTTCATGTGTTTATGTAAAATTTTGTAATATTTTTAAAAGATTTTTTCAAGCTGTGGCCTTTCTGCTTCACCTCTGTCTTCTTGCGATAGGCTGGCATTCAAGTAGCTGTGTACAGTTTCATGATCTGGCTTAGAGGAAATTGATTTGGCCATACAGTCGACCCTTCAACAATAAGGGGAATGGGGAACTGATCCCCATGCAATCAAGAATCTGTACATAACTTTTGGCTCCACCAAACTTTAACTACTAATAATTTACTGACTGGAAGCTTTGTCTACATCATAAACAATTGGTTAATGCCGCAGTTCTCAAACCCCTGGGCTGTGGACAGCACCCACCAGTTGCTGTTAGGAACCAGGCCACACGGTAGGAGCGGGCCGTGGGCAAGGGAGAGCACAGCACCTTCTGTGTCTACAGCCGCACCCCGTCCCCGTGCCACCTATGAGCTCCTCCTCCCGTCAGACCGGGGCAGCGTTAGGGTCTCACGGGAACGTGAGCCTGCTGCAAAGTGCACAGCTGAGCCGTCGAGGCTGCAGCTCCTCGGCAGAACCTCACGCCTCTCTGGAAAAACTGCCTTCCCTGAGACTGGTCTCTGGAGCCAAAAAGATGGGGGACCACTGGATTAATACATTTTTTGTATGTTATATGTATTATAATGTGTATTCTTACAGTAAAGCAAGCCATAAAATATGTTTTTAAGAATATCATAAGGAAGAGAAAACACGTTCACTATCAATAAGTGGAAGTGGATCGTCAGAAAGGTCTTTATCCCCATGGCCTTCGTGTTGGACAGGCAGGTGGAGAGGAGGAAGGGGCAGGGCTGGTGCTGCTGTCTCGGAGGTGAAAGAAAATCTGAATGTGAACAGATCTGTGCAATCAAACTGGTTTTTCAAGGGTTAAACTGTGCCCTCGATGAATGAGATTCACGTGGTTTCAGTCCTCTCCCTGTACAGTTAAATCATCACTAGCTATGCTGACGCCGGGCTGCTTCACACAGTTACTAGTGAGTATTGCCCAGTCCCACTCTGTGGACTCAGCCCATGTTGGGTAATACAAAGCAACCTACTGAGTCTTTAATGAAACGAATTCATCCCACAGCCCCTCCTAAAGCATGTGGGTAAGGAAGAACAGAGTTAGAAATGGTCAGAGCCAGAAATTAATTTTTAGAAGGTTCTTCCAAATATTAGATGAGTAAAATCTAAGTAGAGAAGTGAGCTCTCGTCAACACCTGGTTAAAACTGGTTCCTTCTTGCTAGAAATTTTTCCAAATATTACAATATTCCTCAACTTCTGCATGTTGCCAATTATAAATTAAATTGACAGCTAATTTAACAAAGTTAGTTGATAGAAATATGATATTTTTCATATTTTATGTTTTTGATATTGCAATTTAATGAACTTCACTTTTTTGTGATTTTTTTCCTTATTTCTAACAAATATTTTATACCTAATTTTGTATTTATGATTATACCGTATTTTAAAAGGAGCCCTTTCTAGAGGGCTCTCTGCTGAGAGTGTATGGGCTCAGCAAATATTTGTTGACTAAATAAACGTCTTCTGGAATCAGATTTGATGTCAAGTGACTAGTCTTGACGTTCTGGAGCCAAAAGACTTCTGATCTTATTTAAGGAATTATGGGTGGATTTTCTATTTACGACTCTGCACTTATGAAGCTCGTGCTACAAATATGTCCACTCTCGCACCTGTCCGTAGCTAAGTCCCTTCCTTCTATAGTAAGAGATTTTCTTCTTTCCTTCAGGAATGTGGGCTTTTGCCTTCACAGGGTATTAAAGAGAACCTTTGTTCCTGAAAACCAAGGCTCATCAAGGTGATGCAAAGTGATCAGTTCAGACTGGGAAGGATTCCAGCAGAAGTGGCCTATGCTGGGATCCAGAATGTCAGAGTCCTTGGGTTTGGAAGCCGCAGATGTCGGGAGGCTGCGGGAGCAGTAGGGACCAGCACCTTCCCTACCTCACATCCCCATAGTTCCTGGAAGTGGTGGTTCAGAGGGGGTAGAAACACTTGTCTACAGAGGGGCACTTGGGTGATGGGACAATTAACATTGTAGAGCAAGAAGACAATTTTTAAATTATTTTTTTATTATTATTACATTAATGCAAACATGGGGTACAGTGTAGTGTTTTCATATACATTTTGAAATACTTTCATCAAGCTGGTTCACATAAATTTCATG
>NW_003852405.1:35513455-35515318 GCF_000181295.1 Otolemur garnettii | reverse complement strand
ATTTTCTTAAGTGTTCTGATCATGAAGGGATGCTGGATATTATCAAAAGCTTTTTCTGCATCAATTGAGAGAATCATATGGTTTTTGTTTTTTGATTTGTTTATGTGATGAATTACATTTATAAATTTACATATGTTGAACCATCCTTGAGACCCTGGAATAAAACCTACTTGGTCGTGGTGAATAATTTTTTTGATGTGTTGCTGGAGAGCAAGAAGACAATTAACTAGAAGACAATTAACATCATAGACCTAGAGTCATCTAGAACAGAACACCAGAGGCCCTTTTTGAATAAGTTGTTGAACGATAATCACCTCGTCTCCCCACTGCAACGCAGATCTCTGATATATGAGGGCTGTCTGGAATGTATCCAGTCGTGTAATACTTTAAAAAGTCTTTCTGGACAGCCCTATCTATGACCTTAAGGTATTGATTCTCAAAATGTGGTCCCCTCTACACGTCAGCTGGACACATTTTAGAGCTGGTCCAGCCCCCCCATCAGACCCGCAGGGGAGAAGTGTTACAGAGCAAATTCCTATTTACTCCCCAGGGATCCACAGGTCTTTTATACAAGTGAAGGACAGGATGGTCAGTTGGACCCCATGAGGAATGAGAAACAGAAACAGAAAAGCCATCAGGAGACAAGGGCAGAGGTCAGACCTTTCCAGATATGGGTGGTGGTGTCACCTGTCTGGCTCTGCTCTGTGAATCTTCTGAATTTTTTGTATTTAAGTTTTTTTTTCTTGCTCCTCTATGCATATGACTGAAAGTGAACCTCCCTTGCCTCCATCACAGCTCTAGCTGTTAGCAGAGACTAACGAATCTGAAATCTAATTCTCGAAGGAAGATTTGATTGACTCAATTTAAATGAGTTATGGCCAGGCTGATAGGATCATAGGAGACATGGGGTTAGTGGGGCCTCACACTTGTGTACCTTGAGTCATTGCCCAGAAAATGGGTTGTGGACCAGACAGTCACCCCTCATATATTCACAACGAACACAGGAGTCGGAGGACTGAAGGCCACCAATATTGTCACTTGCGTTTATAACCTTTATTACTTTTCATTCTTTTGTGCTTTGACTGAAACTGTTCTGTGCTCATTTCCAAATGCCTGGAAAGATGAGAATAAATTGGGTTTGGCAAGAAAGTTAAATTTCTGCTGGAGTAAGAGGTAGTGGAAGTTTGACTTTCATGCTGGGATTTTATTGCCTGTTTAAAATACAAATCATATTTCCTCCAAAGCTCTGAAATAACAGCTCAATAAATAACTACTAATATCACAGTTTGGGCATTTTAATTAAGCATCTTTAACTTTCTCTACATATTATTCAGATAACATGATACAAAGAGCATTTCAGGTTGCAAAGCTGGGAGTCATCCAAGCATTTAAAGCAACTTTTCGAATGAATTTAATTTTAACTCAGATTTAGGTAGAGAAGAACTACTTTTACTAATATCTAAAAACACTCACCTGCTAGTTATACTTTTGATCTCCCTTTGGTTTCTTTATTGTTAATAAACATTGTTATTTCTAAGTCTGGGTTTTTATATATTCTTATCTTATATCTAATTATGCTGAATTCTGAATGCTATAACAAGCAGAGCACTCAGAGGCCTCCAACTGGAAAGAATTCGGAAGTCCAGGGTGGTGCCTGTTGCTCAGAGGGTAGGGCACCGGTCCCACATACCCAGGGTAGCATGTTTCAACCCAGCCCTGGCCAGCTAAAACAGCAGTGGCAACTGCAACAAAAAATAGCTGGACATTGTGGCAGGCACCTGTAGTCCCAGCTACTTGGGAGGCTGAGGCAAGAGAATCACTTAAGCCCAAGAGTTGGAGGTTGCTGTGAGCTGTGATGCCATG
>NW_003852405.1:35503792-35512211 GCF_000181295.1 Otolemur garnettii | reverse complement strand
TCCTCTTCCCCTCCTCCTCCTCTTCCTCTTTCCCTCCTCCTCCTCTTCTCATCCTCCTCCTCTTCCTCTTCCCTTCCTCCTCCTCCTCCTCTTCCCATCCTCCTCCTTTTCCTCTTCCCTTCCTCCTCCTCTTCCCATCCTCCTCCTCCTCCTCTTCCCCTCCACTTCTTCCCATCCTCCTCCTTTTCCTCTTCCCTTCCTCCTCCTCTTCCCATCCTCCTCCTTTACCTCATCTTCCTGGTAACCTATTCTTAGCTCTTGGACCACACACAAGCAGGCTTCAGGCTGACCTTGGCTTCTGGGCTATTGTTCCAACCCAGGATTACAGTCCAGAAAGGAACTTGAAAGTGGTTGAAATTTTCTCTCTTCAAGCTGTCATGTGAATGTTCAACCATGTTCTGGCGATAGAACCATGGATGTGATCGTGGTACGGAAGGAGGGTGAGACACACAGAGCCAGGGGAGAAAGGGAGAACAAAGCCATGAATGTTTTTAGCATTAGGGATGAAGATACTTGTAACCATCTATGTTATGCTAGATACTAAGATGTAAGTTTTTCATTTAATTCTCCGTATCACATTGCTCAGTCTGATAACACCTCCTTTATAGATGAGCAAACAGACAGGAAGAGGTAACATCACTCAGTAGGTTGAGTTCAATGCCAACTCCATATGGCACTTAAAGCCCATTTTGCTTTTTTTGTGGTCCATCACATGGTGTCTTTCCATGAGAAGGGGACAGAATGAGGAATGCTTTGTCCCTCTCTACAGATTGGCAAACATTTTGAAATCTTCATTCTGAAAGCCTTTCAGGAAATTGCTATGGTATTAAAGAAACTGACAGGCATTTGTTAACGTCAATAAGTACAAATAAGTTGCAACTGCTTAGAAATAACGTCATCTTTTGTGAAAACATACTGTCCTTTGGAAACACTCTTGGGTTTGAAAGGTTCTTGTCTGAATAAATTGAAGTCACGAGTCACGCATTGCCTGAGAGGTGCCATGTGCCTTGTGCCCACCTTCACGCCAGAACGCTTAGACCCACACATCTATTCATAAAATGAGGCAAAGGTAGGGCTGTTGTTCTTCACCCCTTTTCCTGCAGCATCAGGACAGAAAGGAGGGAACTGGAATGAACTTGCTTTGTCAGGGATGGCGCTGAGACTGCCTTTGGAACCACACCCCCTCAGCTATTGGGTACTTTACTAGATTGCTCCTTGTGTGTTTCTTTATGTCTTAGAAAGAACATTTTCCTTCATTCTAATGAATATACAGCTGGACCTACTTTTCTCAAATTAGCTTATCATCAAGGCTATTATTCCATAAATGTGCATCAGATGTTGCTTAAATCTAGCTTGATTACCGATTCCCTACAGTTTTATTCAATTGCTTCACTCTAAACATTATGCCATTAAACCATTTAATTGAGTCATCTCCAAAAGTTTTATTTAAATTGTTTAATATTATGGGCATTAACTAACTCATCACTCAAACCATAAGAGAGAGGTCATAACACAATATAATGTTACTGTCCGAATATTACTACTTTTCTCAGGCCTCTAGCTTAGTAATAAAATCTTGTATCAATTCTTAACCTATCTTAATGAGATATAGTAGCTACAAGATTATATCCAGGCTTTATAGGGGAAGAAGCTCCTAGTGGTGCATTGATTTGTGCTGAGTATAAAATCACTCCAGATGCCTAATGCTTTCATGGCCTTTTCACAAAGTAAGAATATACTATCTTACTTTTTATTTATACTTTTATGAACCTCCTTGGCATGCTTAAAGCATTATTAAAATATGAGTTTATCTATTATGGGAAACATATGTAAGTTATAGCTGTGCATTCCAATGGCAGAGTCAACAGTTACATATGGTTCTTTAAATTTAAATTAATTAAAATGAAATCAAATTAATACAATTAAAAATTTAGTTCATCAGGCACACTCACAAAATTTCTAATGCTTGGTAGACATATGTGGCTAGTGGCTACCCCATCAGCTGGTGCCAACGTAGACCACTTTTAGTACTGTAGAAAGTTCTATTTGACAATGCTGTTATAGAAATATGGGAAAAACCGTAATTTTAGTGAACAGAATGAATCTTTTACAAATCTTTAGCCTATAAAGACTCAATTCTTTCATCATTTTTTTCTGTTAGATCTATTATCAGATTTTCTTTTCTACTTGGCCCTAATGTAACGATGGCATTAAATAGATATATGCCCATGAATCTCATTTCTAAAAAATCTGATATATAATTCCTACTTACTAGTAATAGATGATACACTATTGGCCTTGAATCTTAAAGTAAATTCAACTCTGAAAGTCTTTGTGGTAAGGAGAATTAAGTAACGTATAGAAAACATATGTAAATACAGAAAATTCAGAGCAATTTTAGAAGAAATGTAGACGTGTTTTTCCACTTATCAGTTCTTATAATGGCCTCAGTGAAAAGCAATGAAGCATGAGAAAGTCCAGACACGTGAAGAAATGGGGCCAGTGGTTAGTGACTGGATGGGCAAAATGAAAATAGAGACTGTATTGGTTTAGAAATGCAATTTTTCTTTGCCTTAGTGTATGTATAAAATTTTAGAAATCTTAAAGAAAATGAGAAACTAACATATTCCTTAGAGTTTGTCTTTCATTTTATGGTTCTGAAAGCTGGGGTTTTGAAGAGCAAGGATCAGAATGGAAGGAGGGAGGGAAGGAAGGAAGGAGGGAAGGAGGGAAGGAAGGAAGGAAGGAAGGAAGGAAGGAGAAAAGGAAGGAGGGAGGGAGGGAGGGAAAATCAGGATGGTACCATTCTCCAAAATTGGTACCATAATCCAAAGGAAAATATCAATCACCTCTTGTTTTAATCAAGAGGAGTAGGGAACAGGATGGCTGGGATAGATGAAGTTCCCCTGGATTCAGACTAGCATATGTGGTAGACCCAAAAGGTGTGCGGTACTTTAAGAAACAGGCAACAGAAGAGGCAGAATGAGGCACAGTGAGGCTGATAACAGAGAGTGTTATTAGCACCTTTGATGCAACGGTACTGCCGAGATTTTGGCTTTAAGTTGGTAGTTACTTCGTGGATGTATGTTTTGTTGTTCTTAATTTATAATATTACATTTCTTAATTTATAATACTTCTTAATTTTTAATATTACGTTTCTGCATTAGGTAGGTATTGCTGCAGAGCAAATTACTTTGACACGTAGTGACCTAAAACAAGAAGTATTTATGATCCTCAGAGTTGCTGCAGGTCAGGAATTCATGAGCAGGTTGCAATCAAGATGTCACGGAGGGCTGTGTCATCTGAAGGCTTACACGGGGTTGGAGAACCTGCTTTCAAGGCAGCTCCTTCACTGGTAGAAAGTTGGTTCTGGCTGTTAGTGGGGGGCTTCGGTTTCTCCCTGTGTGGGTCTTTGGTGGCTGCTCCAGTGTCCTGTGATGACTGAGTCAAAAACTACAATGTAAAGTAGGCAAGGAATTGTCTCAGAAGTCACACACTATATCTTCTGTCATTTTAGAAGTGAGACTCCAAGTCTAACTTGCATTCAGAGGAAGGGAAATTAGGCTCCAACTCTGGTAGTATGAGGATCAAATAATTTACAAACATGTTTTGTTTTATTTTTATTTATTTATTTTTAGACAGAGTCTCACTCTGTTACCTTGGGTAGGGTGCTGTGGCATCGTGGCTCACAGCAACCTCAAACCCCTGGGTTCAGGCAATCCTCCTGTCTCATCCTCCTGAGTAGCTGGGCCTATAGGCAACCACCACCATGCCTGTTTTTTCTAATTTTGTAGAGACTGGATTTTGCTCTTGCTCAGGCTGGTCTCAAACTCCTGATCTCAAGAGATCCTCCTGCCTTGGCCTCCCAGAGTGCTAAGATTAATCAACACATTTTTTAAAGGTTTCAAATATTATGTAACAATTTTAAAAAATATCTATGCACTCAAACTTTCAGGAAAAATTAACAAAAAAAAAATGAAGTGAATCCCTGAAATGACGATTCCATGTGAATAATGACAAAAGAGAATAAAAACTGTTGCAAACACATTAAGATTGAGAAAATTACACAAAATAAAAAAGGAAACGAACAAATAATTAAAACAGATTCATTATAAATTAAATGATGGCCTAAAGATATTCAGGTCCTAATCCCTGTGACTGTTATCTTACTTGACAAAGGTGACTTTGTAGATGTGATTAAATTAGAAAACCTGAGATGGGGGATTATTCTGATTATTCTGGTGATTCCTAACGGGAACCGCAGTGTTCTTTGAGAGGATGGCAGAGGAATATTTGATGACAGAGACAGAAAAGAGAAAGTGACATATGACAAGGGAGGAAGGTGGCCTGCTGTTAACTCTGAAGATGGAAGAAAGGGCCAGATCCGCAACTTGAAAACGGCGAGAGAACAGATCATCTCCCAGAGCTTCTGCGGAAGCCTTAGTCCCACCTACACCCCACAGAGTTCTGTCCTATAGGACTGGACAGAATAAGTGTATGTTTTTTAAGCCACTGAATTATTGGTAATTTGTTGTAGCAGATACAGGAAATAATTTAAGATTTGAGAGCCATTTTTAGATATGAAAGAGAGAATGGACATTCCAATGACCCATAATCATTTTGCTGGAAGAGCAGAGCTGAAAAAAAGATTAAGATGTATAGTTTTAAAAATATTTTTAGAACTAAAAGATTTGAATCAGTAAATTAAAAAGTCACACCATATTCCAAAACAGATTGTCACAGAAAAAATCCATATGAGGAATGTAACCATGCTGACTATCTTCATATTTTAATTGGCATCTTAAAATATATTTATATTTAAAGTGATTTTTGTACATTTGGCATTTTCTCTTTGTTCTTTTACTCTCAGTTTCAGTGTTTGTTTGAAATTAACATTTTCATATCTCATTTTATCTTTATTATTGCTTTAATAGCTCCATTTCTTTTTTATAGCTGCTCTGGAGTTTAAAATGTACATTCTTAATTTATCACCGTTTAAATATTATGCCACTTCATAAACAGTGTAAAACCTTATACTTCCACCTCATCTTTGGTGACATTTCTATTATACTACATACATTTTACTTCTACATCTACATAATATGTCAATATTATTTTTGTTTGCACTATTTAGTGAGTTTAGAATTTTTAATGAGAAAAAGCATTTTATGGCTCCTCTTACATTTAGTGTACCTCAAAGAAAAAGAAAATATTTTGTGCACAAATTAGGTGATGAGATTAAGTTGTTCAAGGACAAAATATATCAAACTGGCAACAGATTTCACAGTAACATTTAATAGTGGAAGACAACTGGACAGTACTTAAAAAAATCTTTAAATAAGAAAATTATCTTAGCCTTATGCATCAATCATATTTTATTCAAACAAATGGAACATGTATTTTGGAAATAAAAAATAAGAAACTTAAAAGTAATCATATTTGAATTAAAAAAAAACCAATCAACTTTATTTAGTGGGTATCTGAAATAAAAGGGAACTGGAAGATAGATATGAAGAAATTAAACACAATAAAACATAAGGAGAACAAAAAAAGCATTCAAAGAAAAAAGAATGCATTTTTAAACAATTATAACTGATCTGGCAACTGACTTCTTAATTGCAGCAAGAGAAGCTGTGAAACAATGGAATAAAATCATCAAAGGTTTGAGAGAAAATAATTATCACCAGGAGTTTCCAGGCTGTGGGGCTGTCCTATATGATTTTTATTGTGTTGAGGTATGCTCCTTGTATACCTAGTCTTTTGAGAGTTTTTATCATGAAGGGATGCTGAATTTTATTAAATGATTTTCTGCATTAATTAAAAATTTTCTTCATTCTGTTGATATGATGTAATTATTAATTTGCTAATATTGAACCATCCTTGCATGCCTGAGATGAATCCCACTTGACCATGATGGGTGATTTTTTTAATGTGTTGTGGAATTTGGTTTGCTAGTATTTTGTTCAGGATCTTTGCATCTATGTTCATCAGAGATAATGGCCCATAGTTTTATTTTTTTG
Source organism: Otolemur garnettii (assembly GCF_000181295.1). Taxonomy (NCBI): domain Eukaryota; kingdom Metazoa; phylum Chordata; class Mammalia; order Primates; family Galagidae; genus Otolemur; species Otolemur garnettii. The sequence continues at coordinate 35,506,191 of NW_003852405.1, read as the reverse complement.
TTGTGTCTTTGCTTTTTGTGTTAGGATAATCCTGGCCACATAGGATGAGACTGGTAGTATTTCCTCCTCAAGTTTTGGGAATAGTTAGCGTAGAATAGGAATTAACTCTTGATCCAGAAATCCTAGGATATTATCAATGTCAGTAAAGTAATCATTCAGGAAGGTAAGACCAAAAATCCTTGATAAAATGTATCTGGTGTGTTGATGTTTTAGATCAACCTAGGTTTACTGAGCAAAGCTGAATTTTTAATCTTTGGATCTGTGTATGTTTGCCTATTGTTTGAAGGAAAATATGTAGAGAACCATTGTTTAAAAGACGTTGATGAGTATATTTTGTAGTTATTTTTCAATTCTTGAGATAAATTATTTTTCAAAATTTGCTTAATACAGACATGAGTTTAATACTTCAACCGTTAAGCCAAGCACGAATAATAGTGGATATTTCTTTCAGCGCATGTGCATATAAACTCCTCCCAAGTGAAGAAATGCTCAATACCAGAGTGATGCAGAGGTGCCCAGCTCAGGTCCCCTTTTCTGAAGCAAAACTCTCTTCTCCCAGCTGCTGGGACATTGTCTGATAATGGGCCATAGCTAGTTCCTTTTCAGAAGGGAACAGCCTCACCCCGGGTAGATGCCCCTTTTTGGGGACACTCTGTAGCTAGCAGTTGATGTGGGACACAAGACCCAGAATTTAATGTGGGACGACTCTGAAGGGCTTCTCAGCTCCAGAGCTCCTCTCAGGATCAGCAGAGGCCTCAGTTCCAATGGCCTCCCGGCATACTCTCTTGCTCTCATTCTACTTCCCTCATGGTGTTACAGGTGTTCCAGAGGGTACTCCCCAGTTGGTCTCCCACACGCAAATCTCTGTCCAGAATCTGTTTCCTAGGGAGCCCTATCTAAGGCAGGGCTGATCGTCTTTATTTCCATAAGCATCCACTCAATTGACAATCGTGGAGTGGCTGAGATAGGCATTGGAGGTACAAAGATGAGTTTCCTGACCTAAGTTTTCAACTTACATGGGCAGGCAGGACATGTACATAAAACACTGATTTACAAGAGCCAAATGTGTGAAGCAAGATAGTAATTATGGGCATTCAGAAAAGGGACAGATCTGTCTTCTTGGCTAAGCTGCGAAGACATGCAGGGTTAATATAAACAGAAAGGTCTGGCATTATGCTTGGGATGGCACAAGGCAGGTGGTGCTTCGCTCCTTTATAATACTTATCATGCCCTACCATGATCCAGTGATGTACACACCTCTTTCTTCCACTCCACTGTGAGCTCTTCATTGAAGGCTCCATATTTCATTCATCTTTGAATCCCTAGAAAGTAGAATCTTTATTAATTCAGTAAGTACTTACTTAGCACTGATTGGTCAGACATTGTGCCAGCCATTAGCTACAAGTATAAATGAGGGTTGTCCCTGCCTTCAAGCAGCTGAAAGCTCAGAGAGGAAGGTTATTAGTAGATACTTAAAAAGACAACTCAAATAACATTAGGGTGCATAACATTCATTAAATATTTATTATCAAGTTCCATTTATGTGACTTTTTATGATGGAATAACCAATGAAGGGCTATGAGACCTCTCAGCTCACATAAAGATATATATATATATATATATATTTTTTTTTTTTTTTTTTTTTAGGAAGGCTTCCTGGAAGAGGTGATGTTCATAGGTAACTTTGGGTGAGTGAAGTCTTTTTCTTTTGGGTAATTCCTTAAGAAGAACAAGGTTGCCCAGGCTCACATTCTGTAGCAGTGGGTGGAGCTCTCACCTCAGTTCCGTAGGTGGACCTGGGCTGCATGCAGCAGAATCCATCAGAGTCACTGCAGAGGCATTTTAAAGCACAGCTCACTGGCCCTACTCCCAGATTTTCTGATTTAGTAGGTCTAGAGAGCCTCGGATCTGCTTTTCTGCCCAGTTCCCAGGAGGTGCTGCTGCTTGGGTTTCAGGCCCACGCTAACGGATGAAAGGCTGTATTTGGAATGGTACTACAGGGAATGTGTTATGAGTAGATAATATTTTGATGCTATTAACTAAACAAATGAACCAATATCACCAAGTTTAAGAATTCTACTTCTAATTGAGGGAGAAAGTACACGATTATAATACAATGTGGCAAGTTGCTACGGAGAAGTTCGTGCAAGGTGTTATCAGGATTAGGGAAGGAAAGGGCTCATTTTTTTCCCCAGGACATTGTGGCAGAATAAGGAGTAGTGAGAGGAGCCCACCTTCCGTCTGTGTAAACCATTTGGGAGTAAATTCTAGTCTTTTCATCTGTGTTTCCCCCTGAGTAAGTGGGGATATTAATAGTGGTATCAGAGGGTTGTTGTATGGATCAATTAAGATAATGCTCATGAAAGTGTCTTTTTTTTTTTTTGAGACAGAGCCTCAGG
>NW_003852405.1:35494263-35503593 GCF_000181295.1 Otolemur garnettii | reverse complement strand
TGATATAAAATAATATTCAAAATTCTAGTTTTGTTTTTTGCTTGACTATATTTCTAGAATTCTTTGCTTACTTGGTTAAGCATGTATAACTGCAATGAATTCTTTGCTTACTTGGTTAAGCATGTATAACTGCAATGAATTCTTTGCTTACTTGGTTAAGCATGTATAACTGCAATGTTGCAATAAAGTCAGTGGCATGACCCTGGGCTTCTACCTTTTTTCTTTCATTTTGTTTGTATTGCCCAAGGAAACGAGAAAGCCCTGTTCACAGCATAACTCAAATGCGAAGAATTTATCACAGTTTTCCTCCTTCATATACATTTTGGTTCTATTACAAGAAGTTGGCTAAGTTGAAAATTATTTAATGAGAATCATGAATATTTTCCAAATGATACAAAAATGAATGCACATTTAAGTTTAGAACTTAAATTTGAGGATTTAAAATTTCTCTCTGATTGGCACTTTGAAAAAAAAACAAATGTAATCTCTGTTGCCACACGATGGTAGTGTTGCTTCTCTTGTTAAGACACAAAAATAGATTTCAGATGCCAGTTAAAATTGTAAAAAATGATATTTCTCCAAGGAGACCTAACAATAAAACATTGGTTCCATAAAGCAAAAAGACTCCTACACATTTATGTCATTTTTAAAGAGCAGGAAGCATCCGTGCCCGTGTTTCCTGAGGAGAATTGCCATTTCTTCTTTGGGAAACCGATCTTTGCATGCCAGGAACATTCTCATTATCTCTCTTCTGAGGGAATCTTAGTGTAGGCATTGTCTTTCAAATGACTGTCCCTTTTATAATAATTAGGTTTAGCGATATAATCTGTTTCTTTGTTAGCTGATGTAGGTGTTCATCTCCAAGAAAAGAAATTTTAAGTGACACTTAGATTGACGGCAGCATTCTGCACAGTTCTTACAGCAGATTTCGGGATTAGAAGTCGACTTGGAAGTCGCCTAGTGTGACCCTCTATTTGCACGCAGACATGCCTTCCGTATCCTCCAGAACAGATGGCCCTGAGCTTCTCCAGTGCCCGTGAGGACGCCTGCAAAGCAGCCTCTTTCATTGTAGAACCCCCTAGAAAAAGAACTTGTTTGCTTTTATATATGTGAAAATGTGGTGTTGCTTGGAAGCGGTGCAGCTTCTGTTTGCCTGAATTCAAAGCCATTTCATTTGTCTGGAGGCAACCATCTTGTCAAAAGAATGAGTCAGAGGCTAAAATTACGAAATGTAACATGTCTGCTGTGTACTGTAGTCAGCCACAATCTGTCCCTCAGATCAAAAAACATTGAGGAAATATAGCAAGCTACATTTTGTACTCTGAGAAATCTGGGCTTAACAAGTCAGAAATTACTTTTTTTCCTCGTGACCACTGTGAGCTTACTGAAATATTCAGACAATTAGATTTCTGATCACCTTGTTCCCAGAAGCACAGTTTCCACTAATAGTTTTACCCTGCCAGGTTTAGTGGAGAAGTGAATTCCGCAGCCGTCTTGCCAGTGGGCGGGTGGCGGGTGGTGGGTGGAGGAGGCCGGCTTCTCTGGCAGGGTCACGGCCCCACGCCCCAGGCAGCTGTTTTCTTGGGGGGACACTTTTCTTCCTGCCCAGTAATTCAGTGACTCCATAACCTGCTGAAGTGAAGATGGCAAAAGAGGGGTTTGTGGGAAGTTTTAGACTAGGACTTTACATGATTCTGAATGCCAGCAGAGTCCTCATGGGTCCAGAATGCTGTCCCAACCTTGGTAGACTTAGAAACCACCTCTTAACCATTCAGCAAGGAACTTATTATGCTCTGGGGGAATATGTCACACTAATTTATCACAGTGAGAGAATAAGATATAAACTTGACTACTTCTTTATTATATTCCCCAGGAAAAATTTGCCTGGCAGAGAGTGGATCCTGGCCATGGCCATGCCCTTTCAATGGGCATCACAGTGTCAGCTCCCTGAGGAGGCTGCACTGGGTCCAGAGGGGACTCAGAATTGATGGGATGTGCTACGTGCAGGTGGCTGATGGCTGACATTTTATATCCATTCTTGCTGCCTGTAATTTCAGACAGTGAGATTTCTGACCTTGATCCCCGATTCTGTTTTGGATTGTGAAGCCCCACGACATGACAATCATACAGCCTTTTCTGATGGTGAATTTTGTGTTGTTCAAATCTAGAAATTAAACAAGAATCATTGATTTTTCAAGTGTGTACTACCTGCAGTGATTTTTCTCGGTTACTATATAGCATTTTTATCCAGAGAAGAATGGAAAAAAGCCTTTGAATCTCCTAATATTTTGATTAGACATGCCAAGAACTCTGATCAAATAAGATCTAAAGAATGGGGGAAAATGGCATAGTAAAAAAAAAAGGGTCACGTGAGAATACAGGTGTAGATAATAATTGATTTAGTCTTCCAGTGGAAGTCCAAGTAAAGATTCACATGACACATATAGAAATCAATGTTGAACTTCTTCCCCTTAGTGATGGGTAGCACCTTACATGAATTTGTTCACTCCAAAAGTTACTTCATGCTTTAAATGCCAGGGACTGGGTTAGGTATAAAGGCGATAAGGAACTGATCAGCTAGTGGGAGAGGTCCCCAAGTACACAGGTTCTTCAAGTTAATCAGGAGGTAATGAAGAACAGGGCGCTACAACACACACACACACACACACACACACACGCACTCTCTCTGCACCTGCCCGGACATCTAGTACATTTATAAATAATACAGGAGAAGTATCTTCTAGCTAGTGTGCCTTTTATACTTGTCCATAGTGCTGTAGTTTGGATTTATTCCCCAGAAGCTTCTAAGTCAAAAACTCAATTGCCCTTGCATCACAACTAGAAGGTGGGGTCTCTGAGAGGTGATCAGGCTATGAGGGCTCCACCTTCCTGAAGGGTGGATGCCATTATGGAGGAAGCGGGGTTCAGCCCCCTTTCTCTCTGTCCCACATGCTCACTTGCCCTTCTGCCATGGAAAAGTGCAGCAGGAGACCTCTTGGACTGCCCAGTCTCCAGAACATGAGCCCAATAAGACTATTTTCTCTGTAAATTGCCCAGTCTGTGGTATTCTGTTATAACTGTGGAAAATGAACTGAGATTCATAGGGCAAACTGTCTTTGCTCTAAAAGACTTAAGATAACACAGGCAATTATTCATAAAGATGAGATGTACGTCTTTTATGTAGTAGCATGTTGGTGTAATTGAGGTCTTAATTATGAAAGTGATAGTCTCCAAAGGGTGACCTCCTTTTTTTTTTTATCATTATGATGGGTATGTAGCAATATTTGCCCAAATTTTCAACAGCTTCCCCAAACTACCCCACATTAAGCATACAATCAACATATAAACAGTAAGTTTGGAGCAGTAAGTTTGATGGCGTCCAACAAGCCGCTTAGCACCTACCCTCTGCTCAAGACACATGCACACCTGTCATTCCACCAGTGTGCTCTAAAGCTCCTTCCATACAGAAATTCAGAGCTTTCTACTGTATGGAAGCCTGTTCACGTTATAAATCAAGGGCCATTGTTGCAAAAGTAGACGACATGCCATTTCTATATGATATATAAGGTTATTTTCCATGATGTTAGTCACATTTATAATATTCATTGCATACATTTTATTATCCTTAATCTGAACAATCAGACCATACTATTGTTGAATATATTGGATCTTCTAAAACTTTAGAGGACAAAACTACTGGGCCAGTATGGATCCTTTTTCAGTGAGCTGTAGAGAATCTGTACTCTAAATCCTTGTCATGGGTGTTAGCCTTGAACTAGTCATATCCTATCAACACTTTACTAAGAGCAATAGTGTTCAATACAATTTCACCAATCTATTCATTAGCTCTCATGGCAATTGGAGAGCTTCTATTATGTGCTGTGTTCTGGTCTAGACATTGGGGTTCCAATAATGAATAACATGTTTCTCTGTCTTGAAGGAGTTAATTTATCCAATGTCATGGGAGGCAGACTTAGTAATGACCTACCACGTGCTAAGTATTGCAATTATTTCTTAAACACAGTGTCACAAGAACACGAGAAAGGAAGGATGAATTCTGTCTTCTACGGGTGAAGAAAGGCTTTAAAGAGAGGGCTCACTTGTACAGCATCTTGAGGAATGTGTAGGAACGTATGGGTGATTAGAGTGAAGAGAAAACATGAGGGAAGGTGTAGATGATTCATCTATTCTATTCATTTTAAGGTTTATCTTTTAGAAAATAGAGGACCAAAATTCTCTATAGTTAGATTGTACCATCTCACCTTCCTGCAGAGTCCTTCAGCAGATTGAGATTGTGGTCATGGATTTTCATTTCTTAGGACCCAGAGTCCTGGGTGGACTAGCCAATGGTCTAGGTGTAGGTCACGTGTTTGGATGATCCCTGGACACTCCGACTTCTCTAGTGGAGACATGGCCCTTCGAACATCACATAAAGCAGAAATTTACCCCAAGTAAAAACAGGGCTTTAGACGCTGAGAAGCAAAATACAAATGTTCCTTTCATAATCACTTTGTGGCCTTTGGTGCCATTATCCAACTCCTCTTTTTAAATCTTTTATCTCACTTCTAGATGCTGCTCCTGTTTTTCTGCTCTGGGTCTCCCTGTACCAAGAGGTCAGATATAAAATCTTTAACATGACAACTGTCCCCCCTACACAGTACAGCACCCTGACCTTGGCACTGTACTAACTTTCTACGTCAGCTCTCCTTTCCCCTACGCTTCAGCAAGGGCCCTGGGTTCCTGACACAGGTACCTGCCTGCAGTTCCTTCAACACGCCCTTTACCTGGAGACTCCTGGAAACCCTCTTCCTCTTCGTCTTTGCGTTTGTACTTCAGGGTTCATGTTAGTTCTGTGAAGCCTGCAGGACTATCTATCTCTGAGAAGCCGATCACGCCCTTATCTGCCTTCCCCTGGGACATTAGCGGGTTAGGTTTTGACTTTTTCTTCATGCTAGACTCTTCAAGTGAAGAACATATCGTATTTCTGTTCAGCCCAGTGTTAGCGGAAAGAATTTTGAATTGTCATATCTAAAATACCTTTTTGGACATAGTCTGGCTACAAATTGTATGGTAGTAAAAATAATGAAACAGGGTGTGTTATTTCTTATCCAGGTGTTCAATTATTCTAAATATTACCATTTCCATTCACCACGTGTAATTAAGACCTAAATGCACCACATCAAACAAAGCTGGAGTTGGGCTGAGCAGAGAGCCCTGCGGTGAAAACGGGAGGAAGAGCCTCTTTCTGTCGTGCTCCTACTATTTTCGGGGACAGAACAAACCCTAGGCTGCAGCAGCCAAGTATAGTTGCTGGCATAAAGGTTGGTAGTGTCGTTTCAAAACCAGCATAACGAAATCTTGGCTGGGAAGCACTCTAGCAGCTGCTGCGAAAGCCCCTACCTTGCCAATCATGCGTGACTGTCAGAGTTGTGCTAACGTGAGCGGGCTGTGCTTTGTCCCTCATTCTGGGATTCTTTGCTGCCTACAGAATCCCCATGTCCTAAGTAGGAGGCAGAGTCAGACCAACCACAGCATGAACATGGATGCCAAGTAGGTGAATTTTATTCCACACTTAGCCCAGTTCTCTGCCTATTAGATATGTCCTGAAGCCAGAGGGATTTCTGATACTGTTGATCATTCTCAGACAATAAACTGCTAAGTCGTTTTGAAAGATGTAATGCACTACATACAGTATGATGCTCCATGAAGCGGTCCATGTTACTCTACATGGACCATCCGTGAAGGATACTCTGTTAAAATAAACTGTAAGCCACTGACAATGACCTTGACGGCTTAAGTGGTTTGAAATCTTAGGCATTAACTCCAGACTCAAAGGTAACGAATGGCACGTGTGTAACTTAATGGATGAATGACCTACATTCCTGAAAACTCACTTATAAAGCACATTTCCGTGTAATTTGTATGTTTATACTAAGTTCCAGTTTCAGAAATACAGACCTGAACAATGTAAAAAGCTCTGCAGACAGGGAGAAAGCTGATAAAAGCAGAGAGACAACTACCCTGGAACAAACAGGTTAAAAATGACAGGCTCCAGCCAGCAAGCCCGGAGGCCGATAGGAGCTTCGTTTGCAATGGTAGAAGGTCACCGTTGGGCATGAATGTCCAGCAACGGCCGTTAGCAGAACCCTAGCTCTGGCATTAGGATTCCCTTCTGCTTAATTCATAAATTCAAATTTGTAGAGAAGATGTTCTCTTTTCTTCTACCCTTATAGAAAATGTATGCAATAGTTTTAAGTATTTTTTTTTTTTATAGATTGCCAATGGTTTCTAACAAGTTAATGGAAATGATCAGAAAAAAATTGTTATCCCTTGATTGAGTCAAATCTTTGAGATAATGCAATCAGACACGGTGGATAAATGGTCTATAATCCAAAAATTGGATTCAACCAAAGGCCATACTTCGGGATCTAGACGGCTGCAGGCAGCTGTAAGGCCACAGGTCCCCCCTCCCTGACTTAGAGGGTACTTGGTTCTTTGCCAATGTTAATGTTTTGTGCCCCAGGCTTTCAACCTCCTTTTTGGTCAATCTTATTTATTTATTCATGTTTTTATGCATTCATTTATTTATTTGGCGGCTGGCCCTTGTATGAAAAATTATTATCAATGTCTCTGTTTTATTGTTACTGGAGGGACTAGACTGTGCTCAACAAGCACGAATCTGGAGTACTCAAAATGTTGTCAGTACCCAGCTCAATGAACCATGAAGGCCTAACACAAGGAATGAACTCACATTCAGGAAAACCCCCAAATGTTAAGAATAGTATTCAGGCATTGAAAAGATGGAGATCCTACTTTACATCTTTTACGTTTACCTGGATGGGGCTGAAATACATTCTTCTTAGTAAAGTATCACAATAATGGAAAAATAAATATCCAATGTACTCAATACCAATATGAAACCAATATGTAAATAATTACATGCTCCTATGAACAATAAAAAAAACCCCAATGTTAAGAAACACATTTATGCTTTAAGGGAAATTATTGTTTTTTAAAAAAGCAATTACAAGAATTGACCCCATTGCAGAAAGCATATTAGTCTACCTGGACAAATTCATATCCACATTTGCCGAGCCAGGTGTCGGGAAGTGAATGCCCCCCTGCTGTCCCTGTGGGCCCCCAGCATTTATTTATCAAGCCAGGGCGAGATCTTGTCTCGGCTATTTTTTCCCTCAACTCCGCTTGTCACTTCTCCTGTACTGGCAAGACTCATCTGTGCCCTCCTCTTCCAAGCTTCTGCTGGGTGGTTTAAAATTTTAAGTTATTTACAATCCAAATCAATATTTAATGGAATATTCATTACCCGTCTTCCGGTTGCCATTTTCCTATTACTGCCGTGACACTGAGGGACGGCCAGGATGCAAATGCCGCCTTCTTGTGAGGTCAATCTAGATTCCTTGTGTCCTGATGCATCTCATCATTTTGTTTGGTAATTAGACGCCCTGATGATGTTGTAAACTATGTATCAGCTGTGAAGGGAAAAGCCATGACTTACCATCACAGGGTGGGGGATCTGCTCGCTGTTCACTGCCCTTACCTGGGCAGCAAGGACAGCGTGATACAATTGCAACTCGGAGGCTGTGCTCGATGTGATTCTGAGATGGAGCAAATAGCCATGAAATTAATCTGAGAATGTTCAGTCACTCTCTGGCCGGGGCTTGGCTGGCATCATCTCAGTGAATAAAGTATGCGTTTCCAGGCTCTAGGATTCCTCCTGAGCTTGAGGGAAGCAGGGGGAGATTTGTTCCCGTTACACATCATCTTATAAAGGGTGAGGACTGGGACCCAGAGAGAAGGAATCAAGGAAGGGGGAGATGTCCCTTGGAGCAGAGCAACTATAAATAGTGCGGTGCCATCAGTGTTATGTATACAAGGCCAGGCTGTTTCCTAATGTGAGTCAGAGAATAACTTGTGTAAGTGTCATCCTGGGAGAAGGAAAAACAAGCTTTATATCGTAAGGAAAATGAGAGAAGGGAGTGTTGGATGGAGGTCGCTGATGTGTCAGAGAAGGCAGCCTCACTTGGTGCTCACTCACTTGGTTAATACATCCTGAGTTCCAGCCAAATGCCAGATACTCTTCTGAGAAGTAAACAGTATTCTGAAATTCACTAGATTTGGAGAAAAAATTTAGTACGTTCTAAAAGGGCTTCTCATTAAATGCGTATATACACGTACAAGCTGTCGTCAGTATCTGCGCTCACCCAAGCCCCACATCCATTCAAAATCCTAGAGTATTTGCATATTCTCCCGTATGTTTTAAATCACCTCTATTTTACTTGTAACAGTAAATACAAGGTGAATGCTACGTAAATGGTTGCTGCGGTGTATTCTTCAGGGACCGAGGATAGGAAAAAGTCTTTACATGCTTAGTATAAGTGTAGCTGTTCATTTTTTTCTAGTATTGTTGACCTGCAGTTGATTGAATTCACACATGTGGAAACACACAGGCACGGAGCACCAACTGTATACATGCGCATGTGTATGTGTGTGTATTAACACCTTTGGTTAGTTTGTTGAATTTTGTATTTTTTTCTAAGTTTTAAAATGTATGTTTTTCTTCCTTAGGGAAGGTGATTCATCCTATCACCATGTAGCCACCGTGCCCTTGTGTTATAAATATTATCCTCCATAGCAACGGAAGAGGCCCTAAGAGCAGACGGTTTTACACAAGCTGCTAAGTAATTAGTATGTTCTTTAGAGATTCACAGGAATCCCCAGAAAGGTGTCCTTGCCTAGCCAAGGTTGTATGGGAAGGAACCGTGATAATTTGCCCCTGAAGAAAGTTCTACGCATTGCCACAGGGAAGAAAAGTCATTAATTACTGCTCTGCTCCGCGTTGCATGTCTTACTATGTGCACGGTGTTAACGCGGCATCAGTGTTCTGTGTGGTTTACACGGCTGAGCGTGTGCTAAGTGCCTGGATAACCTCTGGGCCTCAGTAAACAGGTGGCGACCTTGTTGTTACTGGTGACTGCCGTCCCCTGTAATCTCAAATTCGTGCACCCCACTGTCTGACCAGTGTCTCTTCTCTAGGTTACACATCGACTTCTCCACATTTAACCGTCCTTCCATCCACTGGGACCCCCCATCCTCTGCCCTCGCTGTCCCCTGCTCATGATGTCACTTCCCTTTCCTCCAGCTTAATTGCCATTTTCTTTTATTATAGTCCCCTCCTGCGTGTACAGTTAACTGCCTTGTCTTTTTCTCACTCTGTCATACACTTTTGTGAAATTCTAACACTGATTAAGTCTAGCATGGAGTCGTTTGTCCCCGAGTAGATGAACAGGGCAGACAAAACACCCTGCTTCA
>NW_003852405.1:35492331-35493497 GCF_000181295.1 Otolemur garnettii | reverse complement strand
CCTGCCACTTCTGGTATATGGGGCCGATACCCTACTCCTTTGAGCCATAGGCACCGCCCCTTTTTCTGTTTTTCCTGTGTCCCTGGCTCTTTCTTTCCAATTTCTTTGGCCAGTTTCTGGGCTTCTTTGCCCCTGGCCTGTTCTGTTAAACTTGTGTTGCAGGTCTCAGTCCTGGAGCCTTGGTTCTTATTTATGGCACCAATTGATAAATTAAGGCCCATGACTCCAAATCCAACCTGTTCCTGTTTTAATAAATAAAAGTTTAATCAGAACCCAGCCATGCCCATTTGTATACATGTTATTTATAGCTGTCTTCCAGCTGCATAAATAGATTTCAGGAGTTCAGTAGCCCTCAAAGCCTAAAACAGTAACTTCTTAGCTCTTTATAGACGGTTTGCTGCTTTCTGCTTCACACTGACTTTCTCTGTGAATGCACGTGCTGACCTCTCTCCAATTTCTATTTCAGGCTCCATGTCTCAAAGCCTCGGACTCATAAATCCAGTTGCTGATGGGACGTACACTTGCATGTCTAATAGTCATCACAGATGTGCCATGTTCAAAGTAGAATTTCTAATTTTTCTTTCCAAATTTGTTCCATCCACAGTCGTCTCCATCTCTGTGAAGGGCAATTCTATCTTTTCAGTTGCCATCTTCAAACCTTGGAATCATCTTTACTTGTCTGTCATATCCGTGTCTAATTTCTCTGGAACTCTTGATTACTCTACCTCAAAAACGCATCCAGGATCTGACCAGTTCTCCCACTCCAGTGCGACCATCATGGCCTCTTTCCCGGACTGCTGTGATCAGCTCCTACTTGGCTTTTCTGAATCTATGCCTGCTGCCTCTTCCTATCTGTGCTGTCTGCAGTGTAGAAGGAAGGGCCTTCTTTCAACATGCGGTTACGTAATGCCATTCCTCTGCCTGTCCTCCAATGGTCCTCTCTTCCAGAACAGAAGCCCACCTCCTCATGATGGCTGACTAAGCCCTGAAAGGCGTTGGCCCCACTGCCCTCCGTGCCCTGTCCTACTAGCCCCCCACTGCCCTCCGAGCCCTGTCCTGCTAGCCCCCCACTGCCCTCCGAGCCCTGTCCTACTAGCTCCCCACTGCCCTCTGAGCCCTGTCCCACTTGCCCCCACTGCCCTCTGAGCCCTGTCCCACTTGCCCCC
>NW_003852405.1:35487331-35492311 GCF_000181295.1 Otolemur garnettii | reverse complement strand
TCCTCCAATGGTCCTCTCTTCCAGAACAGAAGCCCACCTCCTCATGATGGCTGACTAAGCCCTGAAAGGCGTTGGCCCCACTGCCCTCCGTGCCCCCTGTCCTCCAATGGTCCTCTCTTCCAGAACAGAAGCCCACCTCCTCATGATGGCTGACTAAGCCCTGAACTAACTTGCCCCCACTGCCCTCCGTGCCCTGTCCCACTTGCCCCCACTGCCCTCCGTGCCCTGTCCTACTAGCCCCCCACTGCCCTCCGAGCCCTGTCCCACTTGCCTTCTCTTGCTCAGTCAGCTTTAGCCACACTGGGCTCTTTCCTCTTCTTGAGTATTTCAGTCAGGTTCTCTCTAGGGACTTTTCCCTAGCTTTCTTTTCCCTGTAGTAAGAAAATTCTCCCCTTGGGTATTTGCATGCACTGCTGATCGAATACCACTTTTTAAGTAAAATGAACCGACCACCCTGTTTAAAATTGCACACCTCCTAGTCTGCAGCATTCTCCACCATCCTTCCCCTGATTGATTTTTTCAGGCCCTTATTATCTCCTAATACACTATGAATATATAATTTAATCATTTTGGTCTTACCACTCACCCCTAGAATATGAGCTCCATGAAGAAAAAGGCTTTTATTTTTTCTTTAAAAACATATTAAATCTTCAATACCTAGAATAGTGCTGGGCACACGCGATGTGCTCAGTAAATAGTCATCACCTACACAAATGTCAATCCTAGCTATATTATTATTTACATTCTCCAGATACAAAGAATATTTGTCATGTACTAATGAGGTATAATATTTATTTTTAAAATTCGTATTCTGTAGTGAGTGATAGATAATTCCAGGTTGTTTCACTTGAAGAGTGAGGACCAGTAAGTATATCAGCATTTGAAGAGTTCAAACATGTCTATCACTGAGGTTCAGTGACAGGCATCATAGGTTACATTACTGTTTTCCTCTAAATTAAAGGTAAATTGGAGGAGTAAATATTGAAACTAGTAACTAGATACTTTGTGCTATTTTATTTTGTTCTCCATAGTACCATCACCATGATGTTTCCAAAACACAAACCGCCTCTCTTGTGTCCCTGAATGCTGTGGTCTGAATGTTCATGTACCCCAAATGTCTCATGTTTAAATCCTTGCCACCAAATGAAGGTATTAGGAAGTGGGGCCACTGGGAGGTGATGGGGACATGGGGTGAAATGCCTCATCCCTTCTGCCATGTGAGGTTAGGGTGAGACAACAGCTGTCTGTGTGGAAGTTGCCTTCAGTGACACAGAATCTCCCAATGCCTTGACCTTGGACTCTCCAGCCTCCAGAACCGGTGTTCAGTCCTAGCCACTCAGTCTGTGATATTTTTTTATAGCAGGCCAAAAGGACTAAGGTGTGGAAGTAAAGGCTTTGGTTCCTCCTTACTGCCCTAGAATAGAAGATAATGTTCCTCGGGCTCTGATGTTTACTTGGATTTTTGGTTTTGCTACTTTGCTTTGACCTTGTCAATCCCCTTGTAGTGTCTAGGACATTCTATGATTTTTCATACATGTTTTTAATATTTTTCTGGAAATTCCAGCTTGTGTCCTTCATCAGCAGCACTTTATAAAGCTTATCTGAAAAGTTTTGTTTTCTCTTAGAACTGTCGGCCCTAATCCCAGGGGCTGTGGACTGGTCTGTGGCCATGGACTGGTCTGTGGCCTGTTTGAATTAGGGCCACAGAGCATCACCACCTGAGCTCTGCCTCCTGCCTCAATCCACCCGTCCTTAGAAAAATTGTCTTCCATGAAATCCTGGAAGAAAAATTTTGGTCCATGACTTGTTAGGGCCCTGCAGGCGAGTGAGTGAAGCTTCGTCTATATTCACTGTCTCTACCCATCCTGGCATCCCCAGCTGAGCTCCACCTCCTGTCCCATCCCATCTCCCCTCTCCCACCCTGGACCCTGGTGCCTAAAACATTGGAGACCACTGTCTAAGGGGCAGTAGTTGGTCCTTGGTTTTCATGACACTTATTACATTGTAATATTGTTTTAGTAGTTAGTTCATCTGTTCAGTAGTTGGTCCTTGGTTTTCATGACATTTATGATGTTATATTACGTAATTTTGTTATTTTATTATTTTTAATATTGTTTTATGTATTTTCTTCCCCAATACACACTATGAGCTAATTGAGACCAGAATTTAAAAAGAATCCATTTTTCTCATCTTTTGTATTTTAAGATATACTTACAAAAAGGTTGTGCAAGACCAGTCCAGTTTCCATACATGCTTCCCCTGTATCAACACCTTCCATGGCCACAGAACATTCACCAAAACTAAGAAATTAATCTTGGTAAAATATTCTTAACTAAACTACATAATTCATTTGGATTTCATCCGTTGTCTTACTCAGGCCCCTTTTCTCTTTCAGAATCCAAGTTCGTATTTAGTGTTCACGGTTTTTTATTACATCATTTGTGTCAGTGCCGCAGTTTCCCCACCTTCCACGTCCTGGCTCTCTGGACAGGCCCTGCCCATCATCTTCTAGAATGCCTCTCAGTTTCTGTTGATGTTTTCTGGCGATTGTCTTGGGAAGGATCCCGAGAAGTGATGTGCCCTCCTCAGAGCAGCATGGTGGGGTTCTGCGGTGTTGACCCTTGCTGGCTGGGAGGTGACCCTTCCGTGAGTGCTGTCAGCCAGGACGCTCCAAACTTTACTCTTTCCTATTTGTAGTTTCTAACCCTGTGGGAGAGATACTTTGAGATGATGGTGATATCCTGTTCCTCTTTAAGTGTGGCCCCTGATTTATTAGTCTTCTGAAAGCAGACTACTGTGCTAGTCTCATGGTCATTTTATATTTTCTCAATTCTTTCTACATTTCTTAACTGGAATTCTTCTGTAAGGAAGAGCTTTCCTTATATGTCTGTCTGTTTGTCTGTCTGTCTGTCTGTCTAGCTATTTCGGCATGGACTTATGGATTTTCTTTTCTTTTCTTTTTTTTTTTTTTGAGACAGAATCTCACTATGTCGCCCTGGGTAGAGTGCCATGGCGTCACAGCTCACAGCAACCTCAAACTCTTAGGCTTAAGTGATTCTCTTGTCTCAGCCTCCTAAGTAGCTGGGACAAGAGGTGGTTGCCACAATGCCCGCCTATTTTTTGTTGCAGTTGTCATTGTTGTCTTGTTGGCTCAGGCTGGGTTCAAACCTGCCAGCCTCGGTGTATATGGCTGACTTTGTAACCACTGTGCTGCAGGTGCCAAGCCAGACTTATGGATTTTTAAAACTCTCTGGGTTATAGTTCAATACACTTGCACTAGACTATTGCAGCCCGATTTACAATCACCAAAATGTAGAAACAGCCTAATTGCTCACCAACCCAGGAATGGATTAACAAGCTGTGGTATATGTATACCATGGAATACTATTCAGCCGTTAAAAAGATGGAGACTTTATATCCTTTGTATTAACCTGGATGGAAGTGGAACACATTATTCTTAGTAAAGCATCATAAGAATGAAGAAGCAAAATCCTATGGACTCAATTCTGATATAAGGACTATTAATGATCTAGTACACGGTGGGCGTGGGGGAAGGGAAGAGCAGAAAGAGGGAAGGAGGGAGGGGTGGGGGGGACACTGTGTGTGACACACTTTTGGGAGAGGGACACAATTATAAGAGGGCCTTTACCTAACAAATAGAATCAATGTAAACTGATTCTTTGTACTGTCAATAAATCCCCAAAAATAAAAAAAAAATAGTTCTACTATACACGTATATTTGGTGGTTTAGGTTGTTCTAGAGGTGGCACGGGGAGCTCACCCAGGCTGGCGTCTGCAGGCTGACGTACGACACATGCAGCATTCACTCCGTGCCTCCTTTCTCACTATATGTTTTTAAGAAACCTGTGACTCCATGCTGATACTTCTAATTTCAACCTTGCCCCAAAAGGTTCATTTTACCCTCTATCTGTATTTTAATGTATTTAGTTTAGCAACGAGAAACACAGCTGTCACTATATGTAACCTGTTTACTTATTCAATCCTAGCATGCAAATAAAGTAGTTTGATAATTAATAGCACATAGGCCTGCTGAGGAATAGATTTCCCACTGTAAGATGGTGTTTGAGTGTAGTTTGCCTTTAGCTTCCTAGTATCTTGTCAGAAAACTGTTTTCTAAAGTTACTTAGTTCAGCACATTTTCCCCCATTTTTCCCTGTGCAGTTATGTAATTCATCTGTAATACAGTTAGGTTCATTTTTCACAGTCTACATTTCATCTTTCCGGTGGCATCCTACCTTCAAATATACACATACCTCTTTTATTGAGCTTTGCAAATACTGCTTTAAAAAATAAATTGAAAGTTCATGGCAACCCTGCCCTGAACGGGTTTATACGTCCCGTTTCTCCCACAGCCCGAGCTCACTGCGTGTCTCTGTGTCCCACTGTGATAGTTCTCACAACATCTCCAAGTCTGTCGTTATTATTATGTCTGGTGTGGTGGTCTATCCTCAGTGATCTTTGATGCTGCCATTTTAATTGTTCCAGGGTGCTATGAAGTGAGCCTGTGTTAGGAGTCTTAATCCACAATGGTGTGTGTTCTGACCGCTCCACTGACCAGCAGTTCCCCTGGCTCCCCTCTCCTCCGGCCTCCCTATTCCCTGAGACACACAATGTTGAACTTGGGTCGCTTAATAAATTCTACTGTGGTCTTTCTACGTCCGCGTGAAGGAAGACTCAGGCATCTCTTAATTTAAACCAAAAGCTAGAAAAGGTTAATTTGGTAAGAAAGACGTGCTGAGAGCTGAGAAAGGCTGAAGGGAGGTTCTGCACCCAAGTTAGCCAACTGTTCCCGAAGGAAATTTAAAGTGCTACTTCAGTGAACACACAGATGATAAAAAGGCAAAACAGCCTTCCTGGAGGTATGAAGAAAATCTGAGTGGTTTGGATAGAAGATCAAACCAGCCACCACATTCCTGCAAGGCAAGCCAAAGCCTGATCACAGTACCGGCCTCATTCCCC
>NW_003852405.1:35465911-35487080 GCF_000181295.1 Otolemur garnettii | reverse complement strand
GTACCTGAAAGTGCAGGTGAAGCAGCGGTGCTCATGCAGCCCCGAAAACAGGTATTGGAGGACACAACTGAGATCAGGTGTACAGGAGACTGGAGAGCACAGTGAATGCTCTGGGGATACTTTCTTGGAGCTACTCAGAATGTGGACACTCTCCCCTCCACATCTATTTAGATCCTGATGTCGCTGTTGTGTGGCTCGGTGCAGGCTGCTGTAATGATGGACCACAGACTGGGTGACTTATAAACGACATGTACTTATTATTCACAGTTCTGGAGGCCAGAATTCTCAGATCAGGGTGTCAGCATGGTTGAATTCTGGGCTGCAGACTTCCGTCTTCTGCTTGTTCTGGGGTCCCTTTCAGGTAGGCACTAATCGCTCATGAGTTCTAACCTCATGGCCTAAGGACCTCTCAGAGGCCCCACCTCCTAATGACATCACTTCAGTGGTCAGGATTTCAATAGGTGAATTTTTTGGAGGGAGTACACCAGATTAAGTCTATTGTCCCAGTAGAGCACTCCTAAGCCTTCCCTTCTTCAAGATAATAAACCCAGTTGCTTAAAACATTCCTGGTGTGAAATTCTAGATGGACGATCTACTCAGGCATTTCCTTACTCTGAACGTGCTGCTAATCATCGGTGTTTCTTCCAAGCTGTGTTGCCTCATGGAACTTTGAATCATACTTACAGAATTTCACATATTATTACTTTGCTGAAGAGCTTTCCCCCTATTTCTCTGAATAATCTTCTTCATACTGGCTCTAACCATTTACTACTTCCTACCCAACTCCTAAGCATCATGGTCCTTGACTTAAGACCTCCCTCCGGTAAACCCTCCCCACGTGACATTGCCCTGGTGTCCACCTGAGTAGACGCCTCTGGGGTCTTTGCTTTGTCCTGTTTGCCTTTCGTGTGGATTCTTCCTGTTGGAATTACCTTTTTGTTCTCTGCCTGTCCATGTGCCCTGGAGGTCTCGGGCTGCTCCCTGCTCTCCAGAAGCATCACTCAAGACTTTGGGCTGTATCATGCCCAGCCGCAGCCTCTGAGCTCAGCGTTTGTGTGTCCATTCACAGTCCTTCACTCTGCCCCAGTCAGCAGCTCAGGCCCAGCCCTGAAGAGAGGAGGTCAGACGTGATTATGTGCCAGGTTCCTTGACAGCAGGAGCCAGATCTGACTCTCTGTATGCATGGGGTCCAGCGCAGTGCCCGGCTTGTAGACACAATGATTAGTAGGTGCGTAGAAGAGTCGTGGGTCATTGAAGGAATTGTCTCTGCTTCTGAGTTTTTGACATATGACATTTTATTCGTCTACGTGAAGTTTTGTTTGAAAAAGTTCTGATGCTAGGGCGGCACCTGTGGCTCAAGGAGTAGGGTGCCGGCCCCATATACCAGGGATGGCGGGTTCAAGCCCAGCACCGGCCAAAAAAAAAAAGTTCTGATGCTAAAATTGTTAAAAAACAAAACAAAACAAAACTAGAAAATTCCCTAGGGAATTCCTTGATCAACTGAAGTTAATTTTTCTTTTCTAAAAACTTGGGTAGGAGAGAGAGCTGAATGAGTATTTAGGCATTTACTTTTTATGTTTATTTATTAGGAAGCAGTGGGTTTGGAATTTACATTTAATTTTCACATTAGCCTGTGATATATGCATTATTATTGTAAAGATGAGAAAATTGAAGCTTACTGAGAGTAAGGGACCACAGCTGATGAATGACGAAGGTGGGATCAAATTCCAGGCCTTTTTACTCTGCTTCGGTTTTTTTCCCTTACACTCTGGAGCCTGGTCTAAGTATCTTTAGTGAGTGCTATGTCACACGCACTAATTATTTCCTTTTGATTTTGTGTTTTCCTAACTGGAAAGGCACAAAATGAACCTCTGTAAAATATCTGAAAATTTGCTTTACAGGAACGTTGATTATATCTTAGATATTAGATGCTGTAATTATTTTCCTGGAGAAGAACTTCAAAGACAAATCATGTTATTGATGTGTTGGGGAGGGTCAAGGCTAGAGTGACTCGAAACAATGTCTGTTTATTGCTATCATTTTATGGTCTAGAGATGAGTCGATGCTGACACACCAGGCGTGAGAGGATGCTTTTATTGAAATAGTTCAGACTGAGGCTGGGGAAAGTTGAGAGTTTTTGACTGATAGAGCTCAAGTAAATACATTAAAGTGTAACTGCGATATTTTATTGTATAAAGTAAGCTCTTCCTTGGTTAAATTTTACTTTTTGTTTTAGGAGCGGACTTTAAAGTGATTGTTAATGGTTCATGCTAACACTTCACATGTTTTTATATGTCTAGGAAGAAAAGGAACAGTTGCCAGCCTCCGATTGCTCAACTTCGATAAACTTAGTAATAAAATTCCTGCCACTTACTATCTGTACCTATCGGGGACTGCATGCCAAATATTTAATTTATTCCTCCTGAAAACCTTGGGAGTAAAGTTTAAATTTTATTGTAGTGAAAAATTGAGCCTCAGAAAAATTAAGTTGCTTAGGATTCCTCATCCGGAGTTGGGATTTGAACCAAAGTCTGACCCCATGGACACACTTGGTCTCCACTCTCTTCTGCTTCTTGGGCCCTAATCATTCTCTGACCTCAGAGCACTACTTTCCTGAATTTTCATCTTTGAAAATTCCAATTTTCATATTAGTGAAAAGAAATAAGTTTTGTTTAGCTAAGAGCAGAAAATAATTATCTGTTATCTTCAATTAAATATTTAAACTTTTTACTCATTATTACTGTAGGTCTATATGCAATAGATTTATTACTATTATACATTGCAGTTTAAATAAAATGCTTATTTTGTGGAGAGAAGCAAAAGTGAATTTTGTTGATACAATTTTTCCACCAACAGGTCTTCAAGAAGGCTGACCAGAGGCATCCAGCACGAGGACTGACCAGACTGAGAGGAGATAATCCCACGGGGAGCAGAACATCAGAGAGGACACTGGAATTCACAGAGCAGGGACAGGAAACACCTGGGGTGGCACCGGAAAGGGAAGCCAGGTAACCAGGACCATTTGGGAGTCTGGAGAGGCTCCCAGTGTGGGGAAGGGTCAGTGTGAGATCCCAGGGGTCCACATCTCCCGCCGTGGGCTCCTGCAGGCTAGCCAGGAGAGAGAACCTTGGTACTCACTGGCCCTGACCCTATCATAGGGCTGCCCGGGGTTGCAGCTGACATTGCTTCACAGGGTGGGCTTGACCAGTCCTTACACACACCCCAGACCAAAGCGAGGCCGCATGGTGCCATCTGGAGAGTTCAGCCTTCACTGACTGAGCCCTGCACTGAGCCCCAACAGCCCCTGAATCTCCACTTCCCTGGAGCCTAACCAACATGCCCCTGTGGCCATGTGGACCAGCACAGGGGTGTGACATTGGCTAGGCCCAGCAGTGGGGAGGTCTGCCGCACTCTAGCCACGCCCCTGGGCAGTGGGTGTGTGGAGTACCAGCGAGGCTGCCGTTGGGACAGAGGGAGCCAAAGCTGGGGCTCCCCGGGGTCTAAGAACTCCTATTGCGGTTACTGTCACTGACAGCAGCTCTGCTCTCCCCCAGCGGCAGGGTCATGGTGCACCTGCATGAACTGTGCTGGGGGCCAAAACACACTCTCTCCAGAGTCAGACAGCCTCCCCCTGGCAGCCGCTGTCACTGATAGCTGCCCTCTGCTCCCCTGGCAGCAAAGATGCCACACACTTGCACACACTGCTCCAGGGACTGTAGTGTGCTTTCTCCTGAGCCTGAGAACCGTCCGCTGGGGCACACCGCCCCTCCCTGCATCCCTCTCTGCAGCTGCAGCCCCCCACCCTGTGCACTTGCCTGTGCCCCAGCACAGTCTCCCTGTGCTGCCACCACACCACTTCTCCTGCCACCGTGGAGGCCACGGCTTGCATTCCTCGGAGCCTCAGAGCACAAGAGCTGCTGTTCCTGGTTGCTGTCACTGACAGCCATCCTGCCCCGCCCTCAGCAGAGCCACAGTGATGTCCCTGTGTCTGGAGATGACACCCTAAATGGCATTTGCTCCCCACCCCTGCACACACACACACACACACACACACACACACGCACACACGGTTTCTGGTCATCTTTAAGTTTCGGCAAGTAGCATTTCCTCCAGGAAGCCTCCCCTGCCTTCTCCTTCCCTCTTTCCCCAGACTGGCAGCGATTTTTCATATGATAACACCACTGTTCCTTTTTCTATCTCCTGCCACCAAATTGTGAACTCTGCAATGGAAGGGGGTTAATTATTCATCTCTATATTTTATGTTTCACATAGAATCTATAATATTTCATTGTAGATATTATAAATGAGTTTATATTTTAGGAAAATATAAATTTTTTTCCATAAATTAGTATATGCCTGGGACAAAAAAGATGAGATAGAAGAAGCAAGAAGGGAGAAAGATATTTCATAATTTATCCAGTTTTGAGAAATTGGGCCTCATTTGGTATAAACACAGGGTCTTAAGAAAATTGGATGGTCTGTGTTTCCAGACCAGCGACAGCATAGCTGATGATCAGGACCTGGGTACACAGACACAGAGCCTTGAGTCCTGGCCAAGTCATGGGTTCCTAATTTTTCAATGTTTAGAGCTGAAATAAGCTGTCAAAACCATTCCGATGTTCATATCATGTTAATTTGTAGCTGTATTTGTATGTTTACACTGGAATTTTGCTACTGTATTTGTCTTTTCTGTTTGTTCTCTGGCCCTGATTGCTGTGCTCTGCTGAGTTCTTGTAGGACAGCACTTGCCATTTCCCTTCACGTGGCTTTGTTCAGCATCTGCCAGGACAGGAGGGTCTCCAGGACCATATCTGTGAAAGTCAAATTTATGAGGCACGAGGACCAAATATCTTAGTACTTGGATTTTTATACTTCATATTTCTATAAAGCCTTTTGATACCCACACAAACACATACACACGAGGGCACACACCCCCACACCTGGGCTGGGAAGTCTGGGCAGTGAGTTTCCCTTTTCCTCTGCATCTGAAAATAAAATTAATCAAGGAAATCAATATCTATACTGATAGTAACAAAGACTTCTGCAGTTAGAAGCAGCACTCTCTAAGTGCTGTGACGGCGTGGTCATAATCTATGGCAGGTAACGACCTCCTGAGTGGCACCAGTGAGGAAGCTGCATTGCTAGTTTGCAAGGGGAGGCCTCAGCCAGTTTGTGAACACGGAAAACGGCCAGACACCACTCTCCAATAACAGACACGGTGAATACAGTATTCAGTGGTGAGAATGGACACAGGCCTGACCTGAAATTCAGTGAATTAGGGCGATTGACCTTGGCCCCACATCTGCAGGGATCTCTTGGACCCGAAGTCCAAGCAGAGGATGTCAGGGCTTTATTGAAGCTGGGGATGTGAGCCAGTTAATACAAAGCAGAGCTGGAGGCTCCTTTACCTACGACACGTTGACCTCTCCAACCATGACAAGGTCTGTGGAAATTGTTCAAACACATATACTTTTTAAAAACCACGTTCTATATGCATTGAAATGAAAAAAAAAGTGCTCATTGAAAAGATTAGATGGGAACAAAGGTAAATATTTATGAGACTTTGGGTTAAAAAAAGGTTTCCTAGGTGAAGCAATTCAGACAGAAGGAATAAAAGGACGCTGACACTGTAGAAACTAAAAACTTCTGAATGTTAAAATATTAAGCAAACAAAAGGATATGGAGAAAAGCTAATATAAGAGAAAAACAGACAAAAATCTTTGTGTCATCAGAACTTCTTAAGTGCATTAAGTTTTATTAGAAAAACGGGATGTGATAAATCACTAGTTTCAGGGAAACATGGGGAATTCAGCTCAACTGTGTGGCCATATAGGAAGGTCAAAAGGAAACTGTAGAATATTTGAGTCTTTGTGATCAAGGAGTCCAGAGCAGCGTTGGCATTTGAACAAATGCACCAGGGGCTGGAACTGTGCAGTGTCCGGCCTGGTTGTCTCACAGGCTGGTTCAGATATGCTGAGGCTGAGCTCTGCCAGGGCATTGGTACCCTGAGTCTGTGAGTAGGGCCCCTAGGACTGTGCGGCCTGCAGAGACGTAAGACAGCCCGAGAGGGGCCCTTCCTCATGCAGTGATATTATTAAAATTAAAAATGCCGATGTTAATCAAGTGAATAATAATTAGAGGCAGACTCTAGGGGCAAATCTGAAAAGCGGTTCGGAGAGCTTTGCGCCCACAGAGCAGGGGAAATTACTGTAAGAACGTTTTCTTGGATTGCAGAGAGAAGAGCGTGGTCTGAATCTGTGTTCAGCAACTTCTTGGCTATTTCAGACCTGTTACAACTTCTTCAGATTGTTAAAAGCAAATACCCTAAATCTTGCTGGCTCTGGGCGGACCCACCTGCTCTGCGTGGATCCACCTGCTCTGCGTGGATCCACCTGCACTGGGCGGATCCACCTGCTCGGCATGGATCCACCTGCTCTGCGCGGACCCACCTGCTCTGGGCGGACCCACCTGCTCTGCGCAGATCCACCTGCTCTGTGCAGATCCACCTGCTCTGCGCGGACCCACCTGCTCTGCCCGACTCCTCCCTTCACCTAAGGAAACCCGGACAGGAAGAAAGTTCACAGGAACGCGACCGAGCAACAGGGAAATGTCTCTGTGTGTCTCCAGCATCTCCACCGATGTCTGCATCTAAATCCGAGACGCGCCTGAGAATCTCAGAAGACACTGACTGCCTTGAGGCGTGATTGGAAGAGGGAGACTTCGGTATCTCCATCTGCTCGTCCTTCCTCCTCCTCACCCGGCCTCTCCGGCTCTTCCTGTAGAAAGCTTCTCTATGCAGCCAGGTAAGACCTTCCCAAACACTTGGGTCACACCTTATTTTTATCACTTATAAACCCTGGGGAAGAAAACAACCATGCTCTGCCCCCAGCCACCTTTGAGGATCCAAAAATTAGATCCCAGGGAGATGCTGGTGCTGGTTAGGAAAAAGGAGCCACTGTGGGGAGAGTACTGCGGGCTGGAGCCGGGCTCTCAGCGGAGCTCCGGGCCCTGTGCCCCTTCCAGCAGGTGCAGGGGACAGTGGTGGCGGAGGGTCAGTCCTGCCGGGACCGCGCACGGGGACAGGGCCTCGCCTCCGAAAGGGAGCCGCGGGCCACATAAAGAGGTCCACGGCCCGCTACCTGTGTGCAGAGGTGTATTACAATGTGATGTATACGTAAGAAAACCTTATTTCCTAACTGGTAATTGAAGAAACACAAAATAAGAAAGTGGAATGTTTTCATTCGTCTAACTGACAAATAACAGAGGAATAATAGACTAGGTAAGTGAAGAAAATAGAACTCTTTTATCTTCTGCTTTATATTTGTTAAGGGAAATAATCGTGCTGTAAAACGCCGTATTTATCCATGTCCAAAGTCCACTATTTCCCCCCACACTTTTGAGAGGATGTGCATCCTATAGGGGCATTTTTTGCTCCTGGGACACAGTTTTTCTTGTACCTTGTATCTGTTCTTGAGTGCTGTAATTATTTAGTGCATAAAATTTCTTGTATCACAATGTGTTAAAAATGCTAAAATTCCTTCATAATACAAGGAAACAAGTTCCTAAACATAAACAACTAAAAATTTGAATTAAAAAATTAAAGATTTTTTTCTTGAAGGTTTGGGCCAAAAATGAGAATTATACATGGGAGGGCTTTATACATGGGAAAATATGGTAATGTGGATAGACCACAGAGAAAAATTTAAATTTTTGATTTTTTATTTCATGTAAAAATTAATTTTTATTTTATATAAAAAATTTTTTACATGAA
Organism: Otolemur garnettii; assembly: GCF_000181295.1. Taxonomy (NCBI): domain Eukaryota; kingdom Metazoa; phylum Chordata; class Mammalia; order Primates; family Galagidae; genus Otolemur; species Otolemur garnettii. The sequence goes on along the minus strand of NW_003852405.1, from coordinate 35,479,309 downwards.
AAAAAGCAGAGCATAGATTGTATAACAAGGCCCTGTTTTTATACACCTGTAAAGCTGTTTCATAAAAACAGTACATGTGTCTGTGTACCCATATTTATAGAGGTGTATATTTTTATAGCGTTGGTACAATTTTGTCTTTTCATTATGGGATTAGGGGTGGTTTTAATTTTCTTCATGCTTTTTTTTGGCCGGGGCTGGGTTTGAACCTATCACCTCCGGCATATGGGGCCAGCGCCCTACTCCTTTGAGCCACAGGTGCCGCCCTTCTTCATGCTTTTATACAGACCCCACTTATGTTCAGTGCATGCTGGTGGTTGTGTTTATTTTTAATTTTAATTTTGAGATATGAAAAATACAGCACACTACAGAGAATAATATAACGAATACTTATGTATCTGCAGCCCAAATTGGTAATTATTATTATGTTGTTATATTTGCTTCAAGTCTTTTGTTTGTAGAAATAGTTCCTTTTATCCACCATCCTTACCATTATTCCTTGTGCTTCTTCAGAACTGTGATTAATTTGATGTATAATCTGCCAGTCGATTTCCAGAGATTTGTAAAACTTGCTTTATGGTGCTCATTTCATAATTAGAAAATAGTATATCAAAGCATCACGGGAACAAACGCTCCCCCCCGCCCCCAATCCCATTTCAGTGGCTTACAGCAAAAAAGATTTATGTCCTGGCATGTTCCTGATTCCCATCACTGGTGCAGATGTTGTTTTCCTAATCATTTCCTAAACATTTCCTGATGTTGTTTTTTGTGTTTCTTTGATCCTTTCAGAGAGAACACAGGAACTTCACAGGCTCAAATGAATACTCCATAGTGTAAGCTGTTTATTTGAGCCCATTGCTTTTAAAAAACTAGGATTAATTAGCACATTCTAGTTTCTTCAGATGGGAATGTGTCGAGAGCAGGCCAGAGCAGGTGAAGTTAAAGTGACTGCCCAGGTCACTGAGGTCACCTTTAGTTTCTTGCTTCTCAGCTCCCAGCATTGATTGTCTTCAGGAGCCCCTGGGTTGGCTACTGGTTTTGCATAAGCTTCTCTGATCCAGCCTTGGGCGTCACCTACCTGCACCATATTCCATTTACAGCCTCCAGCCTCGTCCCCTGGGATGGGGCCACAGCGGAGTCTTGGTTACCATTTGGTGAAAGCAATTGTCCTGAGCATCCTCTCTGTTCCTCAGGCCACTGCAAGATGGACTGACAGGCCTGCCTCCCGTGGCCTCTGAGACAGGGGAGAAGGAGAGGGAGGGCAAAACCCAGTCCTGAGCTCACTTTCAGCCTCACACAAAATATTCCTATTCAGCATGATGTGTGCAATGCTCTGTAATTTAACAAAGATCTCACTTTACTGGGGAAGCAGTTGGCACTGGGGAGCACAGCTGTCTGCAGTGTGACATGGGCGAGCTCTTCCTCTCTGGATGTAGCAGTGACTTTTAAAATCAGGATATCTTTCAGGCCTACAAGTCACTCTGTTTGGAGAGTCTAACGAGGGAAGCTCTGTATGTCCAGGTTTGGGGGGGGGGGCGTGTATCCAAATTGGCCCTTTGAATTCTGGGAGCCGTCCATTTTTATCTCTATCCTTCCTCCCTTCATTCCGGAACGTGGCAGAACCCAACGGGCTGCTCCTCCCTCCACCACCCCCACCCCAGGGGGGGTGATTCTCAGGCTGCTGCTCTGAGACCTGCACCCACAAACACAGTATTTCTGTTTGGCTGGCGACTTTTCTTCTCTCCTCTGGTCCCGCCCCTCTCCCATTTTCTTGTTCTATTTATTGCCAACCAAGATTACATTCCCGACACATTTCAGCAAGTAAAATAGCAGCTTTCCCGAATTCTCATCAAGGAAAGGGAACATTGCAACTGAATATTCTGCAACTGTGATTGAAAATTATTCAAAAAGGGCATTTCATTAAAGGATACTTTTTTTTTTTTTTTAAAGGATACTTTTAAATGTTATTTTTTAAAGTTCAGCATTTCAACCGTAGGTGCACCGCTTCTCTGTAGCCTAAAGTGGATGAATCTGGAGGGAGAGCCAGCCGATGAAGTCCCTGCGTGGCGTGGGAAGTGCGCGTTACTGGGCTAGTGCGTGTGGTTTCCCAGAGTGCCAGAAAGCACAGCAAATTACCGCAGCTGCGCCAGCGCCAGCGCCTTTGTTTTTCCTAATTAACAGCTTCTTTTGTATTCTCACCAGAACACACGTGTCTCTCATGAACTTCTTGTTTTCAAATTCCCCGGATTGTGAGGTATTGCAGGTACATGTGAAGTTATTTTTACTGTAGCACAAGCCCTGGATACATCAACACACATTTTAAAAGACTGGTAGCAACAAAGTAATGCATTCTGCAGCATCCGGTCTAGCGCTTGCCTTGCCCAAATTAGAAGCTTTAATCAAAACATAATAGCTTTTGTGTGTTTTGCACATGAACAGATGCCTGAGCCAAAAGAATAAAAGCACAAAAGAACCCTGGATCTTGTTGTTGGCACTTGGCTGTCCGGAGCAAATGGATCAAGGCATCCGCCGTATGTCCAGTGTTACCTACCTGTGAGTCAGGCGGGTTCCACACGGAGCCCCCTTATCAAGACTCTAGTTAGAAAAACTTTGTATGAAGTTCTTTTTGTCAGTGGCTTCTGCCCACTATAAATCTCATCAATCATTAAATCTAAGATAAATTAATGTTTGAGATTATGTGACCCCAAATTTCTTTTAAGAGCGTGTTTAAACATCTGAAAAGTGCTGTTGTGCTTGACAGACTGAATTGTTCCATTCAGACATTCACTTCATTGTTTCCAATCCTAATTCTGACCTTGGGTGAATCAGTGGGTCCCACTTGGTAGATCTGAATGCTGAGATTTACTCTAATAACAATTGTGTGGTTACAGAGTGGGCCTCCTCTTACCAAGAAAGGGGATGGTTTCACTGTGTAATCTCAAGGGGTGATTTTGTAAAAATCACAATGGATAAAGCCACCAAAAACTTGAACTCACTCTCTGTCTTCCAAATATAAAGCTCATTATGTACAGAACAGACATTCTGAAGTTGGGATTAGGCAGTTTTGATTTGACGACAAACATCTGTGAATCCCTAGTCACATTCCTTTGACTAATATTTTGTTTCCATAAAGAAAGACAAAAACTGTGCCTGCCTGTGAGAGCAATGGTCAAGGGTTCAGGCTCTGGTATTAGATAGCCAGCTGCTTGACTTGGGGAAAATAACTTTTTTAGGGTTCAGTTTCTTAATTTGGTTTTTTTTTTTTGAGATAGAGTCTCACTTTGTTGCCCTGAATACAGTGCTGTGGCATCATAGCTCACAGCAACCTCAAATTCTTCGGCTCAAGTGATCCTCCTGCCTCAGCCTCCCGCGTAGCTGGGGTTATAGGCACCCACCACAATGCTGGGCTAATTTTTCTATTTTTAGTAGAGACAGGGTCTCTCCCTTGCTCAGGCTGGTCTTGAACTCCTGAGGCCATCCACCTGCCTTGGCCTCCCAGAATACTAGAATTTTGGGTGTGAGCCACCGTGCCTGGCCCCTCAGTCTTTTAATTTACAAAACAGGACACCAATACTGCACACCTCAGAGTATTAGTAAGCAGGAGATGAGATAAATTATGTAATGTATTAGTGCTTGGCCTAGAGCAGAGACTCAGAAAATTTCCATCCTTTTATAAAGATAAAATGTAATAATCAATTAAAAACGTCCTGCATTTTCACTGACATTAAGAGGTGCTCAAAAATCTTACCTCTTTTCCTTCTTTCTGTTGCCCTTACTGTGGGGAGTGGGAGATGTGAGAGAGGTGGGGTGAGGCCAGCAGAGTGAGAGGGTCAAAGTGACGTACAGGAGGAGGTTTCACTGAAAACTTTTGTTTAGCTTTTGAGAACTGTTAAGTAACCCATCTTCCTTGCTAATCTTCCAAACTAGGTATGTTCATAGGGCTGAATGTCCTTGAGATCTGCTCTTTGGTAGGGTATAGCAGTGAGTAGAAGTTGATGTTATTTTTAGAACAGGGTATTTCTTAGACTCTGACAGCGACCATCCTGCCTCCTCATTCCTCTTCCTCTACTCAGCCTTACTTTCCTCTTCCTTTCTGATTCCTTTTCCTTTTCTTAGCCATTTGAGATCAGAGAAAATTCTAAGTAAACGTTGGACTTTGCCCTTTTATGTTAGGATAAAGGGAATCTAGGGTTTCATTTTGAGTGATGTTTAAGGAAGTGTAGGTTACCTAATCATTTTCACAGTATTGAATCTTTTGATATTTTTTTTTTCAGTTATAGCACGATTTGAATAAAAAAGAAAATTTGTGTTTTACCACTTTTTTTTTAAACTCACAAAAGTTTTCTGAATGGCTCTTCGGGATCTCAGGACAGGAATGGCTGTCAATCGCACAGGACAGTCACTCCTGGTGTGACGTCTGAGTACGTTCTCCGTCACTTCTTTCTTGTATGATTATGAGATAGATTACAGTGTTTGGCTTTCCAAATTGATGTCGCAAGTGAAACAGTGAGCTAGAACATTTTCTTTGTGTAGCTGAGGAAGGGTCGTAACGGATAGTAATTATTAATGACTAAGATGACGGGACACCATCTGAGACCTCTTTACTGAAGCACTCTAGTTTCTCACCTCAACTTGGAAATGTAAAGAAGAAGAGACACGTGGGATTTTTTCCGTTGGGCCAGTATGTTGGTTAATTGCTGCTGCTGTAACAAATTACCACACACCTACTGGCTGAAAGCAGCAGTTTCATTATCTTACAATTCTGGAGGTCAGAAGTCTAAATTGGGTCCTCAGGCTGAGTTCCTCCTGGAGGCTCCGGGGGAAAAATTTGTTTCTTTGTCTTTTTCAGCTTTTAGAGGCCACCTGCATATTTTTGGCTCAAGGCCCCTTCTTCCACCTTCAACCCCAGAAGTACAAGATCTCTTCTCTGTGACCTCTGCGTGTGGCCTCTCATCTCTCCTCTTCTGCTCCTCCCTCCCTCCCTCTCTCTCTCTCCCCCTCTCTCTCTCTCTCATGAGGACCCAGAAGATTACACCGATAAGCTTCTCAGCTCAAGTTCTGTAACTTAATCACAGCAGCCAAAAAAATCTTCATTACCATGTAAGATAACATAGCCACATGTTCTGAGGTCTTTGATGGGCCATAATTCAACCCACCACAGAAATTGTCAGAATTCTGAACTCTTTGTAATTAAAGGGAAAAAATTTGGTGAAGGCTTCTAGGAATCAAGATCATAAAAGGCAATCACAGACTGAGAAATGGGCATGCTGAGAACTGATGGATGAGTAAGTCATAAATAACAGGTCACAACATAGTGGTGAATGTTTCAAATGGATAACAAGAATGGGTACCTAAAGATTGTTTCTGTACGTTACAAACAGCACACAAAGGGAGCCCAAAACAGGTGATAGAGTGAGAGATGGGTGGGGCCAGGAGACATCTGTTAGGAAGGTAACAATTTTGAGAGTATGCTGTCCTTACTGTGAGAATAGAGTGACACACTTCTATTCCCAGACCTCAATGAGACAAAAAGAAATCAGGTTATTATTGTCAAAAATATGGAATTGGGATTCATTTGTTTGTTTTAAGCAATTTTTTTTTCTAATTTTTGAAATGTAAAAAGCCAAATAGTATAATGTGAATATAAAACTTAATTTTTATTTTGGAAACCATGGATTTATATCTATAAAGTCTGTATAAAGGTATACTAATTTGCTATAGAGAAGATAGGTACATATTAGAGAATCTAACTGGTCCACTGGTAATAGGCTGGATGATGAAGGCCTTGCTTCCCTCTCTCCTCACCTGGTGGTGAACAGTGCACTTCTCTCTCCTCCCTCTGATGGCTTTAGTTCCCGCCCTCCTTTCCTGTCTCCTGGGGTGTCCTGCCCTGTCTCTGGATTTTTCCCTCTCCAACCCACTTTATGTTATACTTCTGTATTAATTGATCATGTCACTCCATGCTTAAAAACTTTTACTTTATTACTAGAGAATAAATTTTATACCCTTTAGCCTGATATTCAAACCCCTCTAAGATTAGGTGGCCTGGTATGGACTAGGGAAGTTGGCACAGTGGGAAGAGGTGAGGAGACAGCAGCTCATGGCTCCTGCCCAACTCTGACACAGAATTGTGAACCTGGGCAAGGCAGATAATTTTATGAGCCAGACTTGCTTCACCTGTAATTGGGGGAGCACAGTAAACCTGGATTAAAAGGTTATTCGAGGAATTAATTTTTTTTTATTGTTTGGAATTCCTTGAGGGTACAAAGAATTAGGTTACACTGATTGTGTTTGGTAGGTAAAGTTCCTCTTCTAATTGTGTTCCTCCCCTAAGAGGTGTGCCATACACCATGACCCCCCATCCTCTTCCCTCCTCCCCTCTCCCCACTCCCTCATTCCCCTACCCCCAACCTTGTATTAGATCATCTTCTACCTTCATATTAGAATTGAATACATTGGATTCTTGCTTCTCCATTCTTGTGATGCTTTACTAAGCAGAATGTGTTCCAACTTGATTCAGGTAAATACAAAAGATATAAAGTCTCCATCTTTTTTAATGGCTGAATGGTATTCCATGGTAGACATATACCATGGCTTGTTAATCCATTCCTGGGTTGGTGGGCATTTAGGTTGTTTTGACATTTTGGCTATTGTAAATTGAGCTGCGATAAACAATCTAGTGCAAATGTCCTTATGATAAAATGATTTTTTTTTCTTCTGGGATTTCAGGATCAAATGGAAGGTCTAATTTGAGTTCTTTGAGGATTCTCCATACTTACTTCCAAAAATGTTGTATTAGTTTGCAGTCTCACCAGCACTGTAAAAGTGTTCCCTTCTGTCCACATCCACCCCAGCATCTGCAGCTTTGAGATTTTGTGATGTGGGCCATTCTTGCTTGGGTTAGGTGATATCTCAGGGTGGTTTTCATTAGCCTTTCTCTGATGATTAGGGATGATGAGCCTTTTTTCAAATGGTTGTTAGCCATTGGTCTGTCTTAGTCAGGGAATGTTCTGTCCATATCTCCTGCCAGTCATAGATGGGATTGTTTGCTCTATTTTTGTTGATTAATTTGAGTTCTCTGTAGATTCTAGTTATCAACTCTTTGTTAGATTTGTAACCTGCATATATCTTTTCCCATTCTGAAGGTTGTCTTTTTGTTTTACTTGTTACATTCCTAGGTGTGCCAAAGCTTTTCGGCTTAATTAAGTCCCATTTGTTAATTCTTATTGTGATGGCCGCTGTAATCTTTGTCATAAAATCTTTCCCCAGTCCAACATTATCAAGAGTTTTTCCCATACTTCCTTCTAAGATTTTTATCATTTCGTGTCTTAGATTTAAGTCTCTTCTCTATCTTGTGTCAATTTGGGTGTGGGTCCAGTTTCAGTCTTGCACATGTGATATCCAGTTCTCCCGGCACCATTTGTTGAGTAGGAATTCTTTTCCCCACTATATGCTTTTGTTTGGTTTATCAAAGATCAGATGGCAAGAAGAGACTGGTTTCATCTCCTGGTTTTCTATTCTGTTCCATATGTCTGTGTCTCTGTTTTTGTGCCAATATCATGCTGTTTTGATTATTGTGGACTTGTAGTATAGCTTGAAGTCTGGTTGGGTGATGCCTCCAGCTTTGTTTTTATTACTAAGAATTGCTGGAATCTAATTTTTACAACAATGAATACGAAAGCATTTTAAACAGAGAACACAATATTACGATTATTCTCCCCACCTTTCCCTCCGTGGAGCACCTCTATGCCCCGTCCACACTGTAGAGTTTGATGTTCTTCACAGCAGCACATCTCCCCATCTGCCTTTGTGTGTTAGTTTCCTATTGCTGCAGTAACAAACAATCATGAAATCAGTGACTTCAGTAACACAGACTTATTATATAATAATTGTGGAGTTCAGAAGTTAAGACTGAAGTCAGCAGGCTAAAATCAAGGTTTCAGCAGGGCTGTGTTCTCTCTGGTGGTGCTGGGGAGTCTGTTTCCAGCTTCCAGAGGCCTCCTGCCTTCCAGCCATTGCAACACTGTGCCATCTGCTCCCTGCCCCCATCCTGCTTGAGTCTCATACCCTTCTCCTTTCTATAAGAACTATTGATCACATGTAGGGCTACTCCCGTAACTCAGGATAATTTCTGCATCTCAAACTCCTTAACTTAGTGACATCTCCAAAGTGTCTTTTGCCCTGTAAGCTACCACCATCGGTAATCCCATGTTGGTCATTGGTTCCCCTAACACAGATGTGCATTTTGCTTAAGTGTCTCTCTGCCATAAAACCTTTCCCAAGTACTCCCAGGGGGAAATAATCTCTTCCCTTAGTTACCTCCCTGTGAGAGGAGGAACATTTCTCATGCAGATGTGCACATCTTCCCCCCACTGATGTTGGACTGGACGTATCGAGGGCTACCTTCTCAGGTACTCTCCACTTCTGAGCTCTGCGAGAGAGAAAGGGAACATCTCCTTGTGCAGATTCTCAAGAGAAAAGAGGTCAGCAGAGATGCCGGCTCCCCAGGTTCTGCTCGTGGCTGGCTGGGTGGGATGTGCTGAAACACGCTGGAGGACTGGCCTGAGGAGGTCCTGAGTGTGAGGCACCCTCACAGTGGACAAAGGGTGGGGAAGAGACTTGATTCTTCCAGAGTGTGAGGGACAGGCCCTCTCATCGCTCATCACGATGCCGTAATGGGATAAAGGAAGGCATTTTAACAGCTGTAAAGAGCTCCTTGAACCCTCTTAGGTATTTTTGAGAAAAAAGACAAGCAAGGAATTTGTCCAGCCATTTTTCTAGGAAGCTGTACCTAGAAATTTGGATGCTCTGCCTCTATTCTGAACTTGACTCACAAGGACCAAGGGTAATTTAGGGTCGAACTCAAATCAACTGGTGACTGGTCTTAGAAAAACAATAAATATTTTTTATTAGACCTCATTGGACTGGAATGTTGGAAGCACTGTACATTTCTTTTAGATACAAATAATACACAGTACATATTACTTATATATTTTGTGGTTAAGATGACAAATGTTTTTCTCCTAGCTATACGCCAACATATTTTAGCCTTACAGTTTAACATAATTTTGAGTAAAATTATAATTTAGCAAAGAAAAAATGAAAAAAATTCTTTCTTCTTTCTCAAAGAGAGACATTTCTTAAAAAAATATTTTATTCACAGTTCACAGGTTGGGTGTTTTTAAAAAGTGGACAGAGTTTTTAATTAAAAAAAACTGGATATCTCCCTCTAGAGATGATAATTATATAGATAACACAATATTTACTGATATTAAGGCTTTTATAATGTGATTATGGACAAGGACAGAGATTTCAATGCTTAAAAACAAAAGGAAACAAAACTCCCAACTAACAGAATTAGGTTAGAAGCTAATCAGGATTCATCAGCAATGGAGTTTAATTCTGTGGTACCATACTGCTATCTGTCAAATGTTCTTACAATTAAGAGAAAATATCTTCCAGCGTTTCCATGGTGCTAGAGCATTGCAGTAGAACAGCCAGCCCACACAGGACTGAGGAACTATAAAATATTAATTTGGTACAAGTATGCATCCAACCATCTTAACATTTATTACAGGTTATAGCAACGTTGTCCTAACAAGTGATTCAGTTTAAATGAACACTATTAAATTCTGCAGGACAGGATATACGTCCCCATTTTTTTAAAAGGTGGTTTTTTTTTAAGCTTAAGATAACAAGGACTGTTTGGATGATAGAGAGGTTTCCACAACACCATTTGTAGGTCAAGAGAAGAAGAATGCCAAGTTGGGCCACGCCCAGCAGTGATTTGGCCATGGCAAACTGTGTGGGGGGCAGGCAGGGAGCTGAAACAAGTTGTCTTCCTAGGATTTATCTATTGGGGAACCAGAAAATTGATGAATTTTGATGTAGAAGAAAGAGGCTCTCTGTCCTAACCAATGTCAGAGGGAGGAAGCATCTGAGAGAGAAGAAAGGGGCTTGGATCCTGCTTGGCCAATCCTAACAGCAGCCCAATAGGTTGCCAGAAATAAAAACACTCAGACAGGAACTGTGCCATACACTGACCACGCTAAAACACATGGTTCTTGCCCCAAGTTAGGGGAAGGGCTTTGTGTAAGGTTTTGCTGAGTTAAGCTAGTCCTTCCATATTAGGGCAGGAGTGTTCATAACTTGTGAATGAGAGACTTCTTTCATGTATATTTTCACTCAAGAACATTCCCTTTATTTGTTAAAAATATTTATAGTATAAAGGGCTGAGGTTTACAGTTAGTTATTTGTAGAACTAATGAAGAATCTAACAAGTGACACTTACCGTTCATGATTCCAGTTGTATCTTTGCAGTGACTCATCTTGGTGTTAGTCATTTCACGAACTGTGGGTGCTGGCATTGTGTCTGCACAAAACACGCTAGAGAAGGAAGCGGGGGACTCTGTAATTCTAGGAGCTACTGTAATGCTATGCTAAGTATTTTGAAGTTAGAAAGAACTTTCTTGTTCAAGCCAAATTTTTCTCACTTTCTCATCAATGATTGATTTTTTTCTCTTTCAAAATTCTCTGCTGTTTTAGTTTTCCAAACACTCAAAGCCAGTGTCTGTATGTATTGCCTTTTGACTAATGGAAAAAATATGGGTAGCTAAACATTTAAGTCTTAAATAAACAACAAAATAAAACCTCCTTTTTACTGTTAAAAATGACTGCTCTCAACAGAAATATGAACACAGGAATGAATAGGTAATTTATGACAATTATAAAAACTATATTATAATTACAAATCAGACCTAACATTTACCATTTTTAAGAATAATTGTTTCATTTTGTCTTTATTAGAAGCTCAAGAGGGAGGCTCTATTCTTCTTCTTCTTCTTCTTCTTAGTATTATTAATATTAGTATTTTACAGAGAATTTCTCTACCTTGCCTAAAATAAAACAATACTTCCCAGTTAGGGAACCAAAATGCAAATATAGACCATCTGATTTTAAAGCCCAAGTTTTTACCATTGAAAAGTCCAAACTGGTAGAAAGACAGAAAGGGAAGAATAATGGGCTCCTGCCTTATCTGTCGGGTTGGAAGCTTTTGATTTTATTGCCCTCCCTTTCTTCTTGATACAGGGTCTTGCTCTGTTGCCTTGGCTAGAATGCAGTGATGTCATTGTAGCTCACTGCAGCCTCAAACTCTGGTCTCCACCTCCCAACCTCCAAGGAGCTGGGACTTAGTTATGCACCATGCCCAGATAATTTTAAAATGTTTTCATAGAGACCGGGTCTCTCTGTGCTCAGGCTGGTCTGAGCTGCTGGACTCTAGTGATTCTCTTGCCTTGGCCTCCCAATGTGCTGGGGTTGCAGGTGTGACCCCACACCAGCCTACTGTGGTTTTTCAAGGTTAATTCCCAAATGTTAGTGACGGCTAGAAGAAATGTTTACTCATACTGGCTGGGGGACTGTAGGCTGACAATACCCATTATCTAGTTGGCTCAGGAGTAGACACATGATCCAAATTCCTACCAAGAGAAGCTTAGGACTTGCTTGAGGGTTGGGGAGATATGTTCTTTCTCTGAACCTAAAGGAGTAAAAATCTAGGGCGGTGCCTGTGGCTCAGTGGGCCCCATATGCCGAGGGTGGCAGATTTGAGTCTGGCCCTGACCAAACTGCAACAAAAAAGGATAGTGGGGTGCTGTGGTGGGTGCCTGTGGTCCCAGCTACTCGAGAGGCTGAGGCAAGAGAATTGCCTAAGCCCAGGAGTTGGAAGTTGCTGTGCGCCACTGCACTCTACCGAGGGCGACAAAGTGAGACTCTGTCTCTAAAAATAAATAAATAAAAATCTAACCCCAGGAGTTGTTGGTAGCCATTTCTTATCTGTGAGAATGAAGCTTGTATCACAGTTGGCATAGCGGGAAACAAAAAGAAGTGGATTCCAGGGTGGCATTGTCCAGCACCTAGAGACACCGGCTCCATGACCTGCCTTGTCTCTGGACTCTATTTATGAGATCCATTAAAAGGGCTTCATCATTTATGTCATTCTGGTAATTGTTTTTTTTTTTTGTTGTTGTGGTGGTTGTTTGTTTGGCAATGGCTGCTGAAGGTATAATTGGTAAGCGCTTTGAATTTGATTTGAAAAAGCATTTCCAGGTCAAGGATTTATAACTACATAATCTGAGTAATGTGCAATGATATACCAGTAAGAATATGGCACTTTTGTTTTATATAATAAAACAGTATGAAAGAAAACCAAACTAAATTAGTTTGACTTAAATAGCAAAGCATTGGAAGAAAAACAAAACTAAATTTCCAACAGTAGAGTATTGATTGACAAATTATGGTGCATCCATGAAATAAAATAGCCTGGTGATGAAGTATTAGAGTGCTGCAGGCAGATTCCTAACATGGACATATTTATAGTACAAGGTCTGAGAATTAAGTTTGCAAACTCTTCCTAGAGAATGTGTTCCCACCTCATTGCTGCATATGTATTGTGGCGCTCACCTTTGAAATGCTCCCCTTGGGAAGGTTTGCACTGATGCTAGGGCCTAGTCCACCCTTCAGAGCAATGTTGGAGCTCTTTTTCCTGGAATGGCCTCCTGATCAGGCACTGTATAAAGTGTAACAATTTTGTGAACTCAACCTAGAGAAAGTGTTTTGAAGGGTAGACTAGGCACTGGTGACAGTACACAGTTTGCCGAGGGGAGTACTTCAAAGGTCATTATTGTAACATTCAGTGGTGAGGGACGTAGCACTTTCTCTAGGATAAGTTTGTGGACTTAATTGTTCAACTTCATATATTTAAGTGAAAAAAGAAGATTAAAAGCATATATGCACACATGTTTTTGTATATATGTTAGAAACATATTTATAAACTATAGAGCTATTAAACAAATTATAATATCCAAATATTAAATATAAATATATTTAATTAAATATATTAAATATAGTAAGCACATATAAAACATTTGTATGTACATGGATATACACATGTTAAAGAGGTATGAAACTAACAAATATTATTTCTGAATTTTGGAATATTACAGGTGACTTAAATTAAAAAAATTTTTTTTTTAGTTCTTAAGAATATACATTTGTATCACAGAATAATAAAGGCTGCCCTTGAACAACTAGAATTAATCTCACTTGACGTGTACAGTGTCTCACCCACAGGGGGACCGTGGCATTCTTCTCTGCTCAGATGCCTGACACTGCTCTCAGGGAAGCCTCAGGGCCTGCTGAAGTCCTCAGAGCAGAGAGGTCCTCACTGCATCCGGGTTCAGCAGTCAGAGCTGTCCCTCAGTCCCCTCCTGCTCCTTTGCTGCTCTTTAAGATGTGTTGTGGTCTTTTCAGATGTGCTGTGGTCTTGTTGAGATGTGCTGTGATCTTGTTGAGATGTGCTGTGGTCTTGTTCAGATGTGCTGTGGTCTTGCTGAGATGTGCTGT
>NW_003852405.1:35448465-35464856 GCF_000181295.1 Otolemur garnettii | reverse complement strand
GGTCTTGCTGAGATGTGCTGTGGTCTTGCTGAGATGTGTTGTGGTTTTGTTGAGATGTGCTGTGGTCTTGCTGAGATGTGCTGTGGTCTTGCTGAAATGTGCTCTGGTCTTGTTGAGATGTGCTGTGGTTTTCTTTTTCTTCTCCCTGGGGGTCAATTCAGCTATTGCATCTACTGACCCCATTCTCCTGTTACCTCAGTCACATCTTTGGGATGTTATTTCTTTTTATTTCCCTCTCCTCATTACCATTTCTGACTTGATAAACTTCCTCTGGGCAATTTTAAGTCTTTCCTTCCCTTGCTTTATCTCGTTGTTCTTTTGTTTAATTCTTCATTTATTTCTTCACTTTTCTCCTTATTAAACCATGTACCCATGTGAAAAATGCGTCTTTCACACTGTTACCTATTCATCCATCTCTTTTTCCCTTAACGGTCTCTAGTAGGTGTAGGACCCTGATGGGTATGTCACCACCCCCAGGGAATAGAGACTTGGGGCTCCTCATCCTTCCTTCACTCCTGACAGAAAGAACAGCATCTGAAAGAACAGTGGGTATTGAGGAGCAAAAAGAGAGGGCCCGGTAATTAGGCGAGAGTGGTAGAGGAGCATCTAAGACAAATTCTGATTAGCCTTTGACAACACGTTTGCTTTCCTGGGTTTGTCTTTCTAGAATTCAGACAAAACCCGCTCTTTCAGCTTTCCTCTTAGCCAAAGATCTCTCATTCAGTCCTGACCAGTATCGCTCAGACCCCAAGTTCCATGCTTCATCCCCACACATGGTAAGGCAAGAGGGAAAAGGCATTTATTCAGACTTCGCACATGTGCCTGTGTATCCACCAGAGTGTCTGTCCCATGTAGGCAGGGACTCCAGCTCATTTAATTCACTTCTGTACCCTGAAAAAATATTAATTGGATGTTGAATGAGTGCTGTGAATGTTACTGTTAGCCCTCTGTCACATCAGAGACCTGAAAGGGAAACTTCCCAGTGATGCCCTTTGCTCTCCTCTCACGTTCTCTTTCCCTGCTGCAGTGACTGTGGTCTCCAACCCCTGGCTGTGCAGCAGCACTGTTTGGAAAAGGTTGGTGGGTGAAGCTTCATTGGCATTTACAGCCGCTCCCCACTGCTAGCTTCACCTGCTGAGCCCCGCCTCCTGACAGACCACAGGGGCATTAGAGTCACACAGGAGCTGGACCCTGCTACAAATCACACGTGTGAGGGTGGTGGCTCCTATGAGAATCTAAAGCCTGGTAAGTTGAGGTAAATGTAATGTGCTTGAATCATCTCCAAACAGTCCCCTCCTGTCCATGAAACAGGTCCCCATTGCCTAGAATGTTGGTGCCTGCTGGCCTGTAGTAACTGAGAAGTAGGGTCTGCTCTGCAGCGCTGAGTTGGGTTTAGCAGAGTGCAGACAGCAGGTGTGTGGGATTGTCTCACGTCCTCCGGCGCTGTGCACATTTCAGCCTTACAGTTTCCCCTTGAGTAATGCATATTTAGCGTCTTTGCTCTGTTGCTTACATTATGATACATCAACAAATCAAAGCTACAAATTTAGTTTTATTTTAACTGACTTTTCTTATTATTCATTCTGATTAAGATGGCTAGTCCCATAGCCCATTTTCACACAGACCAGACCAACTTTTGCACTTTGGATCCATTACATGAAAATTAAAGCTACATTTAGTGGGATTTGGGACCATTAGTCACCACCTGCACAGATCTATAAATGAGCATTTGCATCTATTCTCAAAAGGGGATTCCTCGGGGAGTTGGAAACCCCTCTTGGGAGGCTTGATATTTCCTTGTTTACCCAAAGCCCTTCCCCAGAGTGTGGGGAAGTCATTATGGATAAAGTTAGCACACTGGGTCTCAGCTGTTTAACTGGAGGCTGGTGTGAACACTGGTGCTTCTCTGGAGAGAGGACACAGATTATTTAAAGACTTAATTCCTAGAGCTCTGCTTCTGTGTGGGCTTCCTTTCACCTTGCAACTGAGGACTCTTGGAATTCTTCTCCAACATAGTCTTAAAGTCACAGTCTCCATTACATTTTTTAAAAATGTGTAGTTGTTTTATTATTTCTTCTAAAGAAACACGAGTGTTTCTCATTAATGGAATAATGCATAAGCATGAAGAAAAGTTTATGAAACATAGAAAGTTATGAAAAAGAAATAAAAGCTCTCCATAATTCCTCTAGCTAGATATAACGATTCTTTATATTTTGACACATTTAAGTCTTTTTCAATGAGTACATAGAATGTATGTTATTTTTGTAAAAATCAGATAGTCTCATATAGTTTTACTAGTCAGTGAACTTCTGTAATTTTATATTTAAAGATTGCATAACATAGCACTGCATTAATGTACCATAAATTATTTAGCTAATTTTCCATCGTTGGGCATTGAGTTTTGACTACCCCAAGCCATTCTAATAGATATGTCCTTAGACTGAACCGAGCTTATTCCCTCAGCATAAATGTCAAGATCGGGTATTTTTGGGACAAATACAATGCACGTATTTTTAAAGCATTGATATTTACAGTCTAATTTTCCCATAAATTTTAAATAATCTTTTCTTCCACCCACTGTGTTAACCAGCCATGCCTCTCTGCACACCCTCTGTGAAGCTGTTCCATCCCACCCCACTACTTGATTTACAGAGGATTTACCCTGCATTGGCACCAAGAATGGTCCCTGAATGCTCTAAGCCAATTAACAAAGTGTTACCACCCTTACAACGGTGATTGGTTCAGGCATAGGCGTTTAACACAGATCTGATTCAACTGGATAGTACCATTTCCCTGGCCATGGTGATTGGTTAGGAATTGGTCGCAAGACCTAAATTCATCCAATCAGAATGAATACCAGGACTGAGCTGATGCGCTTCGCCACTGAATGCCGCGGTAAGTAGCACACTCCAGGATCTACTGTAGTCTTTTGCCTCCATGAAGACAGCCAGTTTCAGCACAAAGCTGATAAGTAAGAGAACAGAGCTGAAGAATTACAGAGGTTGGGACTTGATCACTGATTGAATCATGCCTGAAAGCGACTCTTCCTTTGAATTTGTAAAATTTTGAGAGCACACTAATTTTTTTGTGATTATTTTGAGTCAGTTTTCTGTTATTTGCAGCCAAAAATCATTTAAATTGACACATTTGGATACTCTCTTAGATAAAGTATCTTTCCGAATATACAGGCAAAAAAGGCAGCTTGTTGTGGTTTTGGTTACACTTCCTTGATCTCATGCAGGGCTGCAGAGCTTTTCATGTAGTTATTGGCCATTTGGGTTCCTCCCTTAGAGACATCTTCATATTTTATTTTTGTAATCATGTCTTCATGTATTTCTTTTTTCTTCCATGTGTTTCTTCTTGCAGAAAAAAAAGGAAGAAACTTCCAGTCATACCCATTGAAACATTCCATGCCGGTTACTTGTTTTGTTGGCTTTGAAAATTGTGAGTTTTAAGATTCAGAACTCTAAAGATTTTATGTACTGAAATTTGTAACTTTGTCTTCCTAGATTCTGCCTTTGCTCATATTCTTAAAGAATCTTATTTCACTCTACAAGTAGAGAGATATAAAACTTATATTTTCCTCTTGTTTTATATATTTGTGCTTATCTTCACATTTAAATCTTTCCTTAAAATATTTTGGTGTATGTTGTCTGATGCACAGTGTCTGAAGCATGTCGTGTGATGTGTGATTTATGTTGTATATGATGCATGCTGTGTGATGTATGTTAAGGTCAAACTTTATTTTAAATGGAGGCAGCAACTAAATATTTGAGGCAAATAATCTTGAAATATAAAAGTAAAATAAGCCATTTGTTGTTTTCTTTTTCTCCGATTCAGCCTTTGGAAGGTAGGAAAAGTTTTCTCATTGGTTTGTTATTCAAGGTGTGATTTTTAAAAACCCATTTTTTTTTTTTTTATAAGCAACTCTTATTCTGAGTTGTATTTTTGGCCCATGTGGGGGTGTTGGTGCTATGACTAAGATTAGATGTTTCTATGGCTGCAGATGACTTTTTTTTTCCTTAAGAGAAAGGAGCCTGCCTTTATCTTTGAAGCCCTATACAAAAGGCCCAGCACTGGCTGGCTGTGTCCTATAAATACGTTTCACCGACACTTTGTAGTGGATATTCAAACAGGAAGTGGAGAACCAGGAACTGGGAAAAATAGTCGTCCTAAATCTGCTGTTCAGAGATTAACACCAATGAAAAGGAGCATGGCAGGTCTTTACTTTTTCTTTGAATTGCAATCTTTTATGTTCCAACCACACAGAGAAGGAGAAAGAAGTTTCGGGCCTTATGGGGAGGTTTCAGATGAAAAGTTTTTAGAGGACTTTGGTGCAGAGCAGCTTAATGAGGTGAAAAAGATTCAGGCCATTTCTGGAGGCCTGCAGTGAAAACAAGGGCATGGCCGGCAATGATGTAGAGGTTGGATGGAGCATTTGAGCAGATCTTGATAAGGGATGCCAAGGTCAATACTGCCGCGTCACTGCTGGATGGTCTCATTCCAAGAGGACTGGAGGACATGTGGGCCCTGCTGTGGAGCGGGGGCTCCAGTGCTGAGTGGGCTCCATTGTGTGTCCTCAGAGTTCAGGGATCTTTATGGAAATTATAGTTGAATATAAATGGCACAGACTAACTGGACGTTGTCACAACGTGCCTCAAAGCACTGGAAGGCTTCTGTAGAAGCGTTACCAATGGATTTGCAGTGCTGGCTTCTCATGTTTATCTGGCATCAAGCAGCAGAACCAGGAGGCGTGAGTGGTGGCTGCTCTGACTGACTCTCCCAAGTACCATTTCCACCCACTCTACCTAGTCACTTATGTGACTGCTGCTCTGGTTTGGTCCGGGGTTGGCAAACCTTCTCTGAAAAGGGCCAGATAGTAAATATTTTAGACTTTGCAGGCCATATGGTCTCTGTTGCAACTCAAGCCTGCTGTTCCAGCATGACTACAGCCATGCACAACATGTAAACAAATTGTCCTGGCTGTGTTCCAGTAACATTTGGTTACAAAACACAGGTGGTGGGTAGGGTTCGGCTGTGGGTTACCGCTTGCTGCCTTCTGACCGAAACCCTTATCCCTCACAGACTTGTTGTAATGACTTCTCCTCCTTATGATCATTCACTTAATTTTAGTTCCAAAATCATTGATTGTTTTAGGTACTAGAAGTACCTAAAGGATCAGTAAGGCAAGGACGCTGGACTTGAAGAGCTGAAAGGAGGGAAAACACAGATGGGAAGCCCCCGACAGGGGTGCAGGGAGGGAGGCTCCTCTCAGAGAACCTGCCGGAAGGGGCTTTCTGGAGAGATGCTCACCTCCCTCTGCTGGTCGACACCTTCAGTTGTACCTATGACATGTTCACAATGCCTCAGTAAGGCCTGGAGGTCTTTCATTACTATCTGGCTATCTAGCTTATCACCATCTTTCTAGACTCATCCTTTTCACTTTCTGCTTCTACGCCTTAAGTTCTCATTACAGTAAAGCTTAGTTCTAGCTGCAGTAACAGCTCACGGCATGGCACTATTTTACATTCTGCCTTTGTCTGTGCTATCTTGGAATAAACTCCCTTCATTCTCTTGCATCCAACAAACGGAGGAATTTTCTATGCAAGCTTTCCGAGGATCGTACCGGGATGCCTTGTTCGGTGAGGCGGGTGAGATGATGAGCCTGTTCGTACCTGAAGGTGTCCGAGCAGGCATTGGTTGAACACTTGGCCGGGGTAGCAGATGCTGTTGGAGCCCCGCCCAGACCTGACATCCATTGCTAACTGCTGCAGGTGTTGACCACTAATGGTACACACCTGCATTTCCCCCTGAGGATTTCCCTAAGCTGATGAAAACCACTTTGCCCGTGGATATTGAGAAGTTTACACTCTTCCTTTCTCCCTTCACCCTTCCTTCCAAACCCAGCTTGCAGCCAACGACTACCCGATATAGGGGCATAAAAACCTGGCGCTCCTGCCTGGAAGAAAGGCCAGCTCTGTGACTTAAGAGCTCCCCAGGGATCAGGTAAAGCTGGGGATTTTCCTAAAGCCACACCTAGGCCTAGTTTCTTCCTTTGCCCTATCCCCCTTCTCTCATACCCTTACAGGTTTCTTCTGAGAGCATTTCCTTAATAAACTATTTGTAAAGGAATCCTTGAAAGAACAGTAAAATTAAATGACTCTTAAGATTTCTTATTAGTCTACATAAATCTGAGTATGAAAAAAAATCTTTGCATGGTTGAGTTAATAATATGAATTTTAAAATCAAATATACTTGGACTCCAGTCGTGCCTCTCTCACTGTGCCACAGACATCTTTTGTGGTGTCTGTAATTCTCAGTGTCCTTATCAATAAAATTGGGGTAATAATAGGTACTATTATTACCAAGAGTTATGAGAAATAATGTATATAAATTATGTAAATTTAACACATAAATCATGCTCAATAACAGATATTTTTGTTATCACTATTAATGTTGTATGCTCCCAAAGGAGAAAATAAAAAAAAGCAATTAAAAAACTTATTTTGAGGCAATAAGAATATTGTCTGAGTGACGTAATGGGAACTGTGATAAATGCAAATGCTTGCACGTGTTGTATTAGATGAACATACTTGGTTTCCCCACTGTACTTTCAGACTAGCACACAGGAGGTGTTCATTAAATATTTATTGATAAATACAAGGTGATAAATACAAAGTTGCCCCCAAAGTCGCCAAACACAGGGGAAAAAGTAAAATTATAGCCAAATGTACCTTTATTTACAAAATATTCATTAAAAAGTTTTACAAAGAGGTGGCCAGCACATAGAGAGTATTTTGTAAATATTTGTAGAATTTTCCCTGTGTGTGGAGACATTCCACGCACCTGCCATATTCATGGATGAGGAGAGAGGCACAAATTCTTGCTCTCACGGAGAAGGGATTACAGGAGTGTGGGTCTCACTGGGGTCACCTGTAAGAGTTTGCTATCGTGATGTTGACGCTCTGTTCCATCAAGAAGTGGGCACAGTTTTGTTTCTTTCCCTTGAATGAGTCCTTCTCTCTGACTTGCTTCTGTCACCTAGAATGCGGGGGCGGAGACGTGACTTCTGAAGTTAGATCAAAGAAGGTGATAAGATATTTTTCTACCTCTCTCTCAAACTCTGTCACTCCTTCTCTCTCGAGACATGTGACTGTGAAGTGATGGGCTGAGGCCATCCTGCTGGAGAGACTTCACAGAAAGGCCCCTGGGAGAGGAGAGGTCGCTGGTCAGCAGCAGGCACCACCTGCCTGACAGGAGGGCACCTTTCAGGGGTGTCCAACCAGGGGTGTCAACCGCAGGCCACACGGTAATTGTTTGAGGACTATTTTGCTTTATGTGGGGTGTTGGATATTGCAAAAAAGTCTGCATGGACCTTCTTTATCTTTTGTTCATCAGCTTTCATTAGTGTTTGTGTATTTAATGTGTGGCCCAAGACAACTCCTATTATCCTGATTTGCAGCAGAGAAGAAAAAAGGTGGGACCCCCCTGAGTGATCTTAATTCCTGTTCTCAAGTGTTCTGTCCAAGATCCCAGAAGCCGTAAAACATAGATAAACCACTGCTATTGCACTTTGTTGGAATTCTTAATGCACAAAAATCTGAAAGCAAGATAAATGGTTGCTTTAGACTACCAAGTTCTAGGACAGTTTTTATGTGGTCATAGTGACTGGCACAGTAGTGAAGAAAACTAATTTAAAACTGTACTTTCCTATACCTAGTGGTTCCCAGGGTCATAAACCAAAATCCCCCCCAGACGTCTCCCACTGGCCATCTGCCTGTTGGGTTCTAGGTTTCTATCCTGCTGTAGAAACTGCTCCACCCTTCAACTGGGGTGTATTAAAGAGGTCCCACCGCTTCCTCCTTGAAATTCAGGCTTTCAAAAGGAAACAAATTCTGGATGTTTGTAGTATCATTGACAGCAAATACACAGCCAATGGCCTTCCACTGGGGCACCGGCGCTCCCTAACATCTCACTTGTATGTACCATACGAGTCCTTTGCTTATTTTTGCCTTCATAAAGTATGTGTTTAGTTGTCTTATCCTAAGACACAATTCAGTCTTCTCTTAAAGATGAATGGCATCCTTAATATTTAGAGAGAGAAAACTTTAAAAAGGACTGTTTTGTTTCACTGTTTAAAAATATAAAAGTGAAAGCACAAACAAGACTTGGTAATTTTTATTCTATTCAAAAGTTTGGATTTGGAAGGGGTCAAGGGGCCATCTCACTTTAAGGCCGTTTGCCTTTCTTTCTTGCTGTCAATCTGAGGATCTGGTGACAGGGAAAGGGGGGATGTGTTCAAAAGAAGCACCATAGTCTTTATTAAAGGAAATAAATTTCTGATAGTTCTGAACAGAGGACTATCCCCGAATCAAGGAAAGGTGCAATTTTTGTTGTAATCGAGTAAGCATGATGACATTCGGCAAACAATCCATATCCTTCAACTAAACTATTCCTGGAGGGCATTTGCTATTTAAAGCTTTGAACATAAAATATGGGTTCCTAGGAATTTTTCTCCTTTATTAATATTCTTTTTGGCAGTGGGTTGTTGCTCTGTCTCTCAGACGGCTCTTGGTGATAGTTGGTGGAGCCACAGAAAGTATCACTTAAATTGTTTGTCTTTCTTTATCTTATTCTCAGAAACAGGACTCCAATGGGAGTTGGGAGGAAAATGGAAACCGTGTATCTTATGTTCTACTGAATCCCTGGGCCGTTCACATTTGGCATCAGGATCACCATGGGGTCAGTCAGAAATGTGCTTAATAAATATGCTATGTGACGCCAGCTTTGCAGAAGGGACTGAAGCTCAGAGCTTTGGAGTCTGTGCCACTCATTGGTGGGAGGCCCACTGCAGTCCTGGTGGCCTGGGGAATTTGCACGTGATGGAGCCGAGGGGTTGACCTCGGGGAACTGAGTCTGTGAGCTCCCTCAGCCCTTACTCGCCTCTGGGGTCACTCACTAGCCTTCTTGGCTCTAGCAGAGTGTGAGTCATTTTGATTAAACTCACAGCCCTCCCTCTGCTTGGGAGAGACCTCTGCATCCTCTGTTGGGAAAACTACAATCCCGAGGATTATTACTACTGCCATTTATTAAAAAACAAAAACAAACAAAAATGTCAAAGGCAGAGTGAGCAAGTCTGAGTGGTCCTAGCTCAGTGGTCTGGGTAATAAGGGTAAGGTGGGGACTCGCATCACCCAAATAGCATTGAATCTACTTGGGTTGAATCTACTTGCCGCAGATCATTTCTAGCAAAGAGTCGGCACTTCACACCCTTAAATTTCCATTTGATTATCAGAGGATGAGAAACCCATCTCTGAATTTTACCAACAGTGTTTGTATTCTTTCCATTTCCAAATAGTCCCGGTTTTTGGTCCTTCAGAGACAGATGCAAGATCTCTCCCAGTGCAGAGCTGTCTCAGCTTGTTAGCCAGGATCAATCGGCCCTTGATGAGAAAATTTCTCTTATTAAACAGGAAACCTCCGGTTTGGGTCACTTATCCTTGAGCCGACTTTCTTCTTTGTAGGAGAAAAGCCTGGTGTGATTCCGGGTTCACCTCCCTGCCTTCTCCCCTTCCATCTGCTCCTTTCTCCCTCGGGCCTCAGCTTGCCACCCCGACTCTTCACCTGCACCTCTGCAGTTTTTCTAATAGTTGGTTCCTTCCTCCTGTCTTCCACATGTCCCCCAGGGGGGGACCAATCTCAACTGTCACGATTCACACAGTGTGCTGTAATCATCTTCTTATGATTTGCTTTTCTTAATAAAAGTGAGCCTGAGTGTCCAGGACTGTGTCTCTTTTACTCATATTTCTGTGCACTTAGCATTATGGTCTGTGCTTATTAAATTTTCTTTTGTTTGTTGTTTGTTTTAACATGGAAAAAAATCCTCTGGTGCAAAACCCTCTGGCCGATGCCCTGCCCCCTGATGCCGACGTTTCCTCCGTAGCCTTCACACCTCTGCAGTGGATTTCCACACCCGGGAACTCCCTTTCCTTCTGACTCTGTGTGGCTTGCATTTTTTTCTGTGTACACTGTCTTCTTATCTAAATATGATTAGCTGACAGCACAATTAACACCAATAACAAAATGAATCATTAGTGTGATGCTTGTTAATGACGTCCCGTGGCTGAACTGCCACGCTGCCTTTACTGTATTTGGACATTGTGTTTTTTGTGATTCTGTACCATAAACTCTATCAGGAGTGGGATTCTGAAGAGGAGGCATGTGCATCTATATTCTCACCTAAGTGGGAAAGAACGGGCCCAGGTTGCGTGTTTCCTTTTCATGCTTTGTCCTGTGTTATATCCTCATCAGTATTCAGACACAGCGTCTGATTGGTCAAGAAATAACGCAGCACACTGTCGTCTCTAGGGGTTCAATATCATATTAAATTCTACAGACAACTTTTCAGTAATCGGGTATTTAAAAGAATTTAGGTCTATGTAAAGATGTCAGACTTTTTTTTAACCTCTTATTTTTTTTAAATCTTGCTTCAAATATTGATCTAAAGTAAAAAATACATTTAAAAAATTGAATTGATGAATTTAGGGAAAATCTATTGCTAAAAGCTGCCTTTTATGTTTTTCTATGAAAAGGATGCTACTTTCCAAAGGACGCACTTTCATTTTTGTTTAGGTTTAAGCTACAGTAGGACTTGCCTTATACAGGTTTAGATTCTGGGTCTTAGCAGGTTTCTATAGCACTAATGTTTATATATTGGATATTTATATCATATCTGAATCAATAACACACTGACTGCCTAAATTCTGTTGAAGGCCACTTCTTTCTGTATGTAGATCTATTCTCCCCAGCTAGACGGGAACAGGATTGCGGCTTCTACTCATTTGTATTTTCAGCCATGGTTCTCATGATGCCTGCTGAAAAAAAATGTTCAGTAAACATTGATTGATTGATTTATTCATCTCACCCTCTGAATGGTATTTCAATTCCTAAATGCTATTTTAAACATTACACTCTCATTTCCTTTTAAAAGAACCTTTGAGGATCGATGTTTTTCTATGGGGACACAAAATGTAATGGTCAAAAGCACCATCCCTGGAGTCTGGCTGCTTGGGTTGGAATTCCAGTCCTCCCATTTGCTAGTTCCTCAGTTTCCTCATCTATAAAGTGGGCACAGTAATACAAATGGTACCTGCCTGGAACTGTGACAATTAAATGAGTTAAGATACATGGGATGTACTTAGAGAAGGGCCTGATGTTGAATAGTGTGTGAAATGTATGTTTCTGTGTATGTACATACATAAACACATACATGTACAGATATAAATAAAAAGGGTTCTGCCATGTTATAGGATCACAGAACAATGGGTGGAAAGGACCTTTTGAATCCAGAATGAAAAGAAATGGGAACATGGTCAGAAGCTTGGTTGAGCTTAGTTGTGACACTTCTGGAAGGACTTTGTTGGTCAAACAGGCATGTTAATAACTTTATTACTGATTTCACTGGTGTTTTGAGGGTTAGGATGGAAAAATATATCCAAGCACACTGTAAACAGCAAAGCTTGTTAGCATGTTTATACCACTGAACCTACACACAGGAAAACCGGAGTCCGCCGTACGGCCTTCGGCAAGCTACTCCTTCTTTCTGGGTCTGCTTCATACTCTGAAGTGTGGATAATAATAGAACTCAGGCTGTAGACCAGGTGGAAGAATCAAAGGAGTTAATACACACAGAGATGCAGCAAGGGGCCTCCAGACACCACAGGGTAATAGGATTAGCTGCTCAGTATTGTATATTCTTCCAGTAAACACTTATGATCCAAAAAAGGTCTGTGCCTACTTATAAGAATTCCTAGGGTATTGTTAAAAATATGGACCCTTTTGCTGAAGTTTTTGATTGCTAGTTTTAGGATAGGTCTGAGGGCATGGATAAGCAAAACATCACACAGTTCCTCAGTTCGGTTTTCCTATATTGACAGACATGTGCTTTAAAATCCCTTATCGCTGCGCTGAGAGCTATCAGGGGCTGTGTAAATTTCCCTGTCTGATATGTGCTTTCCCCACAGTGCAACATAAATGCAAACACACAGCAGAGAACATTTCCCATGTAGACAAAGATGGATAAATACAGTTTAGCACACATCCTGCTCCAGGTTTATTCTGCCTTCCATTAAGGGAGGATCTTCTAGTTTCACATATTATCTTTGCTTCTGTAGGAGGAACGGTGCTGCAGAGAAGCACAGAAACCAATTGTATTTTTTCGTCTGAGGTGGTTTCCTGTTCTATGCTCAAATATATCTTCAAAGGACTAGTCTTGCTTGAACAGTCTAAACCCTAAACCAGTAATTTTCTGGGTGCTAGAAGCTACCGCTTATGAGAGATTTCCTTATGAGTGGCAGGAAAGATTGCTTTGTATTTTTAATAAGAACAATAAGACTAATTCTTCTCCTCAAAAATGTCTAATTTAAGGCTATTTGTTCACTTGCCCTCTCAACACTGAATCATCCTTATTCTCAACACTTGAGAAATTTGGCAGAATTTATGATTAGCTAACAAGTCATGGAAACTGGAATGTAGAAGTTATTTCTACTTTGAGCGTTACCTTGGTAAAATTACTGGCTGGTGATTCAGCAGCCCAGTTCTTTGATTTATCTTTGAATTCTTGGCATATAGTTTGAAGGTCTGGTACCTATGAAATCGTCAGTTAGTACGTGATAAAGGAGACTGATGCTTTGTACCGTGCATTTTGCCAGACCTTGTGCTGGGTAGTTTTCATTATCTCATTTAACCTTCACCCAAGGCGGTAGACACATCCCTACCCTTATTTTACATAGGAAGAAGCTCAGGTGCAGTGAGCTTAACTAACTTGTCAACTGCCAGGAGCTGGTGAGTGACAGAGGCCCTGGGTCCTTTTCTATTCCAGACATTAGTTCTAAAAATCTGCCTTCATTAACCTATAAAGAAGAGATGCACAAATGAATATTACCAATGTGAGCTTTGATTCCTTGGTGATGCTGTTCCAAGTTAGCCCCACCAGGCCGGGATGGGTCTCTAACTGGTGTGAGTCTGCTCCTGTGCTTTGTATATCATCTCTCCTCCACTAAATTATAAAGTACTCTAGTGCAGGAACAGTGCTCATTATTTTCTTCCCTTACCTCTTATATATGCAGTAGATTCAACATAGAATTTCTCTCTCTCTTTTTTTTAAATATTGACCTACACAGCCAACTCACTAGACCACACTAAAAATAAACTGCAGAGAAACAGCAGGTGGCTGGCCTTGGTGCTCTCTATCTGAAAGGTTACAGGGATGACTAATCATTTTTTAACTTCTTTGGTGAAGCCTGATGCAACTGAAAATTATTTTTTTCCAAAAGTTGTACTTCAGAGCACTGCCATGAGAAAAGGCATTGCTTTTTCTTTATCTTACAGGGAGAATTCCTACAGGATAGTAAATTCCCACACTTCTGATGTGAGCTGCAATTCTGTTTGCTTCTTGTTTGATCATAGACAAAGGGACAGGGATTTGGAGTCTTTGATACTCTTTTTTGGTGTGATAGAATTCATCTCTGCACCAGTCCTGAATCGATATCTGCTGATTTCACTTAATGTTAATATAATGTTTAGTGTCACTTAATACCAAGAATCAAAATGGTAGCACATGAAGACTTGAGTTTGGGTTTTCACTGAATATTTACCTGGAATAACAGTGGCCCATATGGGGTTTAAACAGAAAAGCACATTGTAAATGGTAACGGAGTGAGCTAAGCCTGACTGTCATCAGCACACGAGACAGACCAGCTACTTGCCATGGCTAATTTTCTGTGTCTAGTGGCTGGTCTAAGAGATGATGATAAATTAAGATAATAAAACATTATTTTGGGGTGTGTCTGTAAGGGTGTTTTGGGGAAAGATTTGCATTTGGGTCAGTAGACTGAGTAAAGAAGAGCCCTCTCCAGAGCAGGTAGGCACCATCGAGTTCTCTGAGGGCCTGGACAGAGCAAGGTAAGGAAAGAGTGAATTGTGCTCTCTGCTCAGCCTGGGACATCTGTCTCCTGCCCCTGGGCTTTGGAATTCCAGCAGCAACTCCCACCACTGCCCGCCCTAGTTCTTAGGCCTTCTACCCTGTGGGAGCTGCACCTGGGCCTCCAGCTTGTAGATGGCAGATGATAGGACTTCTCAGCTTCCATAAGCACGTAATCCCTTGTAATCAATGTTGTTTTTATATCTCCTGCTGGTTCTGTTCCTCTGGGGAGCCCTGACTAACATGGGGCCCTTTGTTTCCATGTACTTCACCTTGGCCCAGCGTGGCCCCAGCCTGTTTACGGGGTGGGAACACGGACATGGGGTGGGAATCATCACATCCTACAGTTAAATATTTGATAAAGAAATTAATGTATTAGGCTTAATATAGAGTTTTGTGGATAAACTTTTCTAACTTATGAAGTAAGTTTTGGGTTTGTGGAACTATGAGAAAGTAACAAGGTCTACTTATCTTTCTATCTGTCTATCTATCATTGGTCTATCTCTCGTACTAGTAGCAAAAGGGGTAGGTCTTGCCAGCCAAATACTCCTGGTGTGGAATTGTTCTGTTATCTAAGAAAGGTAAGCAGGTAGCAAGGGACTAGTGTGATACCCAAAATATGTTCCACAGAACATATAGGAAGGGTCCAGGGAATAGAATTATTTTGGAGTATAGAAATGTTATGTGCTAAATAATTTTTTTTTCCAGAATGGACCAGACAGATGGATTAAAAAAATTCAAGATTATGTTTCACAATCGATTTCACTTGTGCATCAAGATGGCTACAGAAACAGAGAAAAGCTGCTCTTTCTCAAAGAACAGGTGAAGAGAGATTAATTGAAGAGTAATCATTAGTTTGCTAATGGCCTTGAGATTAAAGTTAACAAAACTCAGCAGGATAGCAGCAAGGGCCGGCAGAGAGGGGGCTGCCCACTTAGAAGCACAAGGCTTTTGTGCAGTGGACTCTGCTGAAACAGACCTTGTAGAATCATGTTACCCTGGAGATTAGGAAACTTTACAGAAATTGTGTTAAGAAGAAAAAACTTCTGACTGAGAAGAGAGGTTTGAGGATGTTGAAACCCTGTCTCTGTGTAGCTATCTAAATACTGACGTCAGGCGTTCTCCTGATGTGCACACCAGATCCCAGACTGAAGGTTACTGTGCTCACCCGCTACCCTCCCCTGGGGCCCTGACCCTGGAGGGAACTGGCAGAGGTCATAGCCTAATCCTCTCACTAGCATCCTTAGTGCAAGATTATTGGGGGAAAGTTAAAAGATACAAAACAAAATATGATATATTTCATGTATTTATGTAATTGACTTACATAAATTGAAGGCAGAGATTGCACATAGGTAGCCATGATGTGTAATTCTAACATCCCTGTTCTCAGTAAATGTCTGTCAGATTAACCGTCGAGGGTGGGAAGGAAATCTGGAGGGGAGAATGGTGACCTCACAGCCAGAGATCCGGGTCTGTAATGTCTGGGTTATTCTGTGGGCTTGGCTCATTAACCATTCTTGATGGGTGCCTTCATTATTTTTTCTGTAACAATTGATTTTTTCCTCTGTTATAATGTATCTTCCGTTATAGCTTCTATTCTATTTCTTTCCATTTTTGAGATGCACTATCTTGGCCCCCATCCAAAGCTTTCTTAATTTTTTTCTTGATTTATAGGAGGAAATTCACTTTCAGGAGCTGAAGTCAGGATAAGTGGCAAGCGAGGAATTACAGTGTTCACCAGCATCTGTCTTCCACCCTTCTTCTGGGTCCACTGCACCCCTACCCCCTCGCACCTGGCTGAGAGGCTAGAGCACACCAGCGGTGCATTGAGGCTGGAGCGCACCAGCGGGGCATTGAGGCTGGAGCATGCACACCAGCGGGGCATTGAGGCTGGAGCACACCAGCGGGGCATTGAGGCTGGAGCATGCACACTAGCGGGGCATTGAGGCTGGAGCACACCAGCGGGGCATTGAGGCTGGAGCACACCAGAGGGGCATTGATTGCCATCTCTGGGCTGGGCTCTAAAACCTCTGCTGAAGTCACTTCACAATTATTTTTACTTTTCTGGTCTCGTGGCGAGCTCTACAACAGTGCTGTCCAACGGAAATATTAAATTGTCACATATATAATTCAGAAATTTCCAGAAGCCACATTAAAAGTAGTAAAAGAAAATAGGTAAAGTTAATTTCAATAATACATTACTTTAACACAATTTATTACCCTTTCAAAAATGTAACTGATATAAGGTGATTTAAAAGACAGGTTATATACTTTTTGTTAAATATCAAGTTTTCAAAATCCAGTTTTATTTATTTATTTATTTTTTTATTGAACGGTAACTATGTACATTAATGCACTTCTAGGGTACAGTGTGGGGTTTTCACATGCAATCTGAAATACTTCCATCAAC
>NW_003852405.1:35438657-35443611 GCF_000181295.1 Otolemur garnettii | reverse complement strand
CTCTGCTCCAAACCATCAGCTAATTTGCTAAGGTTCTGTCCTTTCAGCCTCCTTCTGGACGGGAGCTTCTGTAAAAAGCTGGCTGCTGTTCGCCATCTTGGCTCCGCCACCACCAAAATCCAGTTTTTTTTAAAGAAATACTTACAGCCCATTTTAATCCAGTCTAAACCCACCTTTGCAGCCCTCAGTGGCCACTCATGGATCACCCTGTTCTATTAGCGCAGCTCTGGCGGGTGGAGCAGAGGGAACGCACAGCTGTTACATGGAGGCCCCTGGGTCATGGGATAGACATGGAGATGCTTCCTACCCTTGACCTACACTGAGCAGTAATGTAAGAAAAACCCTTTGTCAAGCCACTGAGATCCTTGGGTCTGTTTATTACTGACATTGTAATAGCACACTGTGGAAAGTTAGCGTTGTATACAGCAAACATCTCCCTGTAACCTCCGTGACAGGGGCTCGTTTCCCAGCCTCACTGGTGTGGGGCTTGGTCAGGGGATTCTCTTTGGCCATTGGAATGTTCACAGACAAGCTAGTGTGAAGTCAAAGGCTCACTCTGTAACCCTTGGTAGAGTGCTGTGGTGTCACAGCTCACAGCAACCTCAAACTCCTGTACTTCAGTGACCTCTTGCCTCAGCCTCCCAAGTAGCTGGGAATACAGGTGCCTGCCACAATGCCCAGCTATTTTCTTGTTGCAGTTGTCATTGTTGGTTGGCAGGCCTGGGCTGGGTTTGAAGCTGCCAGCCTCAGTGCATGTGGCTGGTGCTGTAACCACTGTGCGATGGGCACCAAGCCTTACCCTCTCCTATTAAAAAATATGTACTGGATGACCCATGAGTCCTAGGAAAATGAGCAGTACACTACGCTGAAACATTCTGAACTGACCTGTGACCTTGAGTTAAGGTCAGCTGAGTCTAGTTCAGACAAGTCAATGCACAGATAGGAGAGGAAGGAATGAGGGCTGATTGTTGGTTAGGACTCCCTTGGGGTGAATTGACATGCGGTGTTACAGAGATAATAGCTGAGTGATAAGACTCTGTCTGCTACCCTCTTTCCACCTCCTTCCCTCCCACCCCTCCTTTCCCATCCGCTCTTCCTTCTCACGGTCCCCACGTCGTCCTCCAGTGTCGGCAGCCAGTGTTGGTATGCTATTTGTTTATAGTTGTTTACACGTGTAATTCAGAGGTTTGCCAGCTTCTTCCTACAACTCAGTATCTGGGTGTGTGCTCATCCAGTGAGTGATTCAACATACTCACTATTTTGGGAATTTTTAATACGTTCCCGACATTGTTATAGTCTATAGTGAATAAGAACTATTCCTGGGGTGTGGACATTTTTTGTGGGGCACAGACAATATATAAATAAAAAACACAAAGGGATATAATATTGTTGTACAAAAAATAAAGAGGAGTTGGAGATTGGAGATAGGCCTTATTGCTATAGAAATGATTTCGTAAAACCCTTGTTTCAAACCTCCCCAGGATTGTTGTCTAATGTTAGGGACTTACATTTTTATACTTCACTGTGGCTTTCAACTACTTCCAATGAATTACTTGATTTTAAGGCTCATTTTTGTCATTGTATTTGTCCTGTCTTTGTTGCATTAACTGGGTTAATTAAACTAGTATCACACAAATCATTCACACAAAGGCTTTTGTGTATATATAGACCAGTGAAAGTGTTGGGGATATGGGAGTATTTTAGTCACGTGAGCACAATTTAAAATCCAGCATTAGCTATTCCTGATCCCAGACATCTCAAAGTGATGTCCTAGCCTCCTGCCATGATGTTTCTTTGTTTGAATTTTTCTGTCTTTATTTTTTTCTCGAATCTCTGAATTCTCTCCTTGTTCCTTCAGCAGATCAATTGAGCCAGCTCTGTCCTTTCCCTGGCTCCCCCAGTCTAGGGCCCCAGAGTCACTTTTCTACTCAACTGCTTATAGATTATTCTTCTACACATGGAAACACTCACGTTCAGAGTTATTTTTCTTTCGGAGGCAGAGTGTCAGCCTGTCACCCAGGCTGGAATGCAGTGGTATGTCATAGCTAACTGTAACCTCAAACTCCTGGATTTGAGCCATCCTCTTGTCTTAGCCTCCCAAGCAGATGGACCTATAGGTACATACCATCATGCCCCACTAATTTTTGTATTTTTTTCTAGAGATGAGGTCTGTCTATGTTGCTAAGGCTGGTCTCAGACTCCTGGGCTCAAGGAACCTTCCTTGCTCTGCCTTCCAAAGTGCTGGGATTATAGGTATGAGCCACCTTGCCCAGATGGGGGCATGACCTTAGATGCCCAAGGTCACATAGCTACAACGTGATGGAGCTCAGATTCCAATCTAGTCTATCTGACTTTGAAACTAACATCTGTGAAATGAAAACAAATTCCATAATCACCTCACTTAGGTTAGCAAACATGTACTAATTTTTTTTAATAAATAAACTCATTTGCTGCCTAGAATCTGCCTAATGGAAAGTAACTTAAGCTAATCATTTCCATAGAGGCTCAGCAATTCCATGAAATAAGAATTTACACACACAATCCCAGCGAGGTCTTAATGCCAGGGGTGGTCTTGTCTGTGGGTACCCTCTGCCCATGGATGGCATCCACTGGGTTATGAATCACTCAGCCTGGTCATTAGGTGATGGTCTCTTTCTTTGACATAAGCATTGCTCGTGTCCCACTGTCTTTCCACACTGACCGGCTCCTCATCATGTCAGCGTGCTCTCTCTGTCACCTTCATGTCCCTCCAGGAAGCATGAGTAAATCTCAAATGCTTTGGCCCAAACCAGACAACATGTGGGGCAACTGGAGACCCCATTTAGTGCCATGTGCTCACCACCTCTGGGCACGGCCTCTCCAGGGACCTGGGATGGCATGAGAGATTCTGGGCCCCCAAAGAGGTCCACACTCTGATCCCCAGAACATGTGAGCCATGTTACTCAGCACTAAGAGCTTTGCAGATAGGATATGTCAAGGATCTTGAGATGGGAAGATTATACTGGTTTACTCAGGTGGGCCCAGTGTGCCACACAGGCCATTGAAATCTCTGTGTGTCCCAGCTGAAACGGGGAGTCTCCCACAGCTTTTAAACTCCTTCTCCCTTACTTTCATCTTTATTTGGGTGTCCCCTCACGGGAATAACTCCTGAATTTTTCATCAGTTATAATTTCCCCTGCTTGGCAATGTAGACGCCAGTAGCAGTTTTGTTCTCTGCCCACAGCCTCTGATCTGGGTTCCCAGTTGACTCTTTCTGTGTCTCCTCCTCTAACTATGAAGCTGCTTCTCCTAAACCGCCTCCACCTTCTCCAGTCTGAGAGCCTCCTCTGGACCTCCATCTCACTTCTCAAGTCTTCTGCTTGATTTCCGCGTGCCTGTCACACTGTTTCTCTCTACTGGTGGAGAGAAACCAGACCGTGGTTCTGCATTTTTCTCCCCCCCCTGCACTTCCCAGGCTGATGCCCCGTGATGCACATATGTGCTCTCTGACCCAAGCAGAGCGGCCTCCAGCTCCACTTTTTACTCTCTCGAGTCTCCGGCTGCCTCCCTCTGCACTATCTCACTGAGCTTCCCAAGTCCCCATCTCTCTCCTGAACCCCTCATGTTCTCAATAGGTAACATATCATTCCTTCAAATAAGAATTGAGGCTATTAATCAGAAGCTTCCTCCACTTCTCTTTTTCTCTATTATTGGCTCAGAAATGTCCTAGAAGCTACACACAAAGAGAAGGAAGAATAAGATTAGGTTCCTGCAATTAAGGAGTTAAAGCAACTTACAAGCTTAAGTAAAGAATGAATGCTCTATGTAGCAATGCAAGCGTTTGTAATGACGGCAAACATTTGTATGGATCTACACCCTCTTGCACGGGTTGTTTCTATTTATGCATGCAGCCATGTAGAAGATGGGTGTCATTACGACCTTTGTTGCATAGATGAGGGAACTGGGCTCAGTGATGTTACATAATTTGACAAAGAAGCCTGAGTGAATAAAAGGCAGAATCAGGGCTTGCAGTCATTTCTGACTTATAAGGAGGAACAGGCTCTTCCTGCACACCTACGTGTAATGTTTCGTTGGCTCTGTTCTGTGCCTCCTGTCTGAGTTGGTACGAGTCTGGATGAAGGTTAAGTCCAGGCAGGCACTCCCAGCCCTGGGCCAAGGATAGTGTCTTGAACCTTATTCAACACCTCAGGAACATTTATGTCTGTTATTTTCCCAGCCCTGGATTCCTGATTTCTAGGGCATCTTTCTAAACAATAAAGGGAAGAATAGTAGGTAAGACAACACAGATGTGTTAGATTTGTACCACCCTGCCTTTGACTAGTAGTCACAGAAACAAAATGTCACCAGCAGAGGAAGTTGCACTGAGCAATAGGCTAAAATCAATCTTTTTTCTTACATGAATCTTACTTTTTGATAATAGCTTTTTTATTTGTCAGGAATACAGACTCATTCCTGAACTTTCCATGGCTGGAAGCTACCTGTCTACATGAAGCCTTCCCAGTTTCTGATTCTTATGATAAAAATGTTATTCACCTTGTCATTAAGTGAGGTTCCTTTTAATAGATATCTGGAAAAGGAACATGCCCAGTGCAGCTTTGATCAATATGTCCCTGTTCATCTAATCAGAAGCACACCATGTTCATGGACACCCTCACTCCTGTGGCTTAAAAAGACACAAACTCCCAAACCAGGCAATGTTTCTCTATTTTAACTCCATCTTCCCTAAAGTTTGTCTGAACTGTTTCCTCCTAACGTTTCCTATCTACCAGTTCTGACGATTAAGTTTACAAACCCTCCACCCTGTGCTTACATTGACAGCACTGCACACACAGCTCAGTGAGGCTTCACAACCTTGGTCCACCAGTGTCTCACAGCCCTGTTCGTGTGCACATGTGGCTGCGTCTTGCTGAGCGGCAATGATTATTGTTGTTGTTGTGTGTTTCTGTGTGCACAG
>NW_003852405.1:35434984-35438149 GCF_000181295.1 Otolemur garnettii | reverse complement strand
TTGTTGTTGTTGTGTGGCCCTGTTCGTGTGCACAGGTGGCTGCGTCTTGCTGAGCGGCAATGATTATTGTTGTTGTTGTGTGTTTCTGTGTGCTGTGAAAAGGGTGTTGGAGCTTGAAGGAGAGCAATGGAAAAACATTGATACATTTCTTGTTACACTTGGCAACAGTGGAAGTGAAGCTGGGGATGTGTTAGTCCAAGTTTATGGGGACAATGCCCTGAAGAAAACAGCAGTGTGCAAATGGATTAAGCGTTTTTCTGGGGGAGAGAAAGCGTCACTGATGAGGAGAGGTCAGGGCAGCTAGTCACAAGCAGAACTGATGCAAACGTTGCCAAAAATCATCAAACTTTGCATCAAAATACTTGGCTGACTATGAGAAGCACAGTAGGCCAAGTAAACATCAATATATAAATAGTTACAAAAATTTTAACTGAAAATCTTGGCCAAATACTCATGGTTCTTGTATCATGTCACAGGATGCTGTCTGTGAGGGAGATTTTAGCCAGTAAACAACTGTATCAGAAGACCTACTTTCCCTACTCACTTGGTTTGGTCTCTAACAACTTACTCTTTACCCAAAGATAAAGAAAATACTGCAAGGAAGACGTTTTGATAATATTCAGGATATCAAGGGTGATACAGTCACAGTTTTGACGGTCATTCTAGGAGTTCCAGAATTTCTTTGGAGGGTGGACTAGGTATTGGCATCAGTGCTTACTTTGCTCTGATGTATCTAATATTGTCTCTGTGTGTACCATTTTCACTCATTGATTTGTGAGGCTTGCAGATATGTGACACGGAAAGACTTCATGTATATAATCGTCCTGGCTTTTGAGGTCCAGCAGAAACTGAATTTGATAGTTCTCTGCTGAGAATGATGGTTGGTCACCAAGGCTTGATTTTCCTGATGTGGTTGATGATGCATCAGGAACAGACAGGCTGTGGTATCCCTTCTTTTATGAAAATAAGGCACAGGAATAAAGAAAGGCATTGGATGCATATAGTGTGGAATTAAACAGTTCACATAACCAGGAACAAGAGCAAGTTCAAACAGAAGGAAAAAGTGTAGTATTCTTAAAGCATCATTGAGACTTCCCTGAACTAGCTCTTTAATCTGCCTAATTCACATTCACGGATTTGAGAGGAGAGCTGGTAGATGACAGAGGTTGAAGTCAGAGAGGCCAGAACTGGAATATCAATTCTTCTAGTTATCAGTAAAAAGATACTAAATAAAGGATGCAAACTTTCTGAGCATCAGCATCCTAATGTGTAAACAGAAAGAAATAACAAATATTTTCTTGAGTTTTGTTTGGAACATTACGATACATGCAAAATTCCAAGTGCCTGTCTCAGAGTAGCCACTTAGAAATGGTACTTATTTCTTAGACTGCCAAAAAAATATGGCTATATGTTGTATCTTTTCATGTTAGCATCTGTTTATAAGACTCTTAAGGCCTTACATTGTTGTAACTATCTTGACCTGAGAAGATAGTCTTGGACCCCACTTAGATGCAATTAATTGATGATTTATTATATTTGTGCAGGGGACCACTGCTCTGAGAGACAGGTGGCCTCTAAGTGGAGGGCAGGTTGTCTTTTATATATATTTTTTTGTGTGTATCCAAGCAAGCAAGCCAGTACAGAAGCAGAACATTGCAGTTAGCTCGGGGCGGGGTTATAGCTTGGGTGACAATGGATACAACTTAGGTAACAATGGTTACCACTTGGATAACACGGTTTAGGTAGGTTTCCACCATTGTTTGTCCACTGGGACTTTGGAGTTTTTTTGGTGAAACTTGGGACTTCCCATGCTTCTTTGTTCTGAAGCCTTTTCTCAGAATCGACCCTGGGTGGGGGGCAGGGGAATGGGCTGGGAGCTTGCCTGTGACAACGTCTTAAGAAAATGAAAATCTTAAAATGTAGTAGTCTAAGAGGAACTCTGAATAGTCAAGTTAATGGCATGCACTTTGAATCTTCTAACAGACCTTCTGAAAACTAGAAATGTCAGGTAGACCAGAGGCCCGTACCTACCCCCCAAATAAGGAGAATCACAAATATGCAAAAATAAGAAATAAGAGGGGGAAATAGCCAAAGAAACAGAATAAATTTTAAAATAATTAAGAGACTATATTGCTGAGATCTATGCAAATATAATGTCTTTGAAGACTTAAATGAAACATGATTTATTAGAGAAATAAATTTACTTGTTTAACTGAACCCATTAGAAGTAGAAAGTTTAAACAAATCCATTTCCATATAAGACATGCCAGGAAACAACTTTGCTATCAAGAAACAACCTCTCAAGGGAGGTCTATTAAATATTTAAAGTCCAGACAGTTGCTTACACTGTTCCAGAGCATAGGAAATCCACAGAAAAGGCCAAACTCTTTTTACCAAGTACATATAACATTAATACCTACATCTGGTAAAGGCAGTACAAAAAGTAAAATTATTGATCAATGTGATGTATAAATACCAATGCAAAAATGCTAACTAAAATGTTAGCAATCAGATTCCCACACTACAATAAGAAATTAAAACACTTCATGTCCCATTTCTGGTTAATTCCAGAAATGCACGTTTGGTTTAATCTTTGCAAATCTATCAATGCAGTGTATCGTATTACTAGAAAGAGAAAAATAGAATTAATGAACACTTTTGTAACACAAATATGTTAACTATATATATCATATACATTAACATATCCTAGCGCTAAACCAGCATCTTGTTAAATAGAGAAACACTGGGTATATTCACCTAATGTCATCAAGGGAAGGACGCTGATTACATTCACTAATATTTAACATTCTACTGGAGGTGTTAGAGAATGATGTTTAGACAGAGAGTGCTATTAGAGCTGTGAGAATTGGATAAGAATTCAAACTATCTCTATGTGCAGTAAAACTGGGAAATTCTACAGAGCCACTGATAAAACGTAAACAATAAAATAATTTATATGATAGCGGGCATCAGATCAACATACAGAAATCAATACCAATACATTACATGATAACCAGGCAGGGGACGTAACAGCAGAGATGCTCTGTTTACAAGAGTAATAGAGACAGAGTTGTAAGAGTGAACTTCACAAGGCGTGTGCCAAACCTCCATAAGGAAAACGTCATAACATCCCCAAAGTTACAGCAGGACAGGTAAACAAGTGAA
>NW_003852405.1:35427412-35434535 GCF_000181295.1 Otolemur garnettii | reverse complement strand
TTTTTTAAACAAGCTTGGTCACTATATGGCAGAGTCTTATTTTTTAAACAAGCTTGGTCACTATATGGCAGATGTCAGTTCTTCGGGCACCTTTTTGCTGGAAGTGAGGCAAGTTGACAATAAAGCTAATACTGAAAGAAAAACGTGTCAGAATAGCCTGGAAGAAAAACAGAGAAGAAAAGCTCCAGGAGTCCTGCCCACCAGTCAAATCTGCTGTGCGGATCGTGTTGAGACAGTGTCAGCTGGTACCCTGATGGACGGACTGGACAGTGGAACAGAAGAGGAGGTCTGGGAAGAAATGAGGCATGTGGAAATTTCGTTCACCATGAAGGTGAGAGGTCGCGTTGCTGGTCATAGATAGACTCTTTAACAAACGCTTCTGGGATGATTGGTTAGACGGTTGGGGAAAAAGTGAAATAAAATTCCCATTCTAATATAAGAATGAACTCCAAATGGATAGGACACGTAATGCAAATAAATAAATAAAACCATGGAAGTACTTTAAGAAAGCAGGAATAAGTATCTGTGGGACCTTTGTGTAGGCAAAGACTTTCTAACTGTGCCACAAAATTCAAATTCAGATTCAGGAAGACCAACTAATACATTTGGCTATGCAAACGTAGGAGGTTTCTATGATTAAAGTCAAATTACAGAATGAAATGATGTGGTTACTCAGGTAAAAGGGAGTGCTTCCTAATTTATGTAGAACTTTTAATAATTGAGCAGAAAAACGCCTTAAAGAAAGTTGCCCAGAGGTGTGTACAGTTAACAAAGAAGGTACCAAAATGGTTCCAAGAAAAGATATTTAATTGCATTCATAACAAAAGAAATTAAAATTAAAAAAATGTTTTTTAGCTATCAAATGGGTAACAGTTGGTAAGCTCTGCTGAGGTCACTGCGGCCTGGAAATGGCAGCAGTGTGTAGCTGGGGTAACTAAACACGGCCTCATTTGCGTCACACCCCTCGGGGGTTATTTTTCTTTGCTGCGTAATGTCCGGTGTCTTGAAAGCCATTTTTTCTTGTATTTTTGTCTGTTAATTTCGGAAGAAGGGCACATCTAGTCCCTCCTATTTCATCTTCCCAAAGTAGAAATCTCTTTGATTTGAGCCAAAGCTTACGGCTTGACCTGTAGATATTTATAAATCAGCAAATGTCTTGAGAGAAAAATTCAGCTGAAGAATGTCATGCTCACTTTTCAAAGAGAATTTTCATTCTCCCAGACCTTGGCGCTCAGTGTCCTCCCTGCCTCCGCAGCTTGCTGGCGGGCTGAACAGCTGTTTGTTTTATTCATTCAGCCCTATCAGGCTCTTCTTAGCACAGGCTGGGTCTGATAAACGCTTTCAATTACGGCAGGGGCTAAAGACTCCACCGGTGTCTCTCTCCCGGATGGCCCCTCCTCATCCTCCTCGTCCTCTCTTTCTAGAACTCTAATGAAACAGAACTGACATTCTCAAGTCCTCCCTCCCCCCACATCTTAACATCTCTTTTGTATATATCTTCTTGCTCACTCTGTTTTGAATTCTTTATTTTTAATGATCCGTCATTTATTTTATGATTTCTCTTATAGTGGGTTAACCTTCTTTTGAGTTATAGGTTTCACTTAATTTGCTCTTTCCAGGGTTTCCATTTAGGCCTTTTTCAAATCTGCCTGAGTCACATTTCATAGTCTGTTATTTCTTTCTCATACTTTAGTCTATTTTATGTCTTAAAATATATTTTATGACTGTAGAGTTCTTTTCTCAATGATTTATTTCTTTGCTGTTTTTTGAGTTTCACTTACTGTTAGATAATTTCCTTGGAACTCTGTTGGGGGAATCTCTTGAGCCCAGTCTAGAAGTGCATTATGTCACAGGTGTCTGCATCCCCCCGCCTGATAATGTTTTACAGCCTGTGAGGGCCACTGTAAAACTATACTTTGCACCTTTAGGGTTAGGTGGTGGCTCATGGGTAGTGTATGTTCAAGCTAAAACCTTCTCGAGCCCTGGCTAGGATAATTTTAGGGGAAGTTTTTTCTTCCCTCTACCCCAGCAGTTCTCAACCTGTGGGTCGCGACTCCTCTGTAACAATGAAAATACATGGCGGCATTGGGAAGGTTGAGAACCACTGCTCTACCCTAAAGCTAAACTGAACAGAACTTTCCTCTCTTTTTTTAAGTTCACTATTATCTAGCAATGTCTCTCTTCTGGGGGGTTTTGCTTCATTAATGGAGACTGGTCTGACCCCTGCCCTAATGGGCACCAAGCCTGTTCTCTTGTTCCTGGTGGCTACATGTGGCTGCCTGTTGATACCCGGGTCCCCAAGTACTCAGGATGGGAAGATGAGAGAGGATAAAGGCCTCCCAGTTCGCCCCTCATTAGGCTTGCATGACATTTGGGGTCTCATTTACCTTTTTATTGGCATCTCACTCATTATTAAAAATGTAATTTAAATTTCAAAAATCAGTGTTGAAAATGTAACTTCATTTTCTTTTTTTTGGACGGAAAGTTTTCTGCTGTATGCCTGCACTACCATCGAGTCTCCAACATTGCTAGAAACAGAAGTCTTTCCAACCTGGCCCATGTTATATACTCGACACAAATATCACCACGTCTCTCACATCTTAAAACACCCGAGTCTTCATAAATAGCTTCAAGACGGAGGGCACAGTCCTTGTCAAGGCCTCTGACCTTTGTGATTTGATCCTTGTATAGCATTTTGGCTTGAACCTGTAATATTCTTCCTTTCTGTTCTGTATTCTATTAAAATACTTGAATTTCTTTCCCTGTAATAGGATGTGTCTTGGCTTTGTGCCTTTGTTTGATTTACTCTTAGCCAGGGGCTTAGTTTACTTTTTGTTGATTTTCCTAATCGATGCTCATCCTTAGGACCGAGGTGACATTTTGAATGATGTTTTGCAGGAGCCGTCCTTTGACTTGCCGGTCCCCTTCCTCTATTCATCCTCCTGCACCAGGGCTCTGGCAGCCTCTCATTTTTATTAGGCTGCAGCATGTACCGTGAGGATGTCTGGGGTCAGAGACGTCCTCATTCATCTCCTCTCCTCCGGTCCCTACTACAGCACCTTCCTCCTAACAAGTCCAGTAAATGTTGAATGGATGGATCGTATTACATGACTCCGAAGCTTTAATTATTTATTTCTTCACCATCAGTGTTTAGAAGGAGCATTTAAGTCGTATTTTATATATAGTACTTTACCTGTTTCCTGGGGGGTGAAGTGGTCTGCCCTTACTGGCTAGGGATACTGTTCCAAGACCCCAGTGGGCACCGGAACCTGTAGATAGTAACCAACCCTATAGGCCTATGTTTTCCCCACACATACCTATGTAGAAGTTTAATTTATAAATAAGGCACAGGTAAAGGTTAACAACAATAACTAGTAATAAAATAGAACAATTATAATAATACACTGTAATAAAAGTTACATAAATGTCATCTCCCTCTCTTTCTCTAATAATACACATATGTTAATATTTTTGGACCATGGTGGATCAATGAAAGCAAAACTGGATAAGGGGGGATTATTGTACCTTCAGAAAAGAAATGTAGCCTGAATTTTAAGAGGATTCATCAAAATTCCAAGGTCAGGTTCAGCTTTTCCTCACGCCTGTAAGCCCAGGCTACTCATGTCACCCTGGGCCGCCTTTGCTGAGGGGGTAACAGTGGTGCAAAGCTGTGGGCTAACATGATAACTGTTTCTACATTCTTTTCAATCTTTCTCATTGCAACTTCTGTCTTACTTAATAATTGAAAAAAGTTTTAGTTTAACAAAAGTTTTCTTAGTTCTTCTGTGGCACAGTTTGAATGCTAACAAAATCATTTTGATATTGATTTTTTTTGTTCAAGGATGGTCATTTTCTCGGGGTTCTGTTGAAATCACAAATGATATTTGATTATCAAAGCTTTTCTCATAAAACTTATGAAAAAAGCTCAAAATGGAGAAAAATGTCTGATTAAAAGACTGAGGTTACCAGGGCATTCTATGAAATAAACCATGCATTTGGACATCACGTAAACATATAGGCGCTCACTGGAGTGCGAGTTTCTGTCCTGAGACTCAGTGGTCATCATGACAGTGGAGACAGGAAAGAAAGCAATTCACATACAAAAATGCAACAAACAGAAATCATGGTCTCCCCCAGTTTATTTAGGAAATAAAGTACCAGAGGTGTTTGAGGTCATTACTATGGTCATAGCTGCTCACTTAACAAGCTTGAGCTGACATCCAGGTGACGTGTGGTTTCACAGGCAGTTAGTGCGTCATCATCGTGTCGTGAAGCCATCACCTCTCTCTGGTTTGGGGACAGCACTTCTGCTCTCTACTCAGTGGGTGCTCACTCCTGATTTCCTCCTCTTTCCAGCCTCCAGGTAACCACCAACTTTGTTCTGTCTGTATGATTTGGCTGTTCCCTATAGTTCCAATAAAAGGAATCACAAAACACGTGGCCTGCGTATCCGGCTCCCTCCACTCAGCAGGATGCTCCAGGTTCCTGCAGGCTGTGCCATGGACCAGCTCTCTGTTCCTTCTCACAAGCAGCTACAACATTGTGCTGGGTCATACCCTCGGTTCACTCACCCACTGCCCTTTGGTGGACATTTATTTGGGTTGTTGCTGCCCATTCATTGATGCAAACAGTGCTGTTCCGAAGACTCAGGGACAAGTATTTATTTGAGTAGCCATTCTCAGTTATGTGGGGCACATAGCTGGGGGTGGAACTGCTGGGTCCTAATGCAATGCCCTGTTGAGCCTTCCGAGCCTTCTGAGGAACGAGCAGGCTTTCTGTAGTGGCTGTCCTGCTTGCTCTCCTCCTGAGGGCTCCTGTTCCTACACATTCTCCCTGACACTTGTTATTTTCTGATTCCTTTTTTAAAAATTATAGTGATTTTTGTGGGCGTGAAATGATGTAACATTGCGGAGGGTTTTTTTGGTTGTTTTATTTAGTTTTTAGGTGGGGTCTCACTCTCACTCAGGCTGGAGTGGAGGGACACAGTCACGCCTCACTGAAGCCTGGAACTTTTGGGCTCAAGCAATCATTCTGTCTCAGCCTCCCAAGTGGCTGGGAGTAAAGGCATGCACCACCACACCTAGTTAATTTACTTTTTAGTTTATGTTTTTAGAAACCAGCTCTTGCTGTGTTACCCGGAATGGTCTCCAACTCTTGAGCGCAAGTGATCCTCTAGCCTCAGCCTCCCAAGCAGCTGGGACTACTGTGGGTGGTTTTGATTTGTAGTTTCTTAAGGGCTAATGATACTGATTTTTTTATGTTTGTTAGCTATTTGTACATTATCTTTCTTAGGGAAATATCTGCTGAAGTGATATACCCATTATTTAGTTGGGTTTTCTGCTTTTTTTGTTGAGTTTAAGCATTCTTTATATTTTCTGGATATTAAACTGTATCCGCTATATATATATAATTTGTGAATATTTTTTCCTAAGTAGTGTTTCCTAAGTAAGTAGTGTTTTCACTTTCTTAATAATGTCCTTTGATAGGTGTTTGTATTTTTAAGAAAACCATTTATCTGTTTTTCTTTTGTTGCTAATTCTTTTTTGTGTCAATTCTTAGAATCTATTACCAAACCCAGAGTCCCCAAAGT
Organism: Otolemur garnettii; assembly: GCF_000181295.1. NCBI lineage: Eukaryota > Metazoa > Chordata > Mammalia > Primates > Galagidae > Otolemur > Otolemur garnettii. Next base: position 35,428,945 of record NW_003852405.1, on the reverse strand, counting down.
CATGAAGATTTACTGCTACAGTTTCCTATAATTTCATAGTTTATAGTTTCAACTCTTAATTGAGGTCTTTGATTCATCTTGAGTTAATTTTTTTATATGGTGTCACATAAGGTCTAGATTCATAATTTTGCATATTGTAATCCAGTTGTACCAGCATAATTTATTGAAGAATATTCTTTTCCTATTGAATGGTCTCAGTACCCTTGTCAAAAATCAATTGGTCATCAATGTATGCATTATTATTTTTTTAGACTCTCAATTCTATTCCATCATTCTCTGAGTTTATCCCATTCCATCCTACATAGTACAGATGATGGTTGGTTTTCATTTGAGGTATTTGCATTGTCTAAAGGAATAGCCTTTCTTTCCTCCGTCCATCTAATGACAGAAAAGGGCAGTATTTCCCTGCCTCTCCTGGCTCTAATGTCTGCCAATTGCTTAGGACAAGAGATGGAGAAAGATGGGTGATCTCGTTCACAAAATAAAACTGGGGCATGATTGTACAGTAGAAAGAAAGTGGGCTTTATAGTTCCACGTACTCAGACTGGAGCTCCTGTGACAGCTACACCATCTTAGGCACGTGATTTTAACCTCTTTGAATCTTATTCTGTATTTCTGTACAATGTGAATAAAATACATATCCTGTAGTATTTTTGTAAAAAGTAGACGTTAGATATAGATTCTCCTAGTTCAGTGCCAAGCACAATATGATAATAAGTTTTTTTCTTTGAAAGAGAGCCTTATGTGGAGAATGACCTGCCGTAAATGGCAGGCATTAGAAAAGCAGCCTATGGTAACTGATTTCAAAGACACTTCCCAGGGAAATGGCATCTTACCTGATATTCATTTTGGTTTTGAGTGTCAGCTTGCTTTCATTTAGATGCCAGAAGGGGTGTGTGTTTGTGCATGTGTTGGCCCCTATGAAGATAGGTGTGTGTGTGCATGTGTAGACCTCTATGAGGACAGGTGTGTGTGTGCAGGTGTAGACCTCTATGAGGACAGGTGTGTGCATGCACATGTGTAGGCCCCTATGAGTACAGGTGTGTGTGTGTGCACGTGTAGACCTCTATGAGTACAGGTGTGTGTGTGCACGTGTAGACCTCTATGAGGACAGGTGTGTGTGTGCACGTGTAGACCCCTATGAGGACAGGTGTGTGTGTGTGTGCACGTGTAGACCCCTATGAGGACAGGTGTGTGTGTGCACGTGTAGACCCCTATGAGGACAGGTGTGTGCACGCGTAGACCTCTATGAGGACAGGTGTGTGTGTGCACATGTGTAGACCCCTATGAGGACAGGTGTGTGCACATGTAGACCCCTATGAGGACAGGTGTGTGTGTGTGCATGTGTAGACCCCTATGAGGACAGGTGTGTGCATTTGCACATGTAGACCCCTATGAGGATAAGTGTCTACACGTGTAGATCCCTATGAGGACAGGTGTGTGTGTGCACGTGTAGACCTCTATGAGGACAGGTGTGTGCATGCACATGTGTAGACCCCTATGAGGACAGGTGTGTGCACGTGTAGACCCCTA
>NW_003852405.1:35402419-35426666 GCF_000181295.1 Otolemur garnettii | reverse complement strand
GGTGTGTGCACGTGTAGACCCCTATGAGTACAGGTGTGTGTGTGTGCACGTGTAGACCCCTATGAGGACAGGTGTGTGCGTTTGCACATGTAGACTCCTATGAGGACAGGTGTGTGTGCACACGTGTAGACCCCTATGAGAACAGGTGTGTGTGCACACGTGTAGACCCCTATGAGAACAGGTTTGTGCATGTGTAGATCCCTATGAGAACAGGTGTGCACACATGTAGATCCCTATGAGGACAGGTGTGTGCATTTGCACGTGTAGACCCCTATGAGGACGGGTGTGCACACGTGTAGACCCCTATGAGGACACATCCTCTCTGTTTGCTTTTGCTTTACATGCTAAATCTGTGATCCTTCTTGTCAGGCACAGTCTTCATTTCCATACTGTGTAAATGTCCCTGGGATCTGGGAGAGGGTGTGCTGTAGCTCTGTAACAATGCAGGAAGCAATGTTTTTGCTGGGAGCCAAATGAATGAGGGGCTTCTGATTAGACATTCCAAGACTATCCAGTTCTCAGTTCTATAACCAAGCCAATTGTTAATGTGATTAGATTGTACATAAGCAAAGTAGGACAAATTTTATTTCTTTGAAAGAAATAATTTGCTTTTCATTGCCTCTCTGCACCTGGGACATTACTCCTGGGAAAAGGCATCTGCAGAGAGCAGGGAATTTGTATGTGTTTAATTTGTAGCTGTACCAAACTCCACGTCCCAACGCTCACTGTCTGTATAATCTTGAGTCACTTTTCCTGCTGAAATCCTGGGTCATGTCTAAAAAAGAGAAAGAATAATTAGCAATCACCTCACAGGGCTGATGGTAAGAACAAAACCCAGTCAGTGAAGTGAAGGCAACTTTGAACCATAATGCACTGTGTGCGTGGGCGCTCATCACCATCACACGGAGTGCCGTTTACGAAACTGAAACTTTACATTGGGAAGGTGCCTGACAGGCCAGTTGCCCTTCACCCACCCTGGGGTTTGCCTCACTAGAAAAGCTGTGCTCTGCTTTGTTGAGTTGTCATGGTTGTTCCTTGCAATGGATCCTTGGCTGTGGTACCTTGTAGCATGAAGTGACGTATCCAGTTAAAAACACGCACTAAAATGGGGCCCACTCTCCTCGCTGGTTGGGCACAGTGACTTGCCATATTCAGAGGCAGGTAGAAGGTCCCTGGTGGATGTGGGAGGACCTTCTGCTGTCCACCTCCTCCTTGACCATCCCCGCCCTTGGGAGTGTGCAGAGATGCTGGTTGACACTAACGGTGGCTTGGTAGCGTCTAGTCCTTGTGTTCAGCTGGGACAGATTTGCACAAATTGAACACAGGGAATGTAGAAGGCGGGCATCTTCCAAACGTAACCTTAAATATTGTTGCCAATAACTGCTGAGAACTCGTTAGGCTAGTTGCTTTGTCACAGTGGGTTGGCTTTAGACATTTTGTGCAGCTCTTTAAATTATAAAAATATCTGAGGCCAACGGGAAGATGCTATTTGTAAATCTATTTATATTATTCCTCAATTTCCAGGAAAAAAGAAAAAAAGAAAAAAACCAAACAAACAAGTCTCATCTTCACTGAAGTAGCAGTGCAATTAAGGAGAACAGCAGAAAGGACCCTCAGATCCAGGACGGCTGGCAGGGGGACAAATGACATTCGTTTTTCCAAATCCTTGATCGTAAATAATAAAATACGGAACAATGACACATCATGACTGAAGTGTGTAAGGTCCAGTGATGCTTTTCTGTGTCGGGCAGCTGTGTGTTTCTACACTGACGTTCATTCTCTGAAATAAAAATGAATTTTTATTTCATTTTATTAAATCATAGCTGTGCACATTAATGCAGCCATGGGGAACAATGTGCTGGTTTTAGATACAATTTGAAATATCTTCATCAAACTAGTTCCTTTCTTAATACTGTCATGTATTTTCTGGAGAATCTCTTGCCTTTACTCTCAATCCATGTAATTTGCAGTCTTTGCCCACTCCGTTTATTACTTCACCAATAATTTATTTACTTACATATTTAGAGAGAGATTTTGTCACCCTTGGTAGAGTGCTGTGGTGTCACAGCTCGCAGCAACCTCACGCTCTTGGGCTTAAGCGATCCTCCTGTGTGAGCCCCCCAAGTAGCTGGGATGACAGGCCTATGTCATATGCTTTGCTAATTTTTCTATTTTTAGTAGAGGTAGGGTCTCGCTTCTGCTCAGGCTGGTCTTAAACTCCTGAGCTCAAGCAATCCACCCTCCTTGGCTTCCTAGAGTGCTAGGATTACAGTAATTTATTTTTAATTAAACTTTTCATTTTGAAAGAACTATAGGTTTAAATTCAATTATAGGAAATAATACTGAGCTGTCCCACAAATCCTTTATCCAGTTTCCTCAGTGGTAACATTTTACACAACCATAGTATAAAAAAACAACCAAGATATTACCATTGATACTGTCAAGAGGCAGAGCATTGCCAGTACCACGAGGGTCCCTTGTGTCACCCTTTCACAGGACACCCCCTTCCTTCCCGCCCTCACTGCCTCCTTAATTCTTGGCGACCCCCACTGTGCTCTCCCTTTCTATTGACATAATTTTGTCATTTTAGGAAGCTGTGTAAATGGGATCGTGCAGTATGTAAACTTCTGAGATTGGCCTTTTCAGTCAGCATAATATTCTGGAGATTCATTCAGACTGCTGTCTTTTGTTTCTTTTTATTTCTGTGTGGTGTTCCATAACACGGATGAACTACATTTTGTTTAGCCGCTCACCTGCAGAAGGACAGTTGGGTTGTTTTTAGATATTTTGGCTATTACAAATAAAGCTTTATAAACATTTCCATGCAGATTGTTTCGGGATGAACATAAGTTTTTGTTTCTTTGGGAGTAAAATTAGTGGTTAATATGGTAATTACGTGTTCAGTTTTTAAATAGCCCAACTACTTTCTAAAGTGATGGCACCGATGACATGATGACCGGCAACGATGACCAGTCCAGTTTCTGGGCATCTGCACCGACACTTGCTGTCTTCGCTATTTATTTGAGTCACTCTGCGGGGTTTGTGGTGACACCCCGTTTTGTGTTTAGTTCGTGTCTCTCTTCCTGGCTGAAGACACTGCCCGTGTTGTCACGAGCTATCTGCCACTCACGTTCTTCCTTAGTGACACGTCTTTTATCTGTTTTGTAGTTGGAATGCTTTTTATTTTTTTTTTATTTTTGAGATTTGAGAGTTCTACATGTATCCTAGAAACTAGGCTATGAGGTTTATAAATATTTTTCTGAAGCTCTAAGTTGTCTTTTTATCCCTTTAACAGAGTATTTCTCACAGCAGGTATTTGATTTTTGATGAAGTCCAATTCATCCCTTTTCCCCCTCTATGGATGATGTTGGGTCTAAGAACTGTTTGCCTGCCCACAGCTCCTGAAGATTTCTCCTGTGTATCTCTCTAGAGGTTTTACGGCTCTGCCTTTTGTCTTTAAGTCAGGGGTACATTCTGAGTTGATGTTTTCAGGCTGTGTCAGGCCCAGGTCAGGCAGGGGCGTCCTACCCCTCTGTGCTACTGCTACTGTTTCAGCACCAAGTTTTGAAAAGCCATCTTTCCTTCATGGAATCGCTCATCCACATTTGTCAAAAATAAGCTGGGAATATTTATGTGGATCTATTTCTGGGTTCTCAGTTCTGTTCCATGCCTTGGCATGTGCACCCTTCTGCCAATAACACACAGTCTTGGTTACTATGGCTGTATGGTAAGCCTTGAAATCAGGCAGACTGATTTTTGTTTTTGCTTTATTTTTCTTTTAAAATGGTCTTAGCTATTCTAGTTTTTTGCCTTTCTATGTTAATATTAGACTTGTCTATACCTACAACAAATCTTGCTGAAAGTTTGGCAGGAATCATATTAATGTGTATCAGTGTGGACAGAAGTACTCTCTGCCTTGAGTCTCTCCTGCGTGAACGCGCTCCGTCTCTCTGCCTCTTGAGATCTTTCTTTTTTTTTTTTTTATTGAATGGTAACTATGTACATTAATGCACTTCTGGGGTACAGTGCGGGGTTTTCACACATAATGGTCTTGAGATCTTTCACTGGAGCGCCTGTAGAGTTGGGCTAATTCTTCTTCAGACATTTTGCAGAATTCACCAATGAAACCATTTGGGCCTGGTAATTTCTGTTGTTTGGAATTGTTAAATTATAAGTTTTTTCCTCCTTAATAGTTTATAGGACTATTCACATGGTCTTTTTCATACTGGGTGAGCTGTGGTAGTTTGCGGTTTTTGAGGAATTGATCTGTACGTTTTTATCTAAGTTGTCAAACTCACAGGTACGGAGCTGCTTGTCACTGTCCCCATTACTGTGTTCACGTTTGCCGGAATGGCAGTGATCCTCCATCTCATACCTGGTATCGGCAACTTGTCATCTCTTTTCTTTGTCAGTCTTGAAAGAGGTTTATTGATTTTATTAATTATTTTCAAAGAACCTGCATTTTGTTTCATGGATTTTTTCCTATTTTTTCCTATTTACGACTTCATTGATTTCTGCTCTGTCCTGTTTGCCCCCTCCTGCTGGCTTTGTGTTATTCCTTCTCTGCATTCTTGAGATGAGAGCTCAGACTATTGATTTGAGACATTTCCTCTTTTATAACAGAAGCATCCAGTGCCACAAATTTCCCACTTTATTATGTCATTGATAACGTTGCATTTAATTGACTGGCTTTTGTGCTTTAGTCGTGTCTCACAAATTTGTTATTCTATTTTTTCATTTTCATTCATTTCAATGCATTTTTATTTTTTAATTTTAAATTATTATAGGTAAATAATAGGTATTTATCTTTACAGGGACATGTGATGTTTTGATATAGGCATACAGTGTGAGTTAATCAAATCAGGGTAATTGGGGTATCCACTGCTTCATGCATTTGTCTTTTCTTTGTGTTAGGAACCTTCTAATTCCAAAAGATTTCCTTGAGATTTCCTCTTTGACTCAAGGATTATTTAGAAGTACATTTCTTTAGTTACCAGGCATTTGGACATTTTCTAGACCTTTATGTTATTGATTTCTCATTTCATTCCCTGTGGTCGGAGAAGACTTTCTGTATGATTTCAATTCGTTTGACTTGTTGACATTTATTTTATGGTTCATGATATAGCCTATCATGGTATATGTTTTTTTGGGTGCTTGAAAAGAACGTTTAATAAGAAAGTGGTCTGGTTAAAAATGAGACAAAGAGTTTGACACCTCACCAAAGAAGAAAAAAGATGGCAAGTAAGCTTATAAAGAGATACTCAGAATTAAAGCAATGATGAGATACCACAGCATACCTGTAAGTGGTACAATCCAGCACATAGAAAAACTGAGCTTTCCAGCCATGGAAAGACAGGGAGGGAAGTGACGTGTGTGTTGCTCAGTGGCAGGAGCCAGTCTGAAAGGCTGAGCACGCACGGGCCCCCTCTACGGCATTCTGGAAAAGGTAGCATCATGGAGGCAGTGTAAAGGTTTATGGTTGCCAGGGGGATCTTAGAGCGGCGATACTGCTGTGCAGTATAGTATAATGTGAATGTATGTCATTGTCAACTTGTCCAAATCCATAGAGGTACAACACCAAGAGTGAGTCTGTTGTAAACTGAGGGCAGTGAGGTGTCAGCACAGGTTCTCAACTGTCACAGCTCTCCGGTGGGCCATGTCAGTGGTGGTAAAGGTTGTGTGTGTCCGAGATAACCGGGAGGGTTTAGGAAGTTGCTATACCTTCTGCTTAAGTTTTTGGTGAAACTAAAGCTCTAAAAATATTAAAATCTATTAAAATGAGCATTCTACTATTGTTGCACGGAGTGTTACATAAATGTCAGCTAGCTTTAGTGACAGGAGGGGCAATTTTTAAACCTCCTGGAATTTTTCTAGTTTACATGTGTTTTCAGGTGTGGCTGTCCAGAGGTATCCACTGAGAGCCTGGGGTGTTCGCTGGGTTTCCTCACTGTCGTAGATCCTGAACTCCAGTGTTTGCATTCTCCGTTCTGGGAGACTTGTGAAGAGTCCCTTGATTTCCTGGAGTGTCTATCTGTGAACAGCCCAGTGACTCGAAAGAAGTGGTGCCAGCTGCAGATCTGACCAGTTTGCCTTTCCCTTCTCTGTGGAATCTCGGCCACTGATGTCTTCTAGAAACTCTCTGGGGTGTGGGTGAAAATGGCAAATTTATAATCCAGTTCTTTCCAGTCTTCCTACATTTTCCTGATGGTTAAACTGGTCTGATACAGGATAATCTGCAGTGGCCAGAGCTCAAAGCCCCAATAATTATCTGCTAAGCACTTATCACTAGTCTGGTCTCCTTCTAGAACAGTGGTATTAAAGGGCCGTAGCATTAGGAAGGTTGAGAACCACTGACCTAGAATCTCTATTCTAGACTCTTGTCCCTAGAGTACATTCGAACGGGCCAATTAGTTTAAGGAGGACATATTCCTGAAGCCCAGCAAATCCAAATAATGTCTCACTGGTTGCTGATTACTTCAGCAACAGGCTCACGAGAACAGCCGAGGCAATTAGACTCATGGAAGCTCAATTACAGGGTGTTTGAAAGGGCTGCTGTTAAAAGGAAACCCTCTCTACAGGATGTGAGGTGGACAGAAGGTACCTGGAGATGTTGAGATGCGAGAGGGGAGAGACAATTTTTATTCCATAGGCAAAGGAGTGAAATCAGCAGGGCTGAGAGATGCAGAGAGTCACGACATCGATTACATCTTTTAAATGTCTAGCGTTACCTACAGATGGATCAGCTGTGTGATTTATACTGGTTCTGCCTACGCCCATCTGATTTGGGTGTTTGTCACATAAAACCTCATTCATTCATATTTTTAACTAGAAAATCTAATGGGAACTTTTTGGTATCTATTTTGCTTGGCCTGTCTCTGTGTTTGACTCTGTTTAACCTTTTCCCTTGAGTGCTTCTCGTCCCGTGTGGCTGTGACGCCGTCATTCATCAGCATTCCTTCTGAGGGTCACCCTGGTTTGACACCTTCTCAAGGCTGTCCCTTCTTTCTCTCTGAACACTGGCATCCTTTTTCCTTATATTTTTAGTCCTTAGGCCTGTTTCGTGTATATAAATGTCTTTGCATGTCTTAAGTAAATGAATGCCAATCAGAATTTATCTAGAGACCTGAGGGTTGTTCTCGATGCACGGACTCTACCTTGGAAGTACCTTTCATGTGCGGCCCCTGGTCACAGTTAACCTGCCGCGCTGTATTAATTCAGGTCTCCATAAACGCTCACTTGCGCTGTGAGCCACGGCCTCTCCTCCCTCCCTTTCCCGTCTCATTTTCTAAATGATCACCGAGTGGCAGAGCTTTATTGCAAAACTGACAGGGCCATTTCCATGCCCTGTGCTTGAGATCAAGTCAGTAGCACCCAGGACGTGGTCCTAATTAACTTCTCTGCCCTCACACCTGTTTGTTGATCGCCTTTCCTCTCCTTGCTTTTGTCAGGTAAAGTTGCTTGGAGAACCTTGAGAAGCTGAAGATTTTCTATGCATTGTCTCCCTGGCTCCTTTTCTTCCCTTTAAAATGTATATATATGTATATATACATTTTTTTTTTTTTTTAGAGACAGAGTCTCACTTTGTCACCCTCAGTAGAATGCTGTAGCATCACAGCTCACAGCAACCTCCAGCTTTTGGACTTAGGCAATTCTCTTGCCTCAGCCTCCTGAGTAGCTGGGACTATGGTCACCTGCCACAACGCCCGGCTATCATTTTTGTTGCAGTTTGACCAGGGTCGGGTTTGAACCTTCCACCCTCGGTATATGGGGCTGGCCCTGCTCACTGAGCCGCAGGCACCAACGGACCTAAAGTGTATTTTTGTGTATGCCCATCGGTGCTTCAAGTCACAGCTCAAATTTTTACCCCCTTTGCAAACTCTTACCCTCTCTCAGAAGGGTTCAGTTAGATCTTGGCACCTGCACTGTGGATTGAGTGATACTTGATTCCAGCTGTTACCGCGTCGTGCTGTCATTGACTACGACTCTGACTCTTGCCTACGTTTAACGAATGTGAGAAAAGAGAAATTGTAATTAATCTTTGAATTTCTGGACTGTAGAACTGACAGTAGGCACTCAATAATCTAATCAAACGTAACAGGAAAGCAAACATTGTATTGTTATTTGAGGTAAGCAGACTGTGAATATGGTGTCACTTACTCTTAACTCCTGTAACTTTACTTACAGAATATTATGTCTGTCATTCTTTAACCTTGAAAATATCTTCAGGACACATATTGGTAGCATGAAACAATATAAATTATACGCCCACTTAATATCATATAAAACTAATAACAATCCCAATCGTATAAAGAAGGATGGATTATATTACTCATTTCTTATGGATGTGTATATTAAAATGAAGAGAATTAAACTTTTCTAGGGACTAGTAAATTTTTGAGCTGAGACAAGAACTCAGGTCCTTCTAACTTGTAAGCATTTACTCTTTCTATCACAACACAATTTGCTGTTCAGGACCCAGGGCACAAATGTTTGACATTTTAGAAGGTTAAGTGTCACGATGAACCTGAAGTTTGTCATATGACTGATTTTTCACCACCACTGCAAAATGCCAAGTAAAACCCCTCCACATTCCCTTGCCCGCTTAGCATTTCTCAGCCGCCTCCTGACTGAGGGGAGCTGCAGAAGCTGGACTGACTCAGCTCCCGGACCTTTTCCCATCACCTTTCTTTCATAGCAATTTATTTATTGTTTATCTTGTTATTTTCTGTCTCTACCCCCTTTAACTTAAATCCTGTAAGAGAAACATTTTTATCAGGGCAGCACCTGTGGCTCAAAGGAGTAGGGCACCGGCCCCAATATGCTGGAGGTGGCAGGTTCAAACCCAGCCCCAGCCAAAAACTGCAAAAAAAAAAAAAAAAGAGAAGAAAAATTTTTATTCTGTTTACTAATAAAAACATAGAATCAATATGAGGGCCTGGCACATATTGGTGATTGTGTAGAGGTAAACAAATGTAAAGGAATTAAAGAATGAATGGGCGGGTGGTGCCTGTGGCTCAAGGAGTATGGCACCGGCCCCAAATATTGGGAGTGGTGGGTTCAAGCTTGGCCCCGGCCGAAACTGCAAAAAAAAAAAAAAAAAAAAAAAAAAAAATGTATGGGCAAATGAATGAATCAGAACGGACACATAGTCAAGGGCAAACGTAGATCGACAGGTTGTCTCTGCAACTTTCCTTAGAAAGACACAGTTAATGTTAGACTTTAAGCCTCTTCGATGTTCACAGCTATTTAATAATAATGCCAAATACAAATACGTTCTTATAAATTTAGAGTCTTTGTGAGTAATCAAATTGTAAAGAAAACATTTATTGCATCCCCACCACCCATTATTGCCAACTGGGCAATGCCAAAGAGCCAAAACAAAACTCCCTACTGCACTGAGAGGTGGAAGATTATAAGACTGGGGGTATTTGCATGTACGGTCTTGGTCCTTCCCTCTGTTTTTTCCCAAGAAATGAGGAATTCGGAAGTCTGGGCCATCGTTCAATTTCTCTTTCTGACACGATGCCCTAGGACAATGAACACATGGGGCATTTGAATTGTTATAATTAAATAATGCTCAGGTGAGAACTCAAAGCAGTTGGCATTAGGATAATTTACTGTCAGACAAAGAGGGAGAGAAAATCAACAATACTAGAAGATTCAACTCATGATCTAATTGTGCTGATCAATCTGGGAGGATTATTTTGTTGAAATTTCTTTGGTATTTTAAGTATGTTCATTAAAAGAATATAAAAGATGAGCAAAAATGCAATAATAAAAATGAAAGGATTTCTTGATTCTGTCAAAAGGCCACACTTAAGGGCCTAGAACGCCACAGGCTGCAGGTTTCCCACCCCTGGCCTAGGAATAAATGCAATTATAGCAGCTGTTCAACTTGATGCTAGCTCCTTCCAATCCTCACTACCCATAGCAGCCTTTGAATTCAAATCTCGTTCTGGCTCTTAAGGAAACCAGCCCCACTTTCTGCGTGGCCGATGGCATCAGTCTAGGGAGGTGAAAGACTGCAGGGGAAGAAACACGAGAGGCAGGGCTGAAGCTCAGGGAAGTCCAGCCGTCTCTGCACTGTCAGCCTCCTTTATAGGAAATCAAAACTGACAATCAGTTCCAGAGAGAGGGTGTAATTTCTCAAACCAGATAAAAAGACAATACCAAATTGCAAACTGCAGTGAAATCTCAGGAGGTGCACTCACACACGCTCTCTCTCCCCCACCTCCTGCTCCTCTCTCTTTCCTCTGCCAACAAGAGTTTTCTGCCACCAAGTTGCTACCATGGGTGCAAGTGAATGAGTTGAAGAATAGCTTTTGAATGAAAAGGGTTTGTCCGGCCCACTCCCCTTCTCTCTCCTCTTGTTTCAATGCCTCTGGTCTTACAGACTCTGGGGCATCTTTGATAACTTCCCTGCATCCCCAGGCTGTGAACGTTTCTAGAGTAGCAGCCTCATATTTTAGTTTTTAAAAACTTGTCTGTCTCCCCTGAAGACCTCGAGTCAGTGGGGCTCTAGGATCATCTTTTATCTTTATATCTGCAGATCCTAAACCAGCATCAAATATCTGCTGTCCTATTTTAGCAAGGCTCAGAAAATGATATATCAAATTTTCAGTGATACACACATTCCTAGGTGTTAAGTCACAATCTGGAGAATGATGGGAAAAGATGAACCTCAATCAATAAAATTTGGGTTCTTAGCCTGAATTCGCCAGTCGTGACCTGGTTAACCCTGGACACGTCACGTGATCTTTCAGCACCTGAGTTTCCTCATCTGGAAAATGGGGTCGGTGATATGAGGATTAAGCACACAATATGCACATACGAAGCACCAGGACACAACACTTCACACACAGTAAGCAGCAGAGAGATGTCAGCTGCTATCAGAATGCCCAGCGCAGGACTTGGCATGTAGGACAAGGTGGATACGTAGTAATTTCTTCCCCCATCCCTTTACTCATATGAATATGCTAAAGGCCAAAAATAATTTCTTTCAAAATGTACATCATAGTGAGGAAAATACGGTATTTTCTCCAAATCAAATATAAGTTGTTGATGAACACTGTGATCTGTGCAGAGGGGTCTGGGAGTCTGGTGCTGCCACTGGCTGCCCAGCATGGTTGGATTTAATTTGATGCATAGGAAGGAACTTTTTTTTATAACTTGCTTTGTGGTATTTTAGGCAAAGATTTAGCACAAGCCTTAACTCTCCTGGTGCCTGTCGAGATTTATATTCTGCTTCTAAAGTCATATCATTTGGAGTCAACGCCATTGCATATATTAGGAAATAAATACCCCATAAATAGACTCACCTCCTCAGCTCCCTGGAAGCTGGAAATAGCCATGAATTTTTGTTGTGCTTTTCATTTTTCAGAAATGGCACCTATAATAAATAAATGCTTGAAAGGCAAATCAATACAATATAACCTTGTTGTAAGAGGCTTCTTGCCCATTTTAAACAGTTTGTCATAAACACAGAGCTGCCCTTTCTTTCCGCATCCTGATGCAAACTGTGATGGGACCTCATGGATGTAAATTCTGAGCGGCAGGATCAACAGGAAACCTGATGCTGCTCCCCTTTAGGCTGGACTTCCCTGAGATTCCGGCCTGCCTCCTGCGTTCCTTCCCCTGCAGTCCTTTGCTTCCCTAGACTGATACCATCAGCCCTGCTGAAAGTGGTGCTGGTTTCCTTAATAGCCAGAATGAGATTTGAACTGGAAGGTTCCCATGGGTAGCGAGGATAGGAAGGAGTGAGCAGCAAGTTGCACAGCTGCCGTAATTGCATTTACTCCTAGGCCAGGGGTGCAGGACCTGCAGCCTGTGGCGTTCTAGACCCTTTTGTGTCCTTTTGATAAAATCAAAAATCTTTCAATTTATATTAATACATTTTTGTGCATCTTTTATAGTTTTATTATTTTTTAATGAACATATTTAAAATACCAAAGAATAAAATAAATTTCAACAAGATACTCCTCCCAGATTGGCCAGTGCCATTAGAACATGAGTGTGCTGTAAGGGCTAACTTGAGAGCGGCTTTACGTATGGTTTAGTTCTAACCTCCCCACATGAGTGGCGCCACTACTGCACGAGGCTGACTGGTGAGAAGTGTGGGGTCGAGTACACCAGGCTGTTATCAGCTTTGGACAGTGGTGTGCTGTGTTTGAAGTAGATTTTGTAAATACTTGGACAGCTCCACATTATTTTTAAATGCTGTCTGTTTTAACAACTCATCATGTCAAAGAAGATTAGAGAATGCTGAAGGAAGAAAACAGACTTAAATGAGGATTGGGAATTGCAATATTATATTGTTTCTGCTAAAGATAAGATGATTTTCTTGCTTTGTGATACTGCCATAGAAACATTAAAGAAACTCAATGCTCAGTAGTCTCATTGTACTCATAAGAACCACAAATATTTTAAGTCAGAGGGAGAGGCATGAAAGGGTGTATTGCAGAAATTAAAAGATGAAAAGTAAAAGTAAACACAATTCTTTCAATCAGTAATAAGACCTGGAAATAATGTCACTGAAACAACTTACAAAGTAGCTTTATTCTTGGGAAGAAGGGAAGCCATTCAACAACATAGAAATTATGAAAGAGTACATTGTCAAGGTTGTAGGATGAGGAGACCCCGATAACGTTTCAAAGTACAAACATCTGCCTCTTTCAAGGAGAACCATAAATGATCAACAGTATGAATTAGCCTTTAACTTAACAGAACTTCACACACCACTTCAAAGGGAGACACATGTTATTCAACCACTTTGGATGAACCAGCTGATACTACTGACTCAGCTCAAGTTTTCTACTTCATTCAAGTCATACCAGAGGATTTTCTTTACTACCAAGAGTTAGTCACTTTGGATGCTCTTGTGAACAGAATACAGGGAATAGAAATCTTTAACAACTTTCTTTTTTTTTTTTGGACCATTTTCCACATTAATGGTTTAATATGATGTATTTGGTATATTAAATGTGATTGAACACTTCACATCTTTTCTTCTTTTTTTAAATAATTTTTTAAAAATTAAATCATAAACACATAGATCATGTACAGATTAATGCATTTATGGGGTGCAATGTGCTGATTTCATATAGAATTAGGAACACTTACACCACACTGGTTAATTGGAACGTTGGACTGAATTTGGTAAACCTTGTGAGTGTAGATGCATGCACCGTTTGTGTTAGGAAAACGTGAAAGATTTGTTGAACAGATTTAAAAAAATAGTATTAACTGATTGGGATTCATTTCTTTTCATTGTATGTTGTGTCAGCAAAATCTCTATGCTAAAGTTAATATTTTAAGTAACACTTTGCAAAAACTTATCAGTATCATTACCTGTATCTGTGCAAACACAACAGGGCATCATCAGTTTCGTAGAATGCCAAAGTTGAACAATGAGATATTCAGTGTGGCTTGGCCATATCATTACAGGTGCACTGGTTATTGCAGAGACAGGTGTTAGCCAGAATTTTATCTCTGCAAGAACAGATAGTTAAATTGTATGAAGAACAGAATGAGCAATGTGAACTACTGAAAGAAGATTTCTATAGGAATGCAGCACTTCTCTGTGATACCAAATCAAAACAACATGAATATTACTTTGCAAGGTAGAAGTAAGTTTAAATATGACCTGTGGCCAAAAATCTGAGCATTCTGGAAAGAGCTATCTTCTTTTAAAACACTTCTTCCAAAGGAAATTTCAGATGGACATCTTCCCAGCTAGGGAAGGTCATCGATGAGCAAGATGATATATGTGAATCATTTGAAGAACGGACAGCTGTTATAAAACTATCAATTAGAGACTATAATGAAAGGTTCACTGACTTTGAGAATCATGACATCACATCAGGTTAGTATTTCAGCCTGTCCTAGGTGACATCACCAACGCACTTAAAGATGGAATTGCTTGAGCTCTCAGTAGATGACATTTTAAAGTCATTGTTTGATGCTAAGAAACATCCAGTGGAAATATGGAAAAATACAGAATACCCATACCTTTGGCAACATGCTTGAAGAAATGCATTCAACTACTTATTGCTGTGAATCTATATTCTCTCCCTAAACCAAATTAAGACTCCCTTATGGTCACAGATGACTGATCCCCATCTAAGGGATCAACTGAAACTGTGGATCTCCATTCTGCAATCAAATATTCAAATGCTTCCCAACAAAAAGCAGATACAACAAAGTTGTTAAAAGGCTAGTTAACTTTAAAATTAACAAATAGTTTTCATCTTTGAAATTATTAAGTACAGGGTAGTTTGACTTTTATAAAATAATGCACATTTTTAAAGTACGTACAATTGAAGTTTCTTGAATGTGTTCTTGTTTGATCACAGCTAAATTAATGTGACCTTCCAACATGTAAAGGTTCCCCACCCCACCTTAGGCCAAACCAGAGCAGCTGGGGAAGGAAATAGGGGTTTCCCTGACGTGCCGAAGGGTGAACTGGGGCACAAGAAGCGGCTGTAACCCTCCTGCAGACGTGGAAGCTGGTGGGGGCAGTCGTCTCTGTCATGGTGCTGCCAACTTCGCTAATGACAGTGCATCCAGCAAGAGGACCATGTTCTTTGGAGGCTTGGTTACTAGTAGGGAATTACATGTACAACGTGAGCTCAAAAAATGTACATTCTAATAAATTGTACACTTTAAAGAAAATGTGAGGATGCTTCTGGGAAAATGGGCGCATTTCCTCTGCCTGCTCCTGGCACGTTCCCGTCTCAGCCTGGCCCTGGCGCAGGCCTGCTGGGTTCTCTCTCCCTGCCTGGCCCTGGCGCAGGCCTGCTGGGTTCTCTCTCCATGCCTGGCCCTGGCGCAGGCCTGCTGGGTTCTCTCTCTCCATGCCTGAGCTTTTTTTAGTGCTCTCCTGACAGACTAAGTATTGTTTTCCCTTAGCTCTATTCCTGTTGACTTGCACATTGTCTAATGCAAACCACATCCTCTCAGGACACTGCACCCTCTTGCGCTCGCCCCCTCAGCAGCCTTCCTTTTCTATATATACACCTCCGATTTCGGGCAGTGTTCCTACCTTGTCACAAGCCCATGAAGAGACACAGAAACTGTAGCGTCGGGGTGGCTGCCTTTCTCCTTTGTGAGGTCTGAAACTGCTGGGCATTTTCTTTCCCTGAGGCTGACGACTTCTCTGTGTGAGATTTTGGGATCTATGTTCATCTCCTTCACTGTGATTTTATTTATCCCCACTCCCTTGCCTTCAATTGAGCCTAACTGGTAGTTTCACACAGCTGGCTAAATCGTTAGCTAAACTGTCTTCTTAGGCCACACTTCTGCCACCTAAATGCCTTCTTCCTAGAAATATTTGGTTAAAGGAGGAAAAAACAACACTGGAGAAATATGTCAGATCTGGGATCCGATTAGTTTTGAAGGCAGCTAATTTCAGCAGTTCCCAGTATTTCTCATACCTCGATCACAGCTCGCGTCAGGCTCTGTCCCGGTGCAGAGTCAGGTTCTATCTTTCTGTCAACGCACACGTCAAGGACAGAGGCTGCTGTTTCCCATCTTTGTGCTCCCGGCACTCCCATGTGCCTGGCAGAGTCTTGAGTTTATTTTTATCACCATCATTTCTCGGGAGTACCACAGTTTTAACTTTCCCAGCAAATATTATATAAAATACATACTATTCAGATTCAAATCATACTTTGTTTAGTTGCATTGTTGTGTCAGAATTTATGCATCTGTTCTGCGCATCCAATCTCCCTTTGAAATTGTAAATCTGTTTTGCACACACACATATTAAAACATTCAATTATGCAACTAACTTGAGAGAGCGCATTTGAAATTATGAACATATGTGATTTAAAAACAGAAAGGTAAAAATTAGCATCTCAAATCCTCTAAGGGAACATGAAGGATTTAAGAGAGGGGCTGTGTCTGTATGGTATATGAAATGTTAAGAAGAACAGTTTGGTTACATCTTTAGATGCTGTACTGTCTTTATTCAAATTTCTATTATTTAACAAATGCCAAAGCCTTCAAAGCCAGTACAGATGGATTAACCAGCTATTCTGATTGTAATCAGCCATAAAGGAAACAAGATGTCCACATGTATTCTTGTCTACTGATTTACTTTGGGTCAAGTGGGAGATAAAAAATGTACAAAGTCTGCATGTAGAGCTTAAGTACAAAGGCACTGTCCTTGAAACAGAGAATTAGGAAACTGAACAAGAATCCCAAACAACATTTTCATGAAGACAACAAAAGCTCAGCAGGAGGGGGCGGAATTCAGCTGAAGCGAGCTGGGGAGGCACCATGCCCGGGACTCCTCTGTGCTTCCTGGAAGAGATCTCCAGAAGCCCTAAAAAGGGAAAAGAAGCATCTTCTGTGGGAATATGATAAAAAAAAAATAGAGAGGGAGAAAAATTAGAAGCTATTTGTAAGTAGGTGTGCGTGTCCAAGCTTACCCTACCTCAAGAAAGAAAGAGATTAAAATAATGAATTCAGGAGGAAGAGCTTCAGGGGAAGATGAAAAGACAGAGGCTATTTCTTTGTCTATATGGTCAGTGTCTTCTTTCTTTTCCTTTTGTCTGGGGCTGGGTTTGAACCCGCCACCTCTGGCCTATGGGGCCGGTGCCCTTCCCTTTGGAGCCACAGGTGCCACCCTATTGTCAGCCTCTTAACACGCATTGTACACATCCTCTCTAGGCTCCCCGTGGTTTTATGTTTTACTAGGAAAAGTTAGAAACTAGCTCTTTATATTTCTATAGAGTTTTGTTTATATAAGGCAGAAAGGGTCAAATGGAAGTTGAAGGGTAAACTTGAATAGTCTACTATAACTCACTGATAATAAAGACACGATAACAGTGAAACTGGGAGGGTCATGTGGAGGCCGTGATGGTGGGAGTGGGTCATAGCAGAGAATCCAATGGCAGAGAGGACAGCGTATGTTATGGGACTCAGCGGGGCCTTTACTAATTCGTTCAGTAGATACTATGGAGAGCCTGCTGTGAGTTAGGCATTATGCTGGGTTCTAGATAAAGAGTAAAGGATAAAACAGATGAAGTTCCCGTCCCCATGGCACCCATCATTTAGTGAAGAAAGAATACACTGAATAAACAGTTACTGAGTGAATCTATGATCACATTTTGCAAATAGACACAAAATAAGAAAGATATTACAAGAGAAAGATTGAGGTATTTGAGGAACTGGGAAGTGTTCTAGCTCCATTTTTGCAGGTTACTTGTGTTCAGACTATGGGAAAGCTACTTAATATGTCTTTAAGCCTCAGTTTTTTCATCTATATAACAGAGAAAAAATAGCTACTTTATAATGTGTGAATAAAATGGCACAGGTAAAGTGGCAGACATCTACTTGGATCTTATGGATAATGAAGAATTAACTAGAAAACTAGCTGTCTTGCCAACAGTCTAATCTCTGTTTTCTTCTCTTCCCAATCTAAACACGTGGCATAGGATGCGACCTCAGACTAGGTGGGCATAGGTTCCTGGCAGCTGGCCTTCAAGGTCAAATGCTCTGCTTTCCTGTGTTCCCTGTCTAGGGTCCTCTTCTGTCATGGCCAGTTAACTATAGGAACAGCATCTAAATCCAGATATGTCCCACATCTCCTTGGAATTACTGTTTGTGGTCACTGCTTCCACTCCAGCTTTGAACAGGAGCAGGGACTGTAGCTCTTTATTAGCTCAGTGCTCCCAGCACTGTCTCTGGCTCATGATTTCACCTTCTAAACACACTTCAGGTACAGGAGGCTCATGCTGGGTGTCAGGCCTTCAGGGCTAACAGTGAGCATGCTGGGGTGAGCCCGACTGGACCCTGCTTTGAAGATCCAGGGTCCCGCAGGGCCTCTGGGCAACACGAGAATGAATCAATTAGTCCCCCACAGGAGGGGCTGAGAGGAAGTGAGACACAAACCCTGGCCCACACCTCACACCTTGCCTTCTTCACAATGGAATCCTTGTATGTTTTTATTTTTAATGTTTCCCCCTCTATATCTGGTTCAGCAAGTGAGACAGCAAATTTCATTCTTATTATTTCACGTTTTAAGAATTAGATTTGAGAAGATCTTAGTGTATAAAATGACACTTACTGACGTGTAGATACATTTCCTCTACCCATGCTCCAGCCACGCGTCTTAGAGGCAGACTCTGGGTTCAGAGTGAATGTTTCCCAACCCAGAAGTCACTTCTAGTTCAGGCGGTGCAACTCATAGCCAGATCAGGGAAGCAGTGCCTGCCAAACCTCACTGCCCATCATTCCAGACAAGCTTATCCAAAACAAAACGAGCAAAACCAACCAACCAACCACACAGCTTTTGAGCTCTATCTCCCTCACACAGAATGTGAAGTCTCTTGGCGAGTCTGGCCCAGGAGGGTGTGGACAGACTTTGAGTCCCCCCTCCCCCGAGAGCACGTGGAAAGTGGCTGTGCACGTTTGGTGCGAATGTGAATCCCTTGCTGCCCCTAGCTACCCGTCTGACCGTCATTACAGGTGTGATCAGTGATTCTGCTGATTGCAGAGCTCCTCCCGCTCCTAGTCAGGCCTCAGGTGTGTCGTAATTCACACAGGAAGCTCCATTTCAAGTACCGGGAGGGAAGGTAACGTTGCTCATTTATAAAGACGCTCCTTTTCTTTTCTGTAGTACTCAGCTGAATAAGGGCGTGTATGTGTGTGTATTTGTGTGTGCACATGACTGTGTGTTTTTTCTTGGAATAATAACAGCCTTGATGAGAAGACCTTTCATTAGGATTATAACAGAAGGGGCTATAAAAACATCCTCAGGTAAATTGCCATTTTGCAAGCTTCTCAGTTTGAATTATTCAGCCGTGGTTACTATGGAACCGGGAGCCTTGTTTACTTTGCAGAGGAAAATTCTAACTGTCCCCCAGTGTCCCCAGACTGCAGAAGAGCTCATTACAGGAGAAGTATTCCTGGCCCTGCCGGAGGCACACTGCGCAGGCGCAGGCGGGTGTGGGCCACCTGCCGCTCGCTGAGCTCGCACTTTCCCGGGCTCCTTGGGTTAAGGCGCCTCCACGCTGGAAATAGTTGTTCTGCTGAGGTTAACTCAACTGCAGGCCTCTGACGTTTTGGAATAAGGAGCTAGCTCAGTTCTCTTTATGATGAGTGACAATACTTTTTAACCATTTGTTTGGTTAAAACTCGCTGTTTTCTCCTCAGACTGCGAGTGATTTATGTAGGCAATTTCGTGTAATTCACCTGGGACGCTAAGGAAGGATTACTTTATTTTACAAAGGAAGAAACCGAGACTCCAAGAGGTCAGGTAAATTACCCAAGCGAGTAAAAGAGCTGGAATGTGAGTTGAGTTCTAACTAAATCCTGAGAATATGTGGAGAGTGGAGGCCTGGGATCGCCGTCCCTTAGCTATTCTCCGAGAACCAGGGCTATGGTGACCACTGTCCCAGCTGAGCAGAGACTGAGAAATCGCTGTCAGCAGAGCTCCGGCCCTTATCCCAGCGCAGGGCCTGGAATTTGCACCCAGTAAGTGCCCACAGCGTTGCTCTCCATTGCTCGGGATTACGAGGTTCTAGGACATTCTAAGGGAAGTGGTTTGTGTTCCCCCACGTCCCACCCCCATGAGGTAAGCGGGGTGGAGAGCCTGAGGCCCACACGGGCTGATGCTGACCCTGGGCGCGGACTGCGGTCCGGGCTAGGTAGGGTGCCTGCGGGCGGGGTGCAGTCCACCAGTGGACGCTCGCTCAAGCCGACTGAGCCACGGTGGGTTCAGTTTATCAGGTCTACAAAGGAAATTGGTGAACGTTTAATTTGACAATAGAACCAAAGCATCTTCCTGACGCATTAGTAAAATCAAAGTATTTTACTGACTTAAGGAGTTTAGGGACAATTTAGTTTCGCTTCTATCACATGGGAAGAAATTGGCAGCTGCAGAGAGAACAGACGTGCCTGGAGAGTGGAAGGACCAGGCATAGAACGCCAGTCTTCTGCCCCAGAGACCAGTCTGTCCACAGGCATCATGCACCTCCCTGGTCCAGGGTCAGTCTGCTAAAGGATATAGGAGCAACCTCCGGCTGCGGAGCTGGAATTAGGTGTGGAAAGATGTATTTCAGCAAAGAACCAGAGATAGTTCATGGAGGAAGTGAAGCTTAATACAAAAGAACAAGGGAAGCCAGATGGCGGGCAAACTGTCTGCTTACATGATGTCCAGGGTTGCCCTACGGCCTGGGGCAGGCCCTCGATTTTAAGGCTACGAAACCTCAATCAGTGAGGCAAACTGCACTCCTCAGAAGAAACTGGAAGTATCGTTACATTTTTTTGCCTTCTAGGTTTTAATTCCTCAATTTCACTTTTCATATGCTAGTAATTGTCTCAATTACCTTCACGTCTGTGGGCTTCTTTTTATCTATTTTTAAAAATACATATATATTAGTTAACACATAATTTTTCAAAGAGGTAGAAGAGAGGATTTTGAAGGTTGCAACGCAAAGAAATGATAGCGGTTTGAGGTGATGGATGTGTTAATTACCCTATTTGATTATTACACATTGTATGTACATGCTTCAAAATTTCACACTATAACTCATCAATAAGTGAGCTGCTTTTAACTTGGATTCTGAGAGCCAATTTCTGACAACGTTTCCTTGCAAATATCAAAGTCAGTAGCTCCCCACAGGAGACTCTGAGTCAGTGGCACGGAAGTGGCTGGTATCCTCAAAGCTTGTTAAAACTTTCAAGGAAAGAGAGAGAAGGTGTGTGATGGGCAAGGAATTGAATCACCTGGAGCTTAGAGATGCTATGGGGGAGTGATTCTCAAACTTTGACATGTGTAAAATTGTTTAGTGAGCTTATTAAGGATTTTTGTTTGTTTGTTTTGTATCCTTTTAAAATTTATTTGAATAGATTTAGGGGGTACAAGTGTTTTCGTTACATGGATAAATCTTATAATGGTGAAGTTGGGACTTTTAGTGTATCCATCACCAGCACATGTACATAGGACCTGGTAGGTAACTTTACGTACCTGTCCCCCTTTGAGTTTTTGAGGTCCGTCACACCTCTTGATGACTGTGCAGACCCAACGTTTAGCTCCAGTTGGTGAGAGAGAATGCTTGGTGTTTATACATTCTAGGGATACCTCCCATCCCATCCAATTGGTCTCCCATCCAATTCAAGTTCCTGCAAAAGGCATTATTTTGTTCCTTGTTTTGACTGCATGGAGCTCCACGGTGTGTATGCACCATATCTTCTTTATCCACTCACTGGTTGGGAGGCTCTTAGGTTGATTCCAAATCTTGGCAATTGTGAATTGTGCTGCAACAAACATGTAGGAGCAGGTGTCGTGTTGATATCAGTGACTTCTTTTCCTTTGGGGAGACACCCAGGACTGGGATTGCTGGATTAAATGATATGTCTGTCGGCTTGTGTTTCTTTTAGGACCTCCATGCTGTTTTCTATAGAGGTCACACTCATTTAAATTTCCACCAACCATGTATAAGTTTCTCTTTCACTTCATCTGTTCCAACATGTATTGTTTTTTGACTTACTATTAATGGTCACTCTGACAGGGGTAAGTAGGGTGGTAGCTCATTGTGGTTTTAATTTCTATTTCCCTGATGGTCAGTGATGGACAGTTTTTTGTGTTTGTTGGCCATTTGTATATTTTCTTTTAGAAAAGTCTGTTTGATTTTCTGTGATGGGGTTATTTGTTTTGTTTTGTTTTCTTGAGGGTGTGTTTGAGTTATTCGTAGATTCTGGATATTGGTCCTTTGTGACATGTATAGTTTGTGAATCTTTCCTCCCATTCTGTAGGTTGCCAGTTTACTCTGTTGAGGGTACGGTGACTGTTAACAGCCCTACTTAACTGCAACTCTGTCATTGTGAAGCACCCTGAGAAGCGGAGTTCATACCTCCAGATCTAACGGGGGCTGGGATTCCTAAACCTTTTCTTTATCCTGCGTTCTTTATTCTGGTAAATGGCATCACCTTTGGCTAAACTTGTGTAAGACAGATACCTAAAACCTAGTGTCCCCTCTGCCTTGCTAGTCACACTCGTCACCGTATCTTACCGTATTGACCTCTGCTATTTTTCCAACAGGACAGTTCCAAAACACCCTCCTCGGATCTCTGCCTCCTCATCACACTAGGTACATCTCTCACACCATACCAAAAATGTTAGTTCACTTTTCTTACTGGTATATTATCCTTTAATCTTATTTTCTGATTTTACTCTAATATTTATATTAGCTAGAATGTTTTTTGTAAAAAAAGTTGTGTCATGTCATTCTCCCACTTAAAATCCTTCCTTGCTTGCCTTGCCTATGAATAAAAGGCAATCTTCCCAGCACAGCTTACAAAGCCATGTGTGAGCTGCCCCTGGCTTCTGTCAGCAGCCCTGTCAATCCCTCCACCCCCTACTCCAGCTGTCCATGCAACTCTGTTCAATAGCCAAGCTAATCTAGTTTCCCCACCTTCTTGTGTCTCCTATCTGAGCCTTTGCACATGGTCTACCCTCTGCCTGGAACTCCATTTTTCTTTTCTCTTTTCCATCTCCAACACTTTCCCATAGACTTTTGATCTTTCAAATCTCAGCCCCTGTGTCTAGTGTAGGCAGCTTTCTTCAGGCTCCCATGTTGCTCATTTTCTTTAATGAACCGAAAACTCCTTGAAGGCAGGGGTCGTGGTTCACTTCCACCTGCATTTCTGACGCCCATCCAGTGCTTGGCGAATGGCCAGTGCTCCCACGTACTCGTCAAATGTGTTAGTGGAGTCTTGGTTTCTGTGATGACCCAAAGCCTGGGAGGTGGAAAGAGCCTGAATGCTGGTACGAATAATGACTACTAATGGGATGTTCTTAGGGAGGGATTTCTAATTAGAAACAGGTGTCAGAGAAAAGCACTTCATTTTCTCCCAGAGATGTTAACCAGGAGAGAACTAATGGGGACAAAGGCACTGGCCATTTGAAGTAGGGATGGACACTGTGCCCAGAGCACCGTGCCATTCCTCACACTTCTGTCTCCGTGGATATCTGGGGTCATCCTGCTCTCAGAGTCCTTGCGAATTCAGGCCTGGCCCCCTTCCTGCTGAGGGGGGCACAGAAAGAATGTCCCCAGGCTTTCTCTGTCGGTCTTCCACAGCAGCTCAGGGTGACAGCGGTTTAGTAGGAATTTTTGCATTTTCCCTGAACTCTCTTTTTAGAATTGCTGTTGTAACTGGGTCTCAGTAATTTTCAGTGTCTCTGCAGAGAGCAAGGACTTACGATATTCAGCAAGGTTTAAAACATTGTTTAATGGCTGCTTCCCAGCCAATACTACAGTCCTTACACCAGTCACATGAGGAAAGTGTGGTCACCCTGATTTAAGTTGATAGAGACGGTATAGCTGGGAAGTGTCTGAGTCTGTCTCACTCCAGGTGCTTGGAGGACTGTCCTCTGCACCGTCCTCCCTCTGGCTTTGCCCTCTGCTGCTTCCTACTCAGCCCCTTGCATGACACCCCTTCAAAAGCAGCCTGGTGATGCCTGTCCCCTCCCCCGACGTGCTTCTCCTGTAAACCTCCCAGCGTAGTCTCCCCTGTTGCGTATTTGTAATTAAAGGCCTTGTTCCATGTGCTGAGACCAAAACCTTTGGGGTCATTTCTCTCTTACTACTCATTACTAACTCAATAATTAAGTTTTATTCACTCTGCCGTCCAAATATATCTGAAATCTGGCCACATCTCACCTCCAGTGCTGCTGCCATCTCTTCCTGGGTGTGACTGCAGTAGATTCCAGACCAGTCCCTTCCCTTCCACTGTTGCCCACCCTCAGCCTTGCTCTAATGCGGCACAGTGACCAGTCCCCTGAAATGTGAGTCAGCTTATGTCACCATCCGTAGCTCCCCATTTCACCCAGAAGAGCAGCCCGCCCCACAGCAGCCCGCCCACCAGCTATGGCTCCTGGCTGCCTCTGCCTCCCCTGCCCTCTCTATCCACCCTCCTGTGGCCTGTTCCACTTCCAGCCTCTTCCTCTCCTGCAAGTATACCAAGCATTCTCCTAACTCAGGGGAAGTTAGTATACCGAGCATTCTCCTAACTCAGGGGAGTTAGTGTACCAAGCATCCTCCTAACTCAGGGGGAGTTAGTATACTGAGCATTCTCCTAACTCAGGAGAGTTAGTATACCGAGCATCCTCCTAACTCAGGGGAGTTAGTATACTGAGCATCCTTCTAACTCAGGGGAGTTAGTATACCGAGCATCCTCCTAACTCAGGGGGAGTTAGTATACCGAGCATTCTCCTAACTCAGGGGGAGTTAGTATACCG
>NW_003852405.1:35398006-35401955 GCF_000181295.1 Otolemur garnettii | reverse complement strand
CTCCTAACTCAGGGGAGTTAGTATACCGAACCTCCTCCTAACTCAGGGGGAGTTAGTATACCGAGCATCCTCCTAACTCAGGAGAGTTAGTATACTGAGCGTTCTCCTAACTCAGGGCCTCCTGCACTTCTGTTTGCTCCACAGAGAGGTTCTTCCTGTAGCACCCACATACCTTCACTGTCTTCAGGGCCATGCTCCACCATGGCCCTCAGAGAGCTAATTTCAAGAGTGATCTATATAAAATAGCAGCCTCTCACACTCGTCTCCTGCACTTAGCTACATGGTTTCTTCATGGCACCTATTTCCACCCAATACACTAAACATTTATTTACTGTGTGGCTTCATCCACTGTAATGCAGACTTTCTGAGGGCAAGAATTTTGTTGTTTTTTTCTGTACTCTTAGCAGCCTGGAGAATGCGTGGAAAACAGCTTTTAAATGAATGAATGAATGAACGGCTCTCCACACCCTCTCATTTAGCTTAGCTGTTTCCATTTCATGTTCCTACTTCACACCTTCTTCATCCCATTCTTTAGATCATTTGTCTTAGTTATTATTTGATAGTGGTTCAATATCTGTTTTCTCTGTGGAACCATAGATTCCATAAAGTCAAGGATAAAATCTATCTTGTTCATCACTGATTAACCAGCTGTTAACAGCACTAATAAAGCCCAAAGCAAATGCTTGATAAATGCTAACTAATGTTGAAGACTTTTGCTCAGAGATCTGGTGCTGAAGATAGCATTAGCCAGGGCCAGAAACAGAGGGATGCACACTCTTGGCAAGGGGAGACAAGGAATGCAGGGGACACGTCACGGGGGCAGAGCCTGAGACACAGAATGGCTGGAGATACAGGGGCTTGATATCAGGGAACATTGCTGTGTCCAAAGATTTGGGGAAGTCTGAGAATGTTCAGGGAGGACGTATTTAGCATGATAGAAATAATAGCAATATTAACTAACAAGTATTAAACTCTCACTGTATATCATGCACTGTTTTAAGTGCTTTACAAACTTCAACCTACTTAATTCTTACAAAAGCTCCAGGCTATAGGTACTGTCAGTGTCCTTAACACACAAGAAGCCAAGGCAAAAAGATGTTACGGAGGCTGTCCACGTTCACATGGTTTACAAGTGGCAGAGACAGATATCGGAGAGGGAGATGGTTCCTGCACTTCCTCCCATCGTATTTTAGTAAGTGTTGATGAAAAAGGTCATTTTCCAATGAAATAGAAAAATAAATGTCAGGGTTTGACACCCTGTCCTGAAAGTGCTATGCCCTCATTTTTACTGATTGTGAGGCTGGGGACGGGCAGTGGCTTTGCCTAAGCTACTCCAGACGCTGAAATGGCCCCATGGATAATGAGATGGCGAAGGCTTTCTATTAAGGCACCTTGAGCTGTTCTTGGCAGCTTATCCACTGAAAGGAAGGAGCAACAGAAAATGAACTGAAGCCCGTTTTGCGTTGCTATGCCAGCTGCCTGTCACAGTCCAAAATAGCGGAGACTCTCCAGAAACTGTAAAATTGTCTTAGAGGTCCAATTACACTTTGGGCTTATTTGGTTTTCTTAAAAAGAAAGTAGTTTAATTCATTCCATGTTACTTTGTGTCAAAAACTGGTACTCCACTCTATTTTGGATTGGGTTGGCATGAACGCGGCCTGGTAGACGGCCTCCCTCAGACCAGATGATGGGACGGCTTGGAAGCCCTGGTTGTGCTAAAGGCTCTATTGACGTGGGCTTAGATTTTACCCACTTCTGTGCCTTCTCGTTGTTTATTGACACACTTCTTGATACAATACTAGATGTTTCCTATTCCCAGAAGAGCAATAAATACACTGAGTGAAACACTTTCCTGTGTGTATGGTTGAAAATACAGATTTTCGACAATAAATCTGCCTATCAAATTTTTAAAGAAACACAGTTTTGCTGAGTTGCAGCTTGAGATACCTGTGCTTCTCAGTAACTGCTCTAAGGGGATACAAACCCACCAGATCTCTGAAGACTGTGGGAATTTTCAAATGAGATTCACAGAACCTGATTTCTCAGGATGTGCCTGGTGAAACAGACTAGCATGGTCACCGGCTTTGCACCTCATTCCACGCCAGGAAGCCCTGGTCAGCTGACTATGGTGAAGACATAAATTTTAAAGCATCCTCCCATATACTGGTAGGTTCTGGTAACTTTGGGTTTGATCTTTAGTTTGGCTTTTCAGTTAGTAGTCTCTACCTGGCGATCAGTTTTATCTATACTACTGAGTGATTATTATTATTATTATTTTGCAGTTTTTGGTGGGGCTGGGTTTGAACCTGCCACCTCCAGCATATAGGGCCAGTGCCCTACTCCCTTGAGCCACAGGCGCCGCCCCAGACTGAGTGATTATTTAAGGTGATTTCATTGTTCATCTTTGTGAGAGAGAGAGTGTGTGTGTGTGTGAGAGAGAGAGAGAGAGAGAGAGACAGAACATCAGCTGGACTGATCCCTGGAACTCTTAACAATAACCTGTCAAAATTGAAAGTGAAAGTCTATCTCCCCGCTGTTTCCCTCCTGCTTCACTGTGTGGGTCTCTCTGTCAGTATTTGGGTGGGCAGAAGAATGACCACCCGGGAGCTCCCTCCCTTAAACATGAGGACGGGAGTGTCCCTGGAGGGGATGCAAGCCCTGCCGGATGGCTGCTGTGTTTTGACTAAGCTCAGTTTGCTCATTCCCCAGGGCTGGAGAGACACCCGTTTATTTCTCACTTTCTGCCTCACACTGACATTTTCTACGACTGTGCCTCGGGCTGTCGTCGTGGTGAGGGCTTTAACAGGAGGGTTAAATGCCTGAATGTCAGAAGCTTCCACAGCCACATGCTGTACCAGCAAACCAATTCAGGGGGTTTTATACTTCAGGTGGGTCAGGAAGCAGGTCACATATTGATGGGTTGTGTGTGGGGATGGTGAGGGTGGGGAGGGCATCGAGGGCCCATGCTGCTGTCTCTGCCTCACGGTGTCAGCAATGAGATCCTGCCTGGGGATTGTGGTGAGGGAGGACGCCTTGGAGGTTCACAGAACAACCTTGGTAATTATCTATTTATACTACTTTATATTCCGTGTACTTCAAAGCCCAACTTGAAACCCATCTAGCACAGGTGTCAGTATGGAAACTGCTGGATCCATCCATCAGAGCTCAACTATTCTGGTTTGTAGGCTCCTTCTGGCTATTAGAAGTGAAGGCTGATGGCCAGGCTTCTCTCGTGGATTGGCTCAGTGTCCTCCACTGAAAACCAGAGGTAATCACAGTGCATTCTTCAGAGAGTTGAGGATATAAGATGACGCTTGCAGAAGGCTTAGCCCAGTCTCTGGCAAGAGTATGTCTTGCTCAGAGTGTTTGCTCTTGTGATCACACTCATCACCACTCACAGCTCCACGTCGCTGGCCTGTTGGCCCAGCCGTTACAGGCAGAGTAGAGCAACTCCAACCCCAGCCCCCTGGGTAGCAGAGAGGGGCTGACTTCCTTCCTTCTGCAAGGCGCCTAAAACACTGAGCCTGACACACTCTGGGATACGAATGACGTGAAAGGCATTGGTAAGCAGAACCGTCTGGTGTGAAGGACAAAATTTGTGATAGGTGCCTGACACGTAGTTTCTGAATCTTACGCATAACCTTGAAAAGGAGACAGAGGAAGAAAAGCATCAGGTACGACTCCTCCATAAGGAGACCCTGCACTGTCTGTATCAGGGACGACCCCTCCATAGGGAGGCCCTGTGCTATCTGCATCAGGGATGACTCCTCCATAAGGAGACCCTGCGCTGTCTGCATCAGGGATGACCCCTCCATAAGGAGGCCCTGCGCTGTTTGTATCAGGGACGACCCCTCCATAAGGAGACCCTGTGCTATCTGCATCAGGGACGACTCCTCCATAAGGAGGCCCTGCGCTGTCTGTATCAGGGACGACCCCTCCATAAGGAGGC